>NW_027140423.1:0-308144 GCF_036365525.1 Heterodontus francisci | reverse complement strand
GATATACACAGTGTGTCAGTGAGAGTGTTAATATTAATCTGTGTTCTCTGTCAGTGTGTTAATATTACTGAGGACAGTGGGGGTGTTTTCCACTTCACAGGGTGTATCTGACTGTGGGTCATGATATACACAGTGTGTCAGTGAGTGTGTTAATATTAATCTGTGTTCTCTGTCAGTGTGTTAATATTACTGAGGACAGTGGGGGTGTTTTACACTTCACAGGGTGTATCTGACTGTGGATCATGATGTACACAGTGTGTCAGTGAGCGTGTTAATATTAATCTGTGTTCTCTGTCAGTGTGTTAATAATCCTGAGGACAGTGGGGGTGTTTTACACTTCACAGCGTGTATCTGACTGTGGGTCATGATATACACAGTGTGTCAGTGAGTGTGTTAATATTACTCTGTGTTCTCTGTCAATGTGTTAATATTACTGAGGACAGTGGGGGTGTTTTACACTTCACAGGGTGTATCTGACTGTGGGTTATGATATACACAGTGTGTCAGTGAGTGTGTTAATATTAATCTGTGTTCTCTGTCAGTGTGTTAATATTACTGAGGACAGTGGGGATGTTTTACACTTCACAGGGTTTATCTGACTGTGGGTCATGATATACACAGTGTGTCAGTGAGTGTGTTAATATTAATCTGTGTTCTCTGTCAGTGTGTTAATATTACTGAGGACAGTGGGGGCGTTTTACACTTCACAGGGTGTATCTGACTGTGGGTCATGATATACACAGTGTGTCAGTGAGTGTGTTAATATTAATCTGTGTTCTCTGTCAGTGTGTTAATATTCCTGAGGACAGTGGGGGTGTTTTACACTTCACAGGGTGTATCTGACTGTGGGTCAAAATATACACAGTGTGTCAGTGAGTGTGTTAATATTAATCTGTGTTCTCTGTCAGTGTGTTAATATTACTGAGGACAGTGGGGGTGTTTTACACTTCACAGGGTGTATCTGACTGTGGGTCATGATATACACAGTGTGTCAGTGAGTGTGTTAATATTAATCTGTGTTCTCTGTCAGTGTGTTAATATTACTGAGGACAGTGGGGGTGTTTTGCACTTCACAGGGTGTATCTGACTGTGGGTCATGATGTACACAGTGTCAGTGAGTGTGTTAATATTAATCTGTGTTCTCTGTCAGTGTGTTAATATTCCTGTGGACAGTGGGGGTGTTTTACACTTCACAGGGTGTATCTGACTGTGGGTCATGACATACACAGTGTGTCAGTGACTGTGTTAATATTACTCTGTGTTCTCTGTCAGTGTGTTAATATTACTGAGGACAGTGGGGGTGTTTTACACTTCACAGGGTGCATCTGGCTGTGGGTCATGATATACACAGTGTGTCAGTGAGTGTGTTAATATTAATCTGTGTTCTCTGTCAGTGTGTTAATATACCTGAGGACAGTGGGGATGTTTTACACTTCACAGGGTTTATCTGACTGTGGGTCATGATATACACAGTGTGTCAGTGAGTGTGTTAATATTAATCTGTGTTCTCTGTCAGTGTGTTAATATTCCTGAGGACAGTGGGGGTGTTTTACACTTCACAGGGTGTATCTGACTGTGGGTCATGATGTACACAGTGTGTCAGTGAGTGTGTTAATATTAATCTGTGTTCTCTGTCAGTGTGTTAATATTACTGAGGACAGTGGGGGTGTTTTACACTTCACAGGGTGTATCTGACTGTGAGTCATGATGTACACAGTGTGTCAGTGAGTGTGTTAATGTTAATCTGTGTTCTCTGTCAGTGTGTTAATATTCCTGAGGAAAGTGGGGATGTTTTACACTTCACAGGGTGTATCTGACTGTGGGTCATGATATACACAGTGTGTCAGTGAGAGTGTTAATATTAATCTGTGTTCTCTGTCAGTGTGTTAATATTACTGAGGACAGTGGGGGTGTTTTACACTTCACAGGGTGTATCTGACTGTGGGTCATGATATACACAGTGTGTCAGTGAGTGTGTTAATATTAATCTGTGTTCTCTGTCAGTGTGTTAATATTACTGAGGACAGTGGGGGTGTTTTACACTTCACAGGGTGTATCTGACTGTGGATCATGATGTACACAGTGTGTCAGTGAGCGTGTTAATATTAATCTGTGTTCTCTGTCAGTGTGTTAATATTCCTGAGGACAGTGGGGGTGTTTTACACTTCACAGCGTGTATCTGACTGTGGGTCATGATATACACAGTGTGTCAGTGAGTGTGTTAATATTACTCTGTGTTCTCTGTCAGTGTGTTAATATTACTGAGGACAGTGGGGGTGTTTTACACTTCACAGGGTGTATCTGACTGTGGGTCATGATATACACAGTGTGTCAGTGAGTGTGTTAATATTAATCTGTGTTCTCTGTCAGTGTGTTAATATTACTGAGGACAGTGGGGATGTTTTACACTTCACAGGGTTTATCTGACTGTGGGTCATGATATACACAGTGTGTCAGTGAGTGTGTTAATATTAATCTGTGTTCTCTGTCAGTGTGTTAATATTACTGAGGACAGTGGGGGTGTTTTACACTTCACAGGGTGTATCTGACTGTGGGTCATGATATACACAGTGTGTCAGTGAGTCTGTTAATATTAATCTGTGTTCTCTGTCAGTGTGTTAATATTCCTGAGGACAGTGGGGGTGTTTTACACTTCACAGGGTGTATCTGACTGTGGGTCAAAATATACACAGTGTGTCAGTGAGTGTGTTAATATTAATCTGTGTTCTCTGTCAGTGTGTTAATATTACTGAGGACAGTGGGGGTGTTTTACACTTCACAGGGTGTATCTGACTGTGGGTCATGATATACACAGTGTGTCAGTGTGTGTGTTAATATTAATCTGTGTTCTCTGTCAGTGTGTTAATATTCCTGAGGACAGTGGGGGTGTTTTACACTTCACAGGGTGTATCTGACTGTGGGTCATGATGTACACAATGTGTCAGTGAGTGTGTTAATATTAATCTGTGTTCTCTGTCAGTGTGTTAATATTCCTGTGGACAGTGGGGTGTTTTACACTTCACAGGGTGTATCTGACTGTGGGTCATGATGTACACAGTGTGTCAGTGAGTGTGTTAATATTAATCTGTGTTCTCTGTCAGTGTGTTAATATTCCTGTGGACAGTGGGGGTGTTTTACACTTCACAGGGTGTATCTGACTGTGGGTCATGATATACACAGTGTGTCAGTGAGTGTGTTAATATTACTCTGTGTTCTCTGTCAGTGTGTTAATATTACTGAGGACAGTGGGGGTGTTTTACACTTCACAGGGTGCATCTGGCTGTGGGTCATGATATACACAGTGTGTCAGTGAGTGTGTTAATATTAATCTGTGTTCTCTGTCAGTGTGTTAATATACCTGAGGACAGTGGGGATGTTTTACACTTCACAGGGTTTATCTGACTGTGGGTCATGATATACACAGTGTGTCAGTGAGTGTGTTAATATTAATCTGTGTTCTCTGTCAGTGTGTTAATATTCCTGAGGACAGTGGGGGTGTTTTACACTTCACAGGGTGTATCTGACTGTGGGTCAAAATATACACAGTGTGTCAGTGAGTGTGTTAATATTAATCTGTGTTCTCTGTCAGTGTGTTAATATTACTGAGGACAGTGGGGGTGTTTTACACTTCACAGGGTGTATCTGACTGTGGGTCATGATATACACAGTGTGTCAGTGTGTGTGTTAATATTAATCTGTATTCCCTGTCAGTGTGTTAATATTCCTGAGGACAGTGGGGGTGTTTTACACTTCACAGGGTGTATCTGACTGTGGGTCATGATGTACACAATGTGTCAGTGAGTGTGTTAATATTAATCTGTGTTCTCTGTCAGTGTGTTAATATTCCTGTGGACAGTGGGGTGTTTTACACTTCACAGGGTATATCTGACTGTGGGTCATGATGTACACAGTGTGTCAGTGAGTGTGTTAATATTAATCTGTGTTCTCTGTCAGTGTGTTAATATTCCTGTGGACAGTGGGGGTGTTTTACACTTCACAGGGTGTATCTGACTGTGGGTCATGACATACACAGTGTGTCAGTGAGTGTGTTAATATTACTCTGTGTTCTCTGTCAGTGTGTTAATATTACTGAGGACAGTGGGGGTGTTTTACACTTCACAGGGTGCATCTGGCTGTGGGTCATGATATACACAGTGTGTCAGTGAGTGTGTTAATATTAATCTGTGTTCTCTGTCAGTGTGTTAATATACCTGAGGACAGTGGGGATGTTTTACACTTCACAGGGTTTATCTGACTGTGGGTCATGATATACACAGTGTGTCAGTGAGTGTGTTAATATTAATCTGTGTTCTCTGTCAGTGTGTTAATATTCCTGAGGACAGTGGGGGTGTTTTACACTTCACAGGGTGTATCTGACTGTGGGTCATGATATACACAGTGTGTCAGTGAGTGTGTTAATATTAATCTGTGTTCTCTTTCAGTGTGTTAATATTGCTGAGGACAGTGGGGGTGTTTTACACTTCACAGGGTGTATCTGACTGTGGGTCATGATGTACACAATGTGTCAGTGAGAGTGTTAATATTAATCTGTGTTCTCTGTCAGTGTGTTAATATTCCTGTGGACAGTGGGGTGTTTTACACTTCACAGGGTGTATCTGACTGTGGGTCATGATGTACACAGTGTGTCAGTGAGTGTGTTAATATTAATCTGTGTTCTCTGTCAGTGTGTTAATATTCCTGTGGACAGTGGGGGTGTTTTACACTTCACAGGGTGTATCTGACTGTGGGTCATGACATACACAGTGTGTCAGTGAGTGTGTTAATAGTACTCTGTGTTCTCTGTCAGTGTGTTAATATTACTGAGGACAGTGGGGGAGTTTTACACTTCACAGGGTGCATCTGGCTGTGGGTCATGATATACACAGTGTGTCAGTGAGTGTGTTAATATTAATCTGTGTTCTCTGTCAGTGTGTTAATATACCTGAGGACAGTGGGGATGTTTTACACTTCACAGGGTTTATCTGACTGTGGGTCATGATATACACAGTGTGTCAGTGAGTGTGTTAATATTAATCTGTGTTCTCTGTCAGTGTGTTAATATTACTGAGGACAGTGGGGGTGTTTTACACTTCACAGGGTGTATCTGACTGTGGGTCATGATAAACACAGTCTGTCAGTGAGTGTGTTAATATTAATCTGTGTTCTCTGTCAGTGTGTTAATATTGCTGAGGACAGTGGGGGTGTTTTACACTTCACAGGGTGTATCTGACTGTGGGTCATGATATACGCAGTGTGTCAGTGAGTGTGTTAATATTAATCTGTGTTCTCTGTCAGTGTGTTAATATTACTGAGGACAGTGGGGGTGTTTTACACTTCACAGGGTGTATCTGACTCTGGGTCATGATATACACAGTGTGTCAGTGAGTGTGTTAATATTAATCTGTGTTCTCTGTCAGTGTGTTAATATTACTGAGGACAGTGGGGGTGTTTTACACTTCACAGGGTGTATCTGACTGTGGGTCATGATATACACAGTGTGTCAGTGAGTGTGTTAATATTAATCTGTGTTCTCTGTCAGTGTGTTAATATTACTGAGGACAGTGGGGACGTTTTACACTTCACAGGGTTTATCTGACTGTGGGTCATGATATACACAGTGTGTCAGTGAGTGTGTTAATATTAATCTGTGTTCTCTGTCAGTGTGCTAATATTCCTGAGGACAGTGGGGGTGTTTTACACATCACAGGGTGTATCTGACTCTGGGTCATGATATACAGAGTGTGTCAGTGAGTGTGTTAATATTAATCTGTGTTCTCTGTCAGTGTGTTAATATTCCTGAGGACAGTGGGGGTGTTTTACACTTCAAAGGGTTTATCTGACTGTGGGTCATGATATACACAGTGTGTCAGTGAGTGTGTTAATATTAATCTATGTTCTCTGTCAGTGTGTTAATATTACTGAGGACAGTGGGGGTGTTTTATACTTCACAGGGTGTATCTGACTGTGGGTCAAGATATACACAGTGTGTCAGTGAGTGTGTTAATATTAATCTGTGTTCTCTGTCAGTGTGTTAATATTACTGAGGACAGTGGGGATGTTTTACACTTCACAGGGTGTATCTGACTGTGGGTCATGATATACACAGTGTGTCAGTGAGTGTGTTAATATTAATCTGTGTTCTCTGTCAGTGTGTTAATATTACTGAGGACAGTGGCGGTGTTTTACACTTCACAGGGTGTATCTGGCTGTGGGTCATGATATACACAGTGTGTCAGTGAGTGTGTTAATATTAATCTGTGTTCTCTGTCAGTGTGTTAATATTACTGAGGACAGTGGGGGTGTTTTACACTTCACAGGGTGTATCTGACTGTGAGTCATGATGTACACAGTGTGTCAGTGAGTGTGTTAATATTAATCTGTGTTCTCTGTCAGTGTGTTAATATTACTGAGGACAGTGGGGGGTGTTTTACATTTCACAGGGTGTATCTGACTGTGGGTCATGATATACAAAGTGTGTCAGTGAGTGTGTTAATATTAATCTGTGTTCTTTGTCAGTGTGTTAATATTACTGAGGACAGTGGGGGTGTTTTACACTTCACAGGGTGTATCTGACTGTGAGTCATGATGTACACAGTGTGTCAGTGAGTGTGTTAATATTAATCTGTGTTCTCTGTCAGTGTGTTAATATTACTGAGGACAGTGGGGGTGTTTTACACTTCACAGGGTGTATCTAACTGTGGGTCATGATATACACAGTGTGTCAGTGAGTGTGTTAATATTAATCTGTGTTCTCTGTCAGTGTGTTAATATTACTGAGGACAGTGGGGGTGTTTTATACTTCACAGGGTGTATCTGACTGTGGGTCATGATATACACAGTGTGTCAGTGATTGTGTTAATATTAATCTGTGTTCTCTGTCAGTGTGTTAATATTGCTGAGGACAGTGGGGATGTTTTACACTTCACAGGGTGTATCTGACTGTGGGTCATGATGTATACAGTGTGTCAGTGAGTGTGTTAATATTAATCTGTGTTCTCTGTCAGTGTGTTAATATTACTGAGGACAGTGGGGGTGTTTTACACTTCACAGGGTGTATCTGACTGTGGGTCATGATGTACACAGTGTGTCAGTGAGTGTGTTAATATTAATCTGTGTTCTCTGTCAGTGTGTTAATATTCCTGAGGACAGTGGGGATTTTTTACACTTCACATGGGTGTATCTGACTGTGGGTCATGATATACACAGTGTGTCAGTGAGTGTGTTAATATTAATCTGTGTTCTCTGTCAGTGTGTTAATATTCCTGAGGACAGTGGGGATGTTTTACACTTCACAGGGTGTATCTGACTGTGGGTCATGATATACACAGTGTGTCAGTGAGAGTGTTAATATTAATCTGTGTTCTCTGTCAGTGTGTTAATATTACTGAGGACAGTGGGGGTGTTTTACACTTCACAGGGTGTATCTGACTGTGGGTCATGATATACACAGTGTGTCAGTGAGTGTGTTAATATTAATCTGTGTTCTCTGTCAGTGTGTTAATATTACTGAGGACTGTGGGGGTGTTTTACACTTCACAGGGTGTATCTGACTGTGGGTCATGATATACACAGTGTGTCAGTGAGTGTGTTAATATTAATCTGTGTTCTCTGTCAGTGTGTTAATATTACTGAGGACAGTGGGGATGTGTTACACTTCACAGGGTTTATCTGACTGTGGGTCATGATATACACAGTGTGTCAGTGAGTGTGTTAATATTAATCTGTGTTCTCTGTCAGTGTGTTAATATTCCTGAGGACAGTGGGGATGTTTTACACTTCACCGGGTGTATCTGACTGTGGGTCATGATATACACAGTGTGTCAGTGAGTGTGTTAATATTAATCTGTGTTCTCTGTCAGTGTGTTAATATTACTGAGGACAGTGGGGGTGTTTTACACTTCACAGGGTGTATCTGACTGTGGGTCATGATATACACAGTGTGTCAGTGAGTCTGTTAATATTAATCTGTGTTCTCTGTCAGTGTGTTAATATTCCTGAGGACAGTGGGGGTCTTTTACACTTCACAGGGTGTATCTGACTGTGGGTCATGACATAGACAGTGTGTCAGTGAGTGTGTTAATATTAATCTGTGTTCTCTGTCAGTGTGTTAATATTACTGAGGACAGTGGGGGTGTTTTACACTTCACAGGGTTTATCTGACTGTGGGTCATGATATACACAGTGTGTCAGTGAGTGTGTTAATATTAATCTGTGTTCTCTGTCAGTGTGTTAATATTACTGAGGACAGTGCGGGTGTTTTACACTTCACAGGGTGTATCTGACTGTGGGTCATGATGTACACAGTGTGTCAGTGAGTGTGTTAATATTAATCTGTGTTCTCTGTCAGTGTGTTAATATTCCTGAGGACAGTGGGGGTGTTTTACACTTCACAGGGTGTATCTGACTGTGGGTCATGATATACACAGTGTGTCAGTGAGTGTGTTAATATTAATCTGTGTTCTCTGTCAGTGTGTTAATATTCCTGAGGACAGTGGGGGTGTTTTACACTTCACAGGGTGTATCTGACAGTGGGTCATGATGTACACAGTGTGTCAGTGTGTGTGTTAATATTAATCTGTGTTCTCTGTCAGTGTGTTAATATTCCTGAGGACAGTGGGGGTGTTTTACACTTCACAGGGTGTATCTGACTGTGGGTCATGATGTACACAGTGTGTCAGTGAGTGTGTTAATATTAATCTGTGTTCTCTGTCAGTGTGTTAATATTCCTGTGGACAGTGGGGGTGTTTTACACGTCACAGGGTGTATCTGACTGTGGGTCATGACATACACAGTGTGTCAGTGAGTGTGTTAATATTACTCTGTGTTCTCTGTCAGTGTGTTAATATTACTGAGGACAGTGGGGGTGTTTTACACTTCACAGGGTGCATCTGGCTGTGGGTCATGATATACACAGTGTGTCAGTGAGTGTGTTAATATTAATCTGTGTTCTCTGTCAGTGTGTTAATATTACTGAGGACAGTGGGGATGTTTTACACTTCACAGGGTTTATCTGACTGTGGGTCATGATATAAACAGTGTGTCAGTGAGTGTGTTAATATTAATCTGTGTTCTCTGTCAGTGTGTTAATATTCCTGAGGACAGTGGGGGTGTTTTACACTTCACAGGGTGTATCTGACTGTGGGTCATGATATACACAGTGTGTCAGTGAGTGTGTTAATATTAATCTGTGTTCTCTGTCAGTGTGTTAATATTCCTGAGGACAGTGGGGGTGTTTTACACATCACAGGGTGTATCTGACTCTGGGTCATGATATACAGAGTGTGTCAGTGAGTGTGTTAATATTAATCTGTGTTCTCTGTCAGTGTGTTAATATTACTGAGGACAGTGGGGATGTTTTACACTTCACAGGGTGTATCTGACTGTGGGTCATGATATACACAGTGTGTCAGTGAGTGTGTTAATATTAATCTGTGTTCACTGTCAGTGTGTTAATATTACTGAGGACAGTGGTGGTGTTTTACACTTCACAGGGTGTATCTGGCTGTGGGTCATGATATACACAGTGTGTCAGTGAGTGTGTTAATATTAATCTGTGTTCTCTGTCAGTGTGTTAATATTACTGAGGACAGTGCGGGTGTTTTACACTTCACAGGGTGTATCTGACTGTGAGTCATGATGTACACAGTGTGTCAGTGAGTGTGTTAATATTAATCTGTGTTCTCTGTCAGTGTGTTAATATTCCTGAGGACAGTGGGGATGTTTTACACTTCACAGGGTGTATCTGACTGTGGGTCATGATATACACAGTGTGTCAGTGAGTGTGTTAATATTAATCTGTGTTCTCTGTCAGTGTGTTAATATTACTGAGGACAGTGGTGGTGTTTTACACTTCACAGGGTGTATCTGGCTGTGGGTCATGATATACACAGTGTGTCAGTGAGTGTGTTAATATTAATCTGTGTTCTCTGTCAGTGTGTTAATATTACTGAGGACAGTGGGGGTGTTTTACACTTCACAGGGTGTATCTGACTGTGAGTCATGATGTACACAGTGTGTCAGTGAGTGTGTTAATATTAATCTGTGTTCTCTGTCAGTGTGTTAATATTCCTGAGGACAGTGGGGATGTTTTACACTTCACAGGGTGTATCTGGCTGTGGGTCATGATATACACAGTGCGTCAGTGAGTGTGTTAATATTAATCTGTGTTCTCTGTCAGTGTGTTAATATTACTGAGGACAGTGCGGGTGTTTTACACTTCACAGGGTGTATCTGACTGTGAGTCATGATGTACACAGTGTGTCAGTGAGTGTGTTAATATTAATCTGTGTTCTCTGTCAGTGTGTTAATATTCCTGAGGACAGTGGGGATGTTTTACACTTCACAGGGTGTATCTGACTGTGGGTCATGATATACACAGTGTGTCAGTGAGTGTGTTAATATTAATCTGTGTTCTCTGTCAGTGTGTTAATATTCCTGAGGACAGTGGGGATGTTTTACACTTCACAGGGTGTATCTGACTGTGGGTCATGATATACACAGTGTGTCAGTGAGAGTGTTAATATTAATCTGTGTTCTCTGTCAGTGTGTTAATATTACTGAGGACAGTGGGGGTGTTTTACACTTCACAGGGTGTATCTGACTGTGGGTCATGATATACACAGTGTGTCAGTGAGTGTGTTAATATTAATCTGTGTTCTCTGTCAGTGTGTTAATATTACTGAGGACAGTGGGGATGTTTTACACTTCACAGGGTGTATCTGACTGCGGGTCATGATATACACAGAGTGTCAGTGAGTGTGTTAATATTAATCTGTGTTCTCTGTCAGTGTGTTAATATTACTGAGGACAGTGGGGGTGTTTTACACTTCACAGGGTGTATCTAACTGTGGGTCATGATATACACAGTGTGTCAGTGAGTGTGTTAATATTAATCTGTGTTCTCTGTCAGTGTGTTAATATTACTGAGGACAGTGGGGGTGTTTTATACTTCACAGGGTGTATCTGACTGTGGGTCATGATATACACAGTGTGTCAGTGATTGTGTTAATATTAATCTGTGTTCTCTGTCAGTGTGTTAATATTGCTGAGGACAGTGGGGATGTTTTACACTTCACAGGGTGTATCAGACTGTGGGTCATGATGTACACAGTGTGTCAGTGATTGTGTTAATATTAATCTGTGTTCTCTGTCAGTGTGTTAATATTACTGAGGACAGTGGGGGTGTTTTACACTTCACAGTGTGTATCTGACTGTGGGTCATGATGTACACAGTGTGTCAGTGAGTGTGTTAATATTAATCTGTGTTCTCTGTCAGTGTGTTAATATTCCTGAGGACAGTGGGGATGTTTTACACTTCACAGGGTGTATCTGACTGTGGGTCATGATATACACAGTGTGTCAGTGAGTGTGTTAATATTAATCTGTGTTCTCTGTCAGTGTGTTAATATTCCTGAGGACAGTGGGGATGTTTTACACTTCACAGGGTGTATCTGACTGTGGGTCATGATATACACAGTGTGTCAGTGAGTGTGTTAATATTAATCTGTGTTCTCTGTCAGTGTGTTAATATTACTGAGGACAGTGGGGGTGTTTTACACTTCACAGGGTTTATCTGACTGTGGGTCATGATATACACAGTGTGTCAGTGAGTGTGTTAATATTAATCTGTGTTATCTGTCAGTGTGTTAATATTCCTGAGGACAGTGGGGATGTTTTACACTTCACCGGGTGTATCTGACTGTGGGTCATGATATACACAGTGTGTCAGTGAGTGTGTTAATATTAATCTGTGTTCTCTGTCAGTGTGTTAATATTACTGAGGACAGTGGGGGTGTTGTACACTTCACAGGGTGTATCTGACTGTGGGTCATGATATACACAGTGTGTCAGTGAGTCTGTTAATATTAATCTGTGTTCTCTGTCAGTGTGTTAATATTCCTGAGGACAGTGGGGGTCTTTTACACTTCACAGGGTGTATCTGACTGTGGGTCATGACATAGACAGTGTGTCAGTGAGTGTGTTAATATTAATCTGTGTTCTCTGTCAGTGTGTTAATATTACTGAGGACAGTGGGGGTGTTTTACACTTCACAGGGTTTATCTGACTGTGGGTCATGATATACACAGTGTGTCAGTGAGTGTGTTAATATTAATCTGTGTTCTCTGTCAGTGTGTTAATATTACTGAGGACAGTGGGGGTGTTTTACACTTCACAGGGTGTACCTGACTGTGGGTCATGATGTACACAGTGTGTCAGTGAGTGTGTTAATATTAATCTGTGTTCTCTGTCAGTGTGTTAATATTCCTGAGGACAGTGGAGATGTTTTACACTTCACAGGGTGTATCTGACTGTGGGTCATGATATACACAGTGTGTCAGTGAGTGTGTTAATATTAATCTGTGTTCTCTGTCAGTGTGTTAATATTCCTGAGGACAGTGGGGGTGTTTTACACTTCACAGGGTGTATCTGACTGTGGGTCATGATATATTCAGTGTGTCAGTGTGTGTGTTAATATTAATCTGTGTTCTCTGTCAGTGTGTTAATATTCCTGAGGACAGTGGGGGTGTTTTACACTTCACAGGGTGTATCTGACTGTGGGTCATGATGTACACAGTGTGTCAGTGAGTGTGTTAATATTAATCTGTGTTCTCTGTCAGTGTGTTAATATTCCTGTGGACAGTGGGGGTGTTTTACACGTCAAAGGGTGTATCTGACTGTGGGTCATGACATACACAGTGTGTCAGTGAGTGTGTTAATATTACTCTGTGTTCTCTGTCAGTGTGTTAATATTACTGAGGACAGTGGGGGTGTTTTACACTTCACAGGGTTTATCTGACTGTGGGTCATGATATACACAGTGTGTCAGTGAGTGTGTTAATATTAATCTGTGTTCTCTGTCAGTGTGTTAATATTCCTGAGGACAGTGGTGGTGTTTTACACTTCACAGGGTGTATCTGACTGTGGGTCATGATATACACAGTGTGTCAGTGAGTGTGTTAATATTAATCTGTGTTCTCTGTCAGTGTGTTAATATTCCTGAGGACAGTGGGGGTGTTTTACACATCACAGGGTGTATCTGACTCTGGGTCATGATATACTGAGTGTGTCAGTGAGTGTGTTAATATTAATCTGTGTTCTCTATCAATGTGTTAATATTACTGAGGACAGTGGGGATGTTTTACACTTCACAGGGTGTATCTGACTGTGGGTCATGATATACACAGTGTGTCAGTGAGTGTGTTAATATTAATCTGTGTTCTCTGTCAGTGTGTTAATATTACTGAGGACAGTGGTGGTGTTTTACACTTCACAGGGTGTATCTGGCTGTGGGTCATGATATACACAGTGTGTCAGTGAGTGTGTTAATATTAATCTGTGTTCTCTGTCAGTGTGTTAATATTACTGAGGACAGTGCGGGTGTTTTACACTTCACAGGGTGTATCTGACTGTGAGTCATGATGTACACAGTGTGTCAGTGAGTGTGTTTATATTAATCTGTGTTCTCTGTCAGTGTGTTAATATTCCTGAGGAAAGTGGGGATGTTTTACACTTCACAGGGTGTATCTGACTGTGGGTCATGATATACACAGTGTGTCAGTGAGTGTGTTAATATTAATCTGTGTTCTCTGTCAGTGTGTTAATATTCCTGAGGACAGTGGGGATGTTTTACACTTCACAGGATGTATCTGACTGTGGGTCATGATATACACAGTGTGTCAGTGAGAGTGTTAATATTAATCTGTGTTCTCTGTCAGTGTGTTAATATTACTGAGGACAGTGGGGGTGTTTTACACTTCACAGGGTGTATCTGACTGTGGGTCATGATATACACAGTGTGTCAGTGAGTGTGTTAATATTAATCTGTGTTCTCTGTCAGTGTGTTAATATTACTGAGGACAGTGGGGATGTTTTACACTTCACAGGGTGTATCTGACTGTGGGTCATGATATACACAGTGTGTCAGTGAGTGTGTTAATATTAATCTGTGTTCTCTGTCAGTGTGTTAATATTACTGAGGACAGTGGTGGTGTTTTACACTTCACAGGGTGTATCTGGCTGTGGGTCATGATATACACAGTGTGTCAGTGAGTGTGTTAATATTAATCTGCGTTATCTGTCAGTGTGTTAATATTACTGAGGACAGTGCTGGTGTTTTACAATTCACAGGGTGTATCTGACTGTGAGTCATGATGTACACAGTGTGTCAGTGAGTGTGTTAATATTAATCTGTGTTCTCTGTCAGTGTGTTAATATTCCTGAGGACAGTGGGGATGTTTTACACTTCACAGGGTGTATCTGACTGTGGGTCATGATATACACAGTGTGTCAGTGAGTGTGTTAATATTAATCTGTGTTCTCTGTCAGTGTGTTAATATTCCTGAGGACAGTGGGGATGTTTTACACTTCACAGGGTGTATCTGACTGTGGGTCATGATATACACAGTGTGTCAGTGAGAGTGTTAATATTAATCTGTGTTCTCTGTCAGTGTGTTAATATTACTGAGGACAGTGGGGGTGTTTTACACTTCACAGGGTGTATCTGACTGTGGATCATGATGTACACAGTGTGTCAGTGAGTGTGTTAATATTAATCTGTGTTCTCTGTCAGGGTGTTAATATATCTGAGGACAGTGGGGGTGTTTTACACTTCACAGGGTTTATCTGACTGTGGGTCATGATATACACAGTGTGTCAGTGAGTGTGTTAATATTAATCTGTGTTCTCTGTCAGGGTGTTAATATTCCTGAGGACAGTGGGGGTGTTTTACACTTCACAGGGTGTATCTGACTGTGGGTCATGATATACACAGTGTGTCAGTGAGTGTGTTAATATTACTCTGTGTTCTCTGTCAGTGTGTTAATATTACTGAGGACAGTGGGGGTGTTTTACACTTCACAGGGTTTATCTGACTGTGGGTTATGATATACACAGTGTGTCAGTGAGTGTGTTAATATTAATCTGTGTTCTCTGTCAGTGTGTTAATATTACTGAGGACAGTGGGGATGTTTTACACTTCACAGGGTTTATCTGACGGTGGGTCATGATATACACAGTGTGTCAGTGAGTGTGTTAATATTAATCTGTGTTCTCTGTCAGTGTGTTAATATTACTGAGGACAGTGGGGGTGTTTTACACTTCACAGGGTGTATCTGACTGTGGGTCATGATATACACAGTGTGTCAGTGTGTGTGTTAATATTAATCTGTGTTCTCTGTCAGTGTGTTAATATTCCTGAGGACAGTGGGGGTGTTTTACACTTCACAGGGTGTATCTGACTGTGGGTCATGATGTACACAATGTGTCAGTGAGTGTGTTAATATTAATCTGTGTTCTCTGTCAGTGTGTTAATATTCCTGTGGACAGTGGGGTGTTTTACACTTCACAGGGTGTATCTGACTGTGGGTCATGATGTACACAGTGTGTCAGTGAGTGTGTTAATATTAATCTGTGTTCTCTGTCAGTGTGTTAATATTCCTGTGGACAGTGGGGGTGTTTTACACTTCACAGGGTGTATCTGACTGTGGGTCATGACATACACAGTGTGTCAGTGAGTGTGTTAATATTACTCTGTGTTCTCTGTCAGTGTGTTAATATTACTGAGGACAGTGGGGGTGTTTTACACTTCACAGGGTGCATCTGGCTGTGGGTCATGATATACACAGTGTGTCAGTGAGTGTGTTAATATTAATCTGTGTTATCTGTCAGTGTGTTAATATACCTGAGGACAGTGGGGATGTTTTTCTCTTCACAGGGTTTATCTGACTGTGGGTCATGATATACACAGTGTGTCAGTGAGTGTGTTAATATTAATCTGTGTTCTCTGTCAGTGTGTTAATATTCCTGAGGACAGTGGGGGTGTTTTACACTTCACAGGGTGTATCTGACTGTGGGTCATGATATACACAGTGTGTCAGTGAGTGTGTTAATATTAATCTGTGTTCTCTGTCAGTGTGTTAATATTGCTGAGGACAGTGGGGGTGTTTTACACTTCACAGGGTGTATCTGACTGTGGGTCATGATATACACAGTGTGTCAGTGAGTGTGTTAATATTAATCTGTGTTCTCTGTCAGTGTGTTAATATTACTGAGGACAGTGGGGGTGTTTTACACTTCACAGGGTGTATCTGACTCTGGGTCATGATATACACAGTGTGTCAGTGAGTGTGTTAATATTAATCTGTGTTCTCTGTCAGTGTGTTAATATTACTGAGGACAGTGGGGGTGTTTTACACTTCACAGGGTGTATCTGACTGTGGGTCATGATATACACAGTGTGTCAGTGAGTGTGTTAATATTAATCTGTGTTCTCTGTCAGTGTGTTAATATTACTGAGGACAGTGGGGATGTTTTACACTTCACAGGGTTTATCTGACTGTGGGTCATGATATACAAAGTGTGTCAGTGAGTGTGTTAATATTAATCTGTGTTCTCTGTCAGTGTGTTAATATTCCTGAGGACAGTGGGGGTGTTTTACACATCACAGGGTGTATCTGACTCTGGGTCATGATATACAGAGTGTGTCAGTGAGTGTGTTAATATTAATCTGTGTTCTCTGTCAGTGTGTTAATATTCCTGAGGACAGTGGGGGTGTTTTACACTTCACAGGGTTTATCTGACTGTGGGTCATGATATACACAGTGTGTCAGTGAGTGTGTTAATATTAATCTGTGTTCTCTGTCAGTGTGTTAATATTACTGAGGACAGTGGGGGTGTTTTACACTTCACAGGGTTTATCTGACTGAGGGTCATGATATACACAGTGTGTCAGTGAGTGTGTTAATATTAATCTGTGTTCTCTGTCAGTGTGTTAATATTACTGAGGACAGTGGGGGTGTTTTACACTTCACAGGGTGTATCTGACTGTGGGTCATGACATACACAGTGTGTCAGTGAGTGTGTTAATATTAATCTGTGTTCTCTGTCAGTGTGTTAATATTACTGAGGACAGTGGTGGTGTTTTACACTTCACAGGGTGTATCTGGCTGTGGGTCATGATATACACAGTGTGTCAGTGAGAGTGTTAATATTAATCTGTGTTCTCTGTCAGTGTGTTAATATTACTGAGGACAGTGGGGGTGTTTTACACTTCACAGGGTGTATCTGACTGTGAGTCATGATGTACACAGTGTGTCAGTGAGTGTGTTAATATTAATCTGTGTTCTCTGTCAGTGTGTTAATATTACTGAGGACAGTGGGGGTGTTTTACATTTTACAGGGTGTATCTGACTGTGGGTAATGATATACACAGTGTGTCAGTGAGTGTGTTAATATTAATCTGTGTTCTCTGTCAGTGTGTTAATATTACTGAGGACAGTGGGGGTGTTTTACACTTCACAGGGTGTATCTGACTGTGAGTCATGATGTGCACAGTGTGTCAGTGAGTGTGTTAATATTAATCTGTGTTCTCTGTCAGTGTGTTAATATTACTGAGGACAGTGGGGGTGTTTTACACTTCACAGGGTGTATCTAACTGTGGGTCATGATATACACAGTGTGTCAGTGAGTGTGTTAATATTAATCTGTGTTCTCTGTCAGTGTGTTAATATTACTGAGGACAGTGGGGGTGTTTTACACTTCACAGGGTGTATCTGACTGTGGGTCATGATATACACAGTGTGTCAGTGATTGTGTTAATATTAAACTGTGTTCTCTGTCAGTGTGTTAATATTGCTGAGGACAGTGGGGATGTTTTACACTTCACAGGGTGTATCTGACTGTGGGTCATGATGTACACAGTGTGTCAGTGAGTGTGTTAATATTAATCTGTGTTCTCTGTCAGTGTGTTAATATTACTGAGGACAGTGGGGGTGTTTTACAGTTCACAGGGTGTATCTGACTGTGGGTCATGATGTACACAGTGTGTCAGTGAGTGTGTTAATATTAATCTGTGTTCTCTGTCAGTGTGTTAATATTCCTGAGGACAGTGGAGATGTTTTACACTTCACAGGGTGTATCTGACTGTGGGTCATGATATACACAGTGTGTCAGTGAGTGTGTTAATATTAATCTGTGTTCTCTGTCAGTGTGTTAATATTCCTGAGGACAGTGGGGATGTTTTACACTTCACAGGGTGTATCTGACTGTGGGTCATGATATACACAGTGTGTCAGTGAGTGTGTTGATATTAATCTGTGCTCTCTGTCAGTGTGTTAATATTACTGAGGACAGTGGGGGTGTTTTACACTTCACAGGGTGTATCTGACTGTGGATCATGATGTACACTGTGTGTCAGTGAGTGTGTTAATATTAATCTGTGTTCTCTGTCAGGGTGTTAATATTCCTGAGGACAGTGGGGGTGTTTTACACTTCACAGGGTTTATCTGACTGTGCGTCATGATATACACAGTGTGTCAGTGAGTGTGTTAATATTAATCTGTGTTCTCTGTCAGTGTGTTAATATTCCTGAGGACATTTGGGGGTGTTTTACACTTCACAGGGTGTATCTGACTGTGGGTCATGATATACACAGTGTGTCAGCGAGCGTGTTAATATTAATCTGTGTTCTCTGTCAGTGTGTTAATATTCCTGAGGACAGTGGGGGTGTTTTACACTTCACAGCGTGTATCTGACTGTGGGTCATGATATACACAGTGTGTCAGTGAGTGTGTTAATATTACTCTGTGTTCTCTGTCAGTGTGTTAATATTACTGAGGACAGTGGGGGTGTTTTACACTTCACAGGGTGTATCTGACTGTGGGTCATGATATACACAGTGTGTCAGTGAGTGTGTTAATATTAATCTGTGTTCTCTGTCAGTGTGTTAATATTCCTGAGGACAGTGGGGGTGTTTTACACTTCACAGGGTGCATCTGGCTGTGGGTCATGATATACACAGTGTGTCAGTGAGTGTGTTAATATTAATCTGTGTTCTCTGTCAGTGTGTTAATACACCTGAGGACAGTGGGGATGTTTTACACTTCACAGGGTTTATCTGACTGTGGGTCATGATATACACAGTGTGTCAGTGAGTGTGTTAATATTAATCTGTGTTCTCTGTCAGTGTGTTAATATTCCTGAGGACAGTGGGGGTGTTTTACACTTCACAGGGTGTATCTGACTGTGGGTCATGATATATACAGTGTGTCAGTGAGTGTGTTAATATTAATCTGTGTACTCTGTCAGTGTGTTAATATTGCTGAGGACAGTGGGGGTGTTTTACACTTCACAGGGTGTATCTGACTGTGGGTCATGATATACACAGTGTGTCAGTGAGTGTGTTAATATTAATCTGTGTTCTCTGTCAGTGTGTTAATATTACTGAGGACAGTGGGGGTGTTTTACACTTCACAGGGTGTATCTGACTGTGAGTCATGATGTACAAAGTGTGTCAGTGAGTGTGTTAATATTAATCTGTGTTCTCTGTCAGTGTGTTAATATTACTGAGGACAGTGGGGGTGTTTTACACTTCACAGGGTGTATCTGACTGTGGGTCATGATATACACAGTGTGTCAGTGAGTGTGTTAATATTAATCTGTGTTCTCTGTCAGTGTGTTAATATTCCTGAGGACAGTGGGGATGTTTTACACTTCACAGGGTTTATCTGACTGTGGGTCATGATATACACAGTGTGTCAGTGAGTGTGTTAATATTAATCTGTGTTCTCTGTCAGTGTGCTAATATTCCTGAGGACAGTGGGGGTGTTTTACACATCACAGGGTGTATCTGACTCTGGGTCATGATATACAGTGTGTGTCAGTGAGAGTGTTAATATTAATCTGTGTTCTCTGTCAGTGTGTTAATATTCCTGAGGACAGTGGGGATGTTTTATACTTCACAGGGTGTATCTGACTGTGGGTCATGATATACACAGTGTGTCAGTGAGAGTGTTAATATTAATCTGTGTTCTCTGTCAGTGTGTTAATATTACTGAGGACAGTGGGGGTGTTTTACACTTCACAGGGTGTATCTGACTGTGGGTCATGATATACACAGTGTGTCAGTGAGTGTGTTAATATTAATCTGTGTTCTCTGTCAGTGTGTTAATATTACTGAGGACAGTGGGGGTGTTTTACACTTCACAGGGTGTATCTGACTGTGGATCATGATGTACACAGTGTGTCAGTGAGTGTGTTAATATTAATCTGTGTTCTCTGTCAGGGTGTTAATATTCCTGAGGACAGTGGGGGTGTTTAACACTTCACAGGGTTTATCTGACTGTGGGTCATGATATACACAGTGTGTCAGTGACTGTGTTAATATTAATCTGTGTTCTCTGTCAGTGTGTTAATATTACTGAGGACAGTGGGGGTGTTTTACACTTCACAGGGTGTATCTGACTGTGGGTCATGATATACACAGTGTGTCAGTGAGTGTGTTAATATTAATCTGTGTTCTCTGTCAGTGTGTTAATATTACTGAGGACAGTGGGGGTGTTTTACACTTCACAGGGTGTATCTGACTGTGGATCATGATATACACAGTGTGTCAGTGAGCGTGTTAATATTAATCTGTGTTCTCTGTCAGTGTGTTAATATTCCTGAGGACAGTGGGGGTGTTTTACACTTCACAGCGTGTATCTGACTGTGGGTCATGATATACACAGTGTGTCAGTGAGTGTGTTAATATTACTCTGTGTTCTCTGTCTGTGTGTTAATATTACTGAGGACAGTGGGGTGTTTTACACTTCACAGGGTGTATCTGACTGTGGGTCATGATATACACAGTGCGTCAGTGAGTGTGTTAATATTAATCTGTGTTCTCTGTCAGTGTGTTAATATTCCTGAGGACAGTGGGGGTGTTTTACACTTCACAGGGTTTATCTGACTGTGGGTCATGATATACACAGTGTGTCAGTGAGTGTGTTAATATTAATCTGTGTTCTCTGTCAGTGTGTTTTTTTACTGAGGACAGTGGGGGTGTTTAACACTTCACAGGGTGTATCTGACTGTGGATCATGATGTACACAGTGTGTCAGTGAGTGTGTTAATATTAATCTGTGTTCTCTGTCATGGTGTTAATATTCCTGAGGACAGTGGGGATGTTTTACACTTCACAGGGTGTATCTGACTGTGGGTCATGATATACACAGTGTGTCAGTGAGTGTGTTAATATTAATCTGTGTACTCTGTCAGTGTGTTAATATTCCTGAGGACAGTGGGGGTGTTTTCCACTTCACAGGGTGTATCTGACTGTGGGTCATGATATACACAGTGTGTCAGTGAGTGTGTTAATATTAATCTGTGTTCTCTGTCAGTGTGTTAATATTACTGAGGACAGTGGGGGTGTTTTACACTTCACAGGGTGTATCTGACTGTGGGTCATGATATACACAGTGTGTCAGTGTGTGTGTTAATATTAATCTGTGTTCTCTGTCAGTGTGTTAATATTCCTGAGGACAGTGGGGGTGTTTTACACTTCACAGGGTGTATCTGACTGTGGGTCATGATGTACACAGTGTGTCAGTGAGTGTGTTAATATTAATCTGTGTTCTCTGTCAGTGTGTTAATATTCCTGTGGACAGTGGGGGTGTTTTACACTTCACAGGGTGTATCTGACTGTGGGTCATGACATACACAGTGTGTCAGTGAGTGTGTTAATATTACTCTGTGTTCTCTGTCAGTGTGTTAATATTACTGAGGACAGTGGGGGTGTTTTACAATTCACAGGGTGCATCTGGCTGTGGGTCATGATATACACAGTGTGTCAGTGAGTGTGTTAATATTAATCTGTGTTCTCTGTCAGTGTGTTAATATACCTGAGGACAGTGGGAATGTTTTACACTTCACAGGGTTTATCTGACTGTGGGTCATGATATACCCAGTGTGTCAGTGAGTGTGTTAATATTAATCTGTGTTCTCTGTCAGTGTTTTAATATTCCTGAGGACAGTGGGGGTGTTTTACACTTCACAGGGTTTATCTGACTGTGGGTCATGATATACACAGTGTGTCAGTGAGTGTGTTAATATTAATCTGTGTTCTCTGTCAGTGTGCTAATATTACTGAGGACAGTGGGGGTGTTTTACACTTCACAGGGTGTATCTGACTGTGAGTCATGATGTACACAGTGTGTCAGTGAGTGTGTTAATATTAATCTGTGTTCTCTGTCAGTGTGTTAATATTCCTGAGGACAGTGGGGATGTTTTACACTTCACAGGGTGTATCTGACTGTGGGTCATGATATACACAGTGTGTCAGTGAGTGTGTTAATATTAATCTGTGTTCTCTGTCAGTGTGTTAATATTCCTGAGGACAGTGGGGATGTTTTACACTTCACAGGGTGTATCTGACTGTGGGTCATGATGTACACAGTGTGTCAGTGAGTGTGTTAATATTAATCTGTGTTCTCTGTCAGTGTGTTAATATTCCTGAGGACAGTGGGGGTGTTTTACACTTCACAGGGTGTATCTGACTGTGGGTCATGATATACGCAGTGTGTCAGTGAGTGTGTTAATATTAATCTGTGTTCTCTGTCAGTGTGTTAATATTCCTGAGGACAGTGGGGATGTTTTACACTTCACAGGGTGTATCTGACTGTGGGTCATGATGTACACAATGTGTCAGTGAGTGTGTTAATATTAATCTGTGTTCTCTGTCAGTGTGTTAATATTCCTGAGGACAGTGGGGATGCTTTACACTTCACAGGGTGTATCTGACTGTGGGTCATGATGTACACAGTGTGTCAGTGAGTGTGTTAATATTATTCTGTGTTCTCTGTCAGTGTGTTAATATTCCTGAGGACAGTGGGGATGTTTTACACTTCACCGGGTGTATCTGACTGTGGGTCATGATGTACACAGTGTGTCAGTGAGTGTGTTAATATTAATCTGTGTTCTCTGTCAGTGTGTTGATATTACTGAGGACAGTGGGGGTGTTTTACACTTCACAGGGTGTATCTGACTGTGGGTCATGATATACACAGTATGTCAGTGAGTGTGTTAATATTAATCTGTGTTCTCTGTCAGTGTGTTAATATTACTGAGGACAGTGGTTGTGTTTTACACATTCACAGTTTGTATCTAACTGTGGGTCATGATATACACAGTGTGTCAGTGAGTGTGTTAATATTAATCTGTGTTCTCTGTCAGTGTGTTAATATTCCTGAGGACAGTGGGGGTGTTTTGCACTTCACAGGGTTTATCTGACTGTGGGTCATGATATACACAGTGTGTCAGTGAGTGTGTTAATATTACTCTGTGTTCTCTGTCAGTGTGTTAATATTCCTGAGGACAGTGGGGATGTTTTACACTTCACAGGGTGTATCTGACTGTGGGTCATGATGTACACAGTGTGTCAGTGAGTGTGTTAATATTAATCTGTGTTCTCTGTCAGTGTGTTAATATTCCTGAGGACAGTGGGGATGTTTTACACTTCACCGGGTGTATCTGACTGTGGGTCATGATATACACAGTGTGTCAGTGAGTGTGTTAATATTAATCTGTGTTCTCTGTCAGTGTGTTAATATTACTGAGGACAGTGGGGGTGTTTTACACTTCACAGGGTGTATCTGACTGTGGGTCATGATATACACAGTGTGTCAGTGAGTGTGTTAATATTAATCTGTGTTCTCTGTCAGTGTGTTAATATTACTGAGGACAGTGGGGGTGTTTTACACTTCACAGGGTGTATCTGACTGTGGGTCATGATGTACACAGTGTGTCAGTGAGTGTGTTAATATTAATCTGTGTTCTCTGTCAGTGTGTTAATATTCCTGTGGACAGTGGGGGTGTTTTACACTTCACAGGGTGTATCTGACTGTGGGTCATGACATACGCAGTGTGTCAGTGAGTGTGTTAATATTACTCTGTGTTCACTGTCAGTGTGTTAATATTACTGAGGACAGTGGGGGTGTTTTACACTTCACAGGGTGTATCTGACTGTGGGTCATGATATACACAGTGTGTCAGTGAGTGTGTTAATATTAATCTGTGTTCTCTGTCAGTGTGTTAATATTCCTGAGGACAGTGGGGATGTTTTACACTTCACAGGGTGCATCTGGCTGTGGGTCATGATATACACAGTGTTTCAGTGAGTGTGTTAATATTAATCTGTGTTCTCTGTCAGTGTGTTAATATTCCTGAGGACAGTGGGGATGTTTTACACTTCACAGGGTTTATCTGACTGTGGGTCATAGCCGCTAAGCGCATTGCACTTTTGAACTACAAGAAAGCCCCCAGCGATTTAACATCCGCAGCACTTAAAGCAGCCAGAAGTACTGCACAAAGAACGGCTAGGCGTTGCGCAAACGACTACTGGCAACACCTATGCAGTCATATTCAGCTGGCCTCAGACACCGGAAACATCAGAGGAATGTATGATGGCATGAAGAGAGCTCTTGGGCCAACCATCAAGAAGATCACCCCCCTCAAATCTAAATCGGGGGACATAATCACTGACCAACGCAAACAGATGGACCGCTGGGTTGAGCACTACCTAGAACTGTACTCCAGGGAGAATGCTGTCACTGAGACTGCCCTCAATGCAGCCCAGCCTCTACCAGTCATGGATGAGCTGGACATACAGCCAACCAAATCGGAACTGAGTGATGCCATTGATTCCCTAGCCAGCGGAAAAGCCCCTGGGAAGGACAGCATTACCCCTGAAATAATCAAGAGTGCCAAGCCTGCTATACTCTCAGCACTACATGAACTGCTATGCCTGTGCTGGGACGAGGGAGCAGTACCCCAGGACATGCGCGATGCCAACATCATCACCCTCTATAAAAACAAAGGTGACCGCGGTGACTGCAACAACTACCGTGGAATCTCCCTGCTCAGCATAGTGGGGAAAGTCTTTGCTCGAGTCGCTCTGAACAGGCTCCAGAAGCTGGCCGAGCGCGTCTACCCTGAGGCACAGTGTGGCTTTCGTGCAGAGAGATCGACTATTGACATGCTGTTCTCCCTTCGTCAGATACAGGAGAAATGCCGTGAACAACAGATGCCCCTCTACATTGCTTTCATTGATCTCACCAAAGCCTTTGACCTCGTCAGCAGACGTGGTCTCTTCAGACTACTAGAAAAGATCGGATGTCCACCAAAGCTACTAAGTATCATCACCTCATTCCATGACAATATGAAAGGCACAATTCAACATGGTGGCTCCTCATCAGAGCCCTTTCCTATCCTGAGTGGTGTGAAACAGGGCTGTGTTCTCGCACCCACACTTTTTGGGATTTTCTTCTCCCTGCTGCTTTCACATGCGTTCAAATCCTCTGAAGAAGGAATTTTCCTCCACACAAGATCAGGGGGCAGGTTGTTCAACCTTGCCCGTCTAAGAGCGAAGTCCAAAGTACGGAAAGTCCTCATCAGAGAACTCCTCTTTGCTGACGATGCTGCTTTAACATCTCACACTGAAGAATGCCTGCAGAGTCTCATCGACAGGTTTGCGTCTGCCTGCAATGAATTTGGCCTAACCATCAGCCTCAAGAAAACGAACATCATGGGGCAGGATGTCAGAAATGCTCCATCCATCAATATTGGCGACCACGCTCTGGAAGTGGTTCAAGAGTTCACCTACCTAGGCTCAACTATCACCAGTAACCTGTCTCTAGATGCAGAAATCAACAAGCGCATGGGTAAGGCTTCCACTGCTATGTCCAGACTGGCCAAGAGAGTGTGGGAAAATGGCGCACTGACACGGAACACAAAAGTCCGAGTGTATCAGGCCTGTGTCCTCAGTACCTTGCTCTACGGCAGCGAGGCCTGGACAACGTATGCCAGCCAAGAGCGACGTCTCAATTCATTCCATCTTCGCTGCCTTCGGAGAATACTTGGCATCAGGTGGCAGGACTATATCTCCAACACAGAAGTCCTTGAAGCGGCCAACACCCCCAGCTTATACACACTACTGAGTCAGCGGCGCTTGAGATGGCTTGGCCATGTGAGCCGCATGGAAGATGGCAGGATCCCCAAAGACACATTGTACAGCGAGCTCGCCACTGGTATCAGACCCACCGGCCGTCCATGTCTCCGTTATAAAGACGTCTGCAAACGCGACATGAAATCGTGTGACATTGATCACAAGTCGTGGGAGTCAGTTGCCAGCATTCGCCAGAGCTGGCGGGCAGCCATAAAGACAGGGCTAAATTGTGGCGAGTCGAAGAGACTTAGTAGTTGGCAGGAAAAAAGACAGAGGCGCAAGGGGAGAGCCTACTGTGCAACAGCCCCAACAAACAAATTTCTCTGCAGCACCTGTGGAAGAGCCTGTCACTCCAGAATTGGCCTTTATAGCCACTCCAGGCGCTGCTTCACAAACCACTGACCACCTCCAGGCGCGTATCCATTGTCTCTCGAGATAAGGAGGCCCAAAAGGGGTCATGATATACACAGTGTGTCAGTGAGTGTGTTAATATTAATCTGTGTACTCTGTCAGTGTGTTAATATTCCTGAGGACAGTGGGGGTATTTTACACTTCACAGGGTTTATCTGACTGTGGGTCATGATATACACAGTGTGTCAGTGAGTGTGTTAATATTAATCTGTGTTCTCTGTCAGTGTGTTAATATTACTAAGGACAGTGGGGGTGTTTTACACTTCACAGGGTGTATCTGACTGTGGGTCATGATATACACAGTGTGTCAGTGAGTGTGTTAATATTAATCTGTGTTCTCTGTCAGTGTGTTAATATTCCTGAGGACAGTGGGGGTGTTTTACACTTCACTGGTTGTATCTGACTGTGGGTCATGATATACACAGTGTGTCAGTGAGTGTGTTAATATTAATCTGTGTTCTCTGTCAGTGTGTTAATATTACTGAGGACAGTGGGGGTGTTTTACACTTCACAGGGTGTATCTGACTGTGGGTCATGATATACACAGTGTGTCAGTGAGTGTGTTAATATTAATCTGTGTTCTCTGTCAGTGTGTTAATATTCCTGAGGACAGTGGGCATGTTTTACACTTCACAGGGTTTATCTGACTGTGGGTGATGATATACACAGTGTGTCAGTGAGTGTGTTAATATTAATCTGTGTTCTCCCTCAGTGTGTTAATATTCCTGAGGACAGTGGGGATGTTTTACACTTCACAGGGTGTATCTGACTGTGGGTCATGATATACACAGTGTGTCAGTGAGTGTGTTAATATTAATCTGTCTTCTCTGTCAGTGTGTTAATATTCCTGAGGACAGTGGGGGTGTTTTACACTTCACAGGGTGTATCTGACTGTGGGTCATGATATACACAGTGTGTCAGTGAGTGTGTTAATATTAATCTGTGTTCTCTGTCAGTGTGTTAATATTACTGAGGACAGTGGTGGTGTTTTACACTTCACAAGGTGTATCTGACTGTGGGTCATGATGTACACAGTGTGTCAGTGAGTGTGTTATTATTAATCTGTGTTCTCTGTCAGTGTGTTAATATTACTGAGGACAGTGGGGATGTTTTACACTTCACAGGGTGTATCTGACTGTGGGTCATGATGTACACAGTGTGTCAGTGAGTGTGTTAATATTAATCTGTGTTCTCTGTCAGTGTGTTAATATTCCTGAGGACAGTGGGGGTGTTTTACACTTCACCGGGTGTATCTGACTGTGGGTCATGATATACACAGTGTGTCAGTGAGTGTGTTAATATTAATCTGTGTTCTCTGTCGGTGTGTTAATATTACCGAGGACAGTGGGGGTGTTTTACACTTCACAGGGTGTATCTGACTGTGGGTCATGATATACACAGTGTGTCAGTGAGTGTGTTAATATTAATCTGTGTTCTCTGTCAGTGTGTTAATATTACTGAGGACAGTGGGGGTGTTTTACACTTCACAGGGTGTATCTGACTGTCGATCATGATGTACACAGTGTGTCAGTGAGTGTGTTAATATTAATCTGTGTTCTCTGTCAGGGTGTTAATATTCCTTAGGACAGTGGGGTTGTTTTACACTTCACAGGGTGTATCTGACTGTGGGTCATGATATACACAGTGTGTCAGTGAGTGTGTTAATATTAATCTGTGTTCTCTGTCAGTGTGTTAATATTCCTGAGGACAGTGGGGGTGTTTTACACTTCACAGGGTGTATCTGACTGTGGGTCATGATATACACAGTGTGTCAGTGAGTGTGTTAATATTAATCTGTGTTCTCTGTCAGTGTGTTAATATTACTGAGGACAGTGGTGGTGTTTTACACTTCACAAGGTGTATCTGACTGTGGGTCATGATGTACACAGTGTGTCAGTGAGTGTGTTATTATTAATCTGTGTTCTCTGTCAGTGTGTTAATATTACTGAGGACAGTGGGGATGTTTTACACTTCACAGGGTGTATCTGACTGTGGGTCATGATGTACACAGTGTGTCAGTGAGTGTGTTAATATTAATCTGTGTTCTCTGTCAGTGTGTTAATATTCCTGAGGACAGTGGGGATGTTTTACACTTCACAGGGTGTATCTGACTGTGGGTCATGATATACACAGTGTGTCAGTGAGTGTGTTAATATTAATCTGTGTTCTCTGTCAGTGTGTTAATATTACTGAGGACAGTGGGGGTGTTTTACACTTCACAGGGTGTATCTGACTGTGGATCATGATGTACACAGTGTGTCAGTGAGTTTGTTAATATTAATCTGTGTTCTCTGTCAGGGTGTTAATATTCCTTAGGACAGTGCTGGTGTTTTACACTTCACAGGGTTTATCTGACTGTGGGTCATGATATACACAGTGTGTCAGTGAGTGTGTTAATATTAATCTGTGTTCTCTGTCAGTGTGTTAATATTACTGAGGACAGTGGGCGTGTTTTACACTTCACAGGGTGTATCTGACAGCGGGTCATGATGTACACAGTGTGTCAGTGAGTGTGTTAATATTAATCTCTGTTCTCTGTCAGTGTGTTAATATTCCTGAGGACAGTGGGGGTGTTTTACACTTCACAGGGTGTATCTGACTGTGGGTCATGATATACACAGTGTGTCAGTGAGTTTGTTAATATTACTCTGTGTTCTCTGTCAGTGTGTTAATATTACTGAGGACAGTGGGGGTGTTTTACACTTCACAGGGTGTATCTGACTGTGGGTCATGATATACACAGTGTGTCAGTGTGTGTGTTAATATTAATCTGTGTTCTCTGTCAGTGTGTTAATATTCCTGAGGACAGTGGGGGTGTTTTACACTTCACAGGGTGTATCTGACTGTGGGTCATGATATACACAGTGAGTCAGTGAGTGTGTTAATATTAATCTGTGTTCTCTGTCAGTGTGTTAATATTCCTGAGGACAGTGGGGATGTTTTACACTTCACAGGGTGTATCTGACTGTGGTTCATGATATACACAGTGTGTCAGTGAGTGTGTTAATATTAATCTGTGTTCTCTGTCAGTGTGTTAATATTCCTGAGGACAGTGGGGGTGTTTTACACTTCACAGGGATTATCTGAATGTGTGTCATGATATACACAGTGTGTCAGTGAGTGTGTTAATATTAATCTGTGTTCTCTGTCAGTGTGTTAATATTACTGAGGACAGTGGGGGTGTTTTACACTTCACAGGGTGTATCTGACTGTGGATCATGATGGACACAGTGTGTCAGTGAGTGTGTTAATATTATTCTGTGTTCTCTGTCAGGGTGTTAATATTCCTGAGGACAGTGGGGGTGTTTTACACTTCACAGGGTTTATCTGACTGTGGGTCATGATATACACAGTGTGTCAGTGAGTGTGTTAATATTAATCTGTGTTCTCTGTCAGTGTGTTAATATTCCTGAGGACAGTGGGGGTGTTTTACACTTCACAGGGTGTATCTGACTGTGGGTCATGATATACACAGTGTGTCAGTGAGCGTGTTAATATTAATCTGTGTTCTCTGTCAGTGTGTTAATATTCCTGAGGACAGTGGGGGTGTTTTACACTTCACAGGGTGTATCTGACTGTGGGTCATGATATACACAGTGTGTCAGTGAGTGTGTTAATATTACTCTGTGTTCTCTGTCAGTGTGTTAATATTACTGAGGACAGTGGGGGTGTTTTACACTTCACAGGGTGTATCTGACTGTGGGTCATGATATACACAGTGTGTCAGTGAGTGTGTTAATATTAATCTGTGTTCTCTGTCAGTGTGTTAATATTACTGAGGACAGTGGGGGTGTTTTACACTTCACAGGGTGTATCTGACTGTGGATCATGATGTACACAGTGTGTCAGTGAGTGTGTTAATATTAATCTGTGTTCTCGTCAGGGTGTTAATATTCCTTAGGACAGTGCTGGTGTTTTACACTTCACAGGGTTTATCTGACTGTGGGTCATGATATACACAGTGTGTCAGTGAGTGTGTTAATATTAATCTGTGTTCTCTGTCAGTGTGTTAATATTACTGAGGACAGTGGGCGTGTTTTACACTTCACAGGGTGTATCTGACTGTGGGTCATGATGTACACAGTGTGTCAGTGAGTGTGTTAATATTAATCTGTGTTCTCTGTCAGTGTGTTAATATTCCTGAGGACAGTGGGGGTGTTTTACACTTCACAGGGTGTATCTGACTGTGGGTCATGATATACACTGTGTGTCAGTGAGTGTGTTAATATTACTCTGTGTTCTCTGTCAGTGTGTTAATATTACTGAGGACAGTGGGGGTGTTTTACACTTCACAGGGTGTATCTGACAGTGGGTCATGATATACACAGTGTGTCAGTGTGTGTGTTAATATTAATCTGTGTTCTCTGTCAGTGTGTTAATATTCCTGAGGACAGTGGGGGTGTTTTACACTTCACAGGGTGTATCTGACTGTGGGTCATGATATACACAGTGTGTCAGTGAGTGTGTTAATATTAATCTGTGTTCTCTGTCAGTGTGTTAATATTCCTGAGGACAGTGGGGATGTTTTACACTTCACAGGGTGTATCTGACTGTGGGTCATGATGTACACAGTGTGTCAGTGAGTGTGTTAATATTATTCTGTGTTCTCTGTCAGGGTGTTAATATTCCTGAGGACAGTGGGGGTGTTTTACACTTCACAGGGTTTATCTGACTGTGGGTCATGATATACACAGTGTTTCAGTGAGTGTGTTAATATTAATCTGTGTTCTCTGTCAGGGTGTTAATATTCCTGAGGACAGTGGGGGTGTTTTACACATCACAGGGTGTATCTGACTGTGGGTCATGATATACACAGTGTGTCAGTGAGCGTGTTAATATTAATCTGTGTTCTCTGTCAGTGTGTTAATATTCCTGAGGACAGTGGGGGTGTTTTACACTTCACAGGGTGTATCTGACTGTGGGTCATGATATACACAGTGTGTCAGTGAGTGTGTTAATATTACTCTGTATTCTCTGTCAGTGTGTTAATATTACTGAGGACAGTGGGGGTGTTTTACACTTCACAGGGTGTATCTGACTTTGGGTCATGATATACACAGTGTGTCAGTGAGTGTGTTAATATTAATCTGTGTTCTCTGTCAGTGTGTTAATATTACTGAGGACAGTGGGGGTGTTTTACACTTCACAGGGTGTATCTGACTGTGGATCATGATGTACACAGTGTGTCAGTGAGTGTGTTAATATTAATCTGTGTTCTCTGTCAGGGTGTTAATATTCCTTAGGACAGTGCTGGTGTTTTACACTTCACAGGGTTTATCTGACTGTGGGTCATGATATACACAGTGTGTCAGTGAGTGTGTTAATATTAATCTGTGTTCTCTGTCAGGGTGTTAATATTCCTGAGGACAGTGGGGGTGTTTTACACTTCACAGGGTGTATCTGACTGTGGGTCATGATATACACAGTGTGTCAGTGAGCGTGTTAATATTAATCTGTGTTCTCTGTCAGTGTGTTAATATTACTGAGGACAGTGGGGGTGTTTTACACTTCACAGGGTGTATCTGACTGTGGGTCATGATATACACAGTGTGTCAGTGAGTGTGTTAATATTAATCTGTGTTCTCTGTCAGTGTGTTAATATTCCTGAGGACAGTGGGGGTGTTTTACACTTCACAGGGTGTATCTGACTGTGGGTCATGATATACACAGTGTGTCAGTGAGTGTGTTAATATTAATCTGTGTTCTCTGTCAGTGTGTTAATATTACTGAGGACAGTGGGGGTGTTTTACACTTCACAGGGTGTATCTGACTGTGGGTCATGATATACACAGTGTGTCAGTGAGTGTGTTAATATTAATCTGTGTTCTCTGTCAGTGTGTTAATATTACTGAGGACAGTGGGGGTGTTTTACACTTCACAGGGTGTATCTGACTGTGGGTCATGATATACACAGTGTGTCAGTGAGTGTGTTAATATTAATCTGTGTTCTCTGTCAGTGTGTTAATATTACTGAGGACAGTGGGAGTGTTTTACACTTCACAGGGTGTATCTGACTGTGGGTCATGATGTACACAGTGTGTCAGTGAGTGTGTTAATATTAATCTGTGTTCTCTGTCAGTGTGTTAATATTCCTGTGGACAGTGGGGGTGTTTTACACTTCACAGGGTGTATCTGACTGTGGGTCATGATGTACACAGTGTGTCAGTGAGTGTGTTAATATTAATCTGTGTTCTCTGTCAGTGTGTTAATATTCCTGTGGACAGTGGGGGTGTTTTACACTTCACAGGGTGTATCTGACTGTGGGTCATGACATACACAGTGTGTCAGTGAGTGTGTTAATATTACTCTGTGTTCTCTGTCAGTGAGTTAATATTACTGAGGACAGTGGGGGTGTTTTACACTTCACAGGGTGCATCTGGCTGTGGGTCATGATATACACAGTGTGTCAGTGAGTGTGTTAATATTAATCTGTGTACTCTGTCAGTGTGTTAATATTCCTGAGGACAGTGGGGGTGTTTTACACTTCACAGGGTTTATCTGACTGTGGGTCATGATATACACAGTGTGGCAGTGAGTGTGTTAATATTAATCTGTGTTCTCTGTCAGTGTGTTAATATTCCTGAGGACAGTGGGGATGTTTTACACTTCACAGGGTGTATCTGACTGTGGGTCATGATATACACAGTGTGTCAGTGAGTGTGTTAATATTAATCTGTGTTCTCTGTCAGTGTGTTAATATTCCTGAGGACAGTGGGGGTGTTTTACACTTCACAGGGTGTATCTGACTGTGGGTCATGATATACACAGTGTGTCAGTGAGTGTGTTAATATTAATCTGTGTTCTCTGTCAGTGTGTTAATATTCCTGAGGACAGTGGGGATGTTTTACACTTCACAGGGTGTATCTGACTGTGGGTCATGATATACACAGTGTGTCAGTGAGTGTGTTAATATTAATCTGTGTTCTCTGTCAGTGTGTTAATATTACTGAGGACAGTGGGGGTGTTTTACACTTCACAGGGTGCATCTGACTGTGGGTCATGATGTACACAGTGTGTCAGTGAGTGTGTTAATATTAATCTGTGTTCTCTGTCAGTGTGTTAATATTACTGAGGACAGTGGGGGTGTTTTACACTTCACAGGGTGTATCTGACTGTGGGTCATGATATACACAGTGTGTCAGTGAGTGTGTTAATATTAATCTGTGTTCTCTGTCAGTGTGTTAATATTCCTGAGGACAGTGGGGATGTTTTACACTTCACAGGGTGTATCTGACTGTGGTTTTGATATACACAGTGTGTCAGTGAGTGTGTTACTATTAATCTGTGTTCTCTGTCAGTGTGTTAATATTACTGAGGACAGTGGGGGTGTTTTACACTTCACAGGGTGTATCTGACTGTGGGTCATGATATACACAGTGTGTCAGTGAGTGTGTTAATATTAATCTGTGTTCTCTGTCAGTGTGTTAGTATTACTGAGGACAGTGGGGGTGTTTTAGACTTCACAGGGTGTATCTGACCGTGGATCATGATGTACACAGTGTGTCAGTGAGTGTGTTAATATTAATCTGTGTTCTCTGTCAGGGTGTTAATATTCCTGAGGACAGTGGGGGTGTTTTACACTTCACAGGGTTTATCTGACTGTGGGTCATGATATGCACAGTGTGTCAGTGAGTGTGTTAATATTAATCTGTGTTCTCTGTCAGTGTGTTAATATTCCTGAGGACAGTGGGGGTGTTTTACACTTCACAGGGTGTATCTGACTATGGGTCATGATATACACAGTGTGTCAGTGAGTGTGTTAATATTAATCTGTGTTCTCTGTCAGTGTGTTAATATTACTGAGGACAGTGGGGGTGTTTTACACTTCACAGGGTGTATCTGACTGTGGGTCATGATGTACACAGTGTGTCAGTGAGTGTGTTAATATTAATCTGTGTTCTCTGTCAGTGTGTTAATATTCCTGAGGACAGTGGGGGTGTTTTACACTTCACAGGGTGTATCTGACAGTGGGTCATGATATACACAGTGTGTCAGTGAGTGTGTTAATATTAATCTGTGTTCTCTGTCAGTCTGTTAATATTACTGAGGACAGTGGGGGTGTTTTACACTTCACAGGGTGTATCTGACTGTGGGTCATGATGTACACAGTGTGTCAGTGAGTGTGTTAATATTAATCTGTGTTCTCTGTCAGTGTGTTAATATTACTGAGGACAGTGGGGGTGTTTTACACTTCACAGGGTGTATCTGACTGTGGGTCATGATATACACAGCGTGTCAGTGAGTGTGTTAATATTAATCTGTGTTCTCTGTCAGTGTGTTAATATTACTGAGGACAGTGGGGGTGTTTTACACTTCACAGGGTGTATCTGACTGTGGGTCATGATATACACAGTGTGTCAGTGAGTGTGTTAATATTAATCTGTGTTCTCTGTCAGTGTGTTAATATTACTGAGGACAGTGGGCGTGTTTTACACTTCACAGGGTGTATCTGACTGTGGGTCATGATGTACACAGTGTGTCAGTGAGTGTGTTAATATTAATCTGTGTTCTCTGTCAGTGTGTTAATATTCCTGAGGACAGTGGGGGTGTTTTACACTTCACAGGGTGTATCTGACTGTGGGTCATGATATACACAGTGTGTCAGTGAGTGTGCTAATATTACTCTGTGTTCTCTGTCAGTGTGTTAATATTACTGAGGACAGTGGGGGTGTTTTACACTTCACAGGGTGTATCTGACTGTGGGTCATGATATACACAGTGTGTCAGTGAGTGTGTTAATATTAATCTGTGTTCTCTGTCAGTGTGTTAATATTCCTGAGGACAGTGGTGGTCTTTTACACTTCACAGGGTGTATCTGACTATGGGTCATGATATACACAGTGTGTCAGTGAGTGTGTTAATATTAATCTGTGTTCTCTGTCAGTGTGTTAATATTACTGAGGACAGTGGGGGTGTTTTACACTTCACAGGGTGTATCTGACTGTGGGTCATGATATACACAGTGTGTCAGTGTGTGTGTTAATATTAATCTGTGTTCTCTGTCAGTGTGTTAATGTTCCTGAGGACAGTGGGGGTGTTTTACACTTCACAGGGTGTATCTGACTGTGGGTCATGATGTACACAGTGTGTCAGTGACTGTGTTAATATTAATCTGTGTTCTCTGTCAGTGTGTTAATATTACTGAGGACAGTGGGGGTGTTTTACACTTCACAGGGTGTATCTGACTGTGGGTCATGATATACACAGTGTGTCAGTGTGTGTGTTAATATTAATCTGTGTTCTCTGTCAGTGTGTTAATATTCCTGAGGACAGTGGGGGTGTTTTACACTTCACAGGGTGTATCTGACTGTGGGTCATGATATACACAGTGTGTCAGTGAGTATGTTAATATTAATTTGTGTTCTCTGTCAGTGTGTTAATATTACCGAGGACAGTGGGGGTGTTTTACACTTCACAGGGTATACCTGACTGTGGGTCATTATATACACAGTGTGTCAGTGAGTGTGTTAATATTAATCTGTGTTCTCTGTCAGTGTGTTAATATTCCTGAGGACAGTGGGGGTCTTTTACACTTCACAGGGTGTATCTGACTGTGGGTCATGATATACACAGTGTGGCAGTGAGTGTGTTAATATTAATCTGTGTTCTCTGTCAGTGTGTTAATATTCCTGAGGACAGTGGGGATGTTTTACACTTCACAGGGTGTATCTGACTGTGGGTCATGATATACACAGTGTGTCAGTGAGTGTGTTAATATTAATCTGTGTTCTCTGTCAGTGTGTTAATATTCCTGAGGACAGTGGGGGTGTTTTACACTTCACAGGGTGTATCTGACTGTGGGTCATGATATACACAGTGTGTCAGTGAGTGTGTTAATATTAATCTGTGTTCTCTGTCAGTGTGTTAATATTCCTGAGGACAGTGGGGATGTTTTACACTTCACAGGGTGTATCTGACTGTGGGTCATGATATACACAGTGTGTCAGTGAGTGTGTTAATATTAATCTGTGTTCTCTGTCAGTGTGTTAATATTACTGAGGACAGTGGGGGTGTTTTACACTTCACAGGGTGCATCTGACTGTGGGTCATGATGTACACAGTGTGTCAGTGAGTGTGTTAATATTAATCTGTGTTCTCTGTCAGTGTGTTAATATTACTGAGGACAGTGGGGGTGTTTTACACTTCACAGGGTGTATCTGACTGTGGGTCATGATATACACAGTGTGTCAGTGAGTGTGTTAATATTAATCTGTGTTCTCTGTCAGTGTGTTAATATTCCTGAGGACAGTGGGGATGTTTTACACTTCACAGGGTGTATCTGACTGTGGTCATGATATACACAGTGTGTCAGTGAGTGTGTTACTATTAATCTGTGTTCTCTGTCAGTGTGTTAATATTACTGAGGACAGTGGGGGTGTTTTACACTTCACAGGGTGTATCTGACTGTGGGTCATGATATACACAGTGTGTCAGTGAGTGTGTTAATATTAATCTGTGTTCTCTGTCAGTGTGTTAGTATTACTGAGGACAGTGGGGGTGTTTTAGACTTCACAGGGTGTATCTGACCGTGGATCATGATGTACACAGTGTGTCAGTGAGTGTGTTAATATTAATCTGTGTTCTCTGTCAGGGTGTTAATATTCCTGAGGACAGTGGGGGTGTTTTACACTTCACAGGGTTTATCTGACTGTGGGTCATGATATGCACAGTGTGTCAGTGAGTGTGTTAATATTAATCTGTGTTCTCTGTCAGTGTGTTAATATTACTGAGGACAGTGGGGGTGTTTTACACTTCACAGGGTGTATCTGACTGTGGGTCATGATATACACAGTGTGTCAGTGAGTGTGTTAATATTAATCTGTGTTCTCTGTCAGTGTGTTAATATTCCTGAGGACAGTGGGGGTCTTTTACACTTCACAGGGTGTATCTGACTATGGGTCATGATATACACAGTGTGTCAGTGAGTGTGTTAATATTAATCTGTGTTCTCTGTCAGTGTGTTAATATTACTGAGGACAGTGGGGGTGTTTTACACTTCACAGGGTGTATCTGACTGTGAGTCATGATATACACAGTGTGTCAGTGTGTGTGTTAATATTAATCTGTGTTCTCTGTCAGTGTGTTAATATTCCTGAGGACAGTGGGGGTGTTTTACACTTCACAGGGTGTATCTGACTGTGGGTCATGATGTACACAGTGTGTCAGTGAGTGTGTTAATATTAATCTGTGTTCTCTGTCAGTGTGTTAATATTACTGAGGACAGTGGGGGTGTTTTACACTTCACAGGGTGTATCTGACTGTGGGTCATGATATACACAGTGTGTCAGTGTGTGTGTTAATATTAATCTGTGTTCTCTGTCAGTGTGTTAATATTCCTGAGGACAGTGGGGGTGTTTTACACTTCACAGGGTGTATCTGACTGTGGGTCATGATATACACAGTGTGTCAGTGAGTATGTTAATATTAATTTGTGTTCTCTGTCAGTGTGTTAATATTACCGAGGACAGTGGGGGTGTTTTACACTTCACAGGGTATACCTGACTGTGGGTCATTATATACACAGTGTGTCAGTGAGTCTGTTAATATTAATCTGTGTTCTCTGTCAGTGTGTTAATATTACTGAGGACAGTGGGGGTGTTTTACACTTCACCGGGTGTATCTGACTGTGGGTCATGATATACACAGTGTGTCAGTGAGTGTGTTAATATTAATCTGTGTACTCTGTCAGTGTGTTAATATCACTGAGGACAGTGGGGGTGTTTTACACATCACAGGGTGCATCTGACTGTGGGTCATGATGTACACAGTGTGTCAGTGAGTGTGTTAATATTAATCTGTGTTCTCTGTCAGTGTGTTAATATTACTGAGGACAGTGGGGGTGTTTTACACTTCACAGGGTGTATCTGACTGTGGGTCATGATATACACAGTGTGTCAGTGAGTGTGTTAATATTAATCTGTGTTCTCTGTCAGTGTGTTAATATTACTGAGGACAGTGGGGGTGTTTTACACTTCACAGGGTTTATCTGACTGTGGGTCATGATATGCACAGTGTGTCAGTGAGTGTGTTAATATTAATCTGTGTTCGCTGTCAGTGTGTTAATATTCCTGTGGACAGTGGGGGTGTTTTACACTTCACAGGGTGTATCTGACTGTGGGTCATGATGTACACAGTGTGTCAGTGCGTGTGTTAATATTAATCTGTGTTCTCTGTCAGTGTGTTAATATTACTGAGGACAGTGGGGGTGTTTTACACTTCACAGGGTGTATCTGAATGTGGGTCATGATATACACAGTGTGTCAGTGAGTGTGTAAATATTAATCTGTGTTCTCTGTCAGTGTGTTAATATTCCTGAGGACAGTGGGGGTATTTTACACTTCACAGGGTGTATCTGACTGTGGGTCATGATACACACAGTGTGTCAGTGTGTGTGTTAATATTAATCTGTGTTCTCTGTCAGTGTGTTAATATTCCTGAGGACAGTGGGGGTGTTTTACACTTCACAGGGTGTATCTGACTGTGGGTCATGATGTACACAGTGTGTCAGTGAGTGTGTTAATATTAATCTGTGTTCTCTGTCAGTGTGTTAATATTCCTGAGGACAGTGGTGGTGTTTTAAACTTCACAGGGTGTATCTGACTGTGGGTCATGATGTACACAGTGTGTTAGTGAGTGTGTTAATATTAATCTGTGTTCTCTGTCAGTGTGTTAATATTACTGAGGACAGTGGGGATGTTTTACACTTCACAGGGTGTATCTGACTGTGGATCATGATGTACACAGTGTGTCAGTGAGTGTGTTAATATTAATCTGTGTTCTCTGTCAGTGTGTTAATATTCCTGTTGACAGTGGGGGTGTTTTACACTTCACAGGGTGTATCTGACTGTGGGTCATGATGTACACAGTGTGTCAGTGAGTGTGTTAATATTAATCTGTGTTCTCTGTCAGTGTGTTAATATTCCTGAGGACAGTGGGGGTGTTTTACACTTCACAGAGTGTATCTGACTGTGGGTCATGATATACACAGTGTGTCAGTGAGTGTGTTAATATTAATCTGTGTTCTCTGTCAGTGTGTTAATATTCCTGTGGACGGTGGGGGTATTTTACACTTCACAGGGTGTATCTGACTGTGGGTCATGATATACACAGTGTGTCAGTGAGCGTGTTAATATTAATCTGTGTTCTCTGTCAGTGTGTTAATATTACTGACGACTGTGGGGGTGTTTTACACTTCACAGGGTGTATCTGACTGTGGGTCATGATATACACAGTGTGTCAGTGAGTGTGTTAATATTAATCTGTGTTCTCTGTCAGTGTGTTAATATTCCTGTGGACGGTGGGGGTGTTTTACACTTCACAGGGTGTATCTGACTGTGGGTCATGATATACACAGTGTGTCAGTGAGTGTGTTAATATTAATCTGTGTTCTCTGTCAGTGTGTTAATATTACTGAGGACAGTGGGGATGTTTTACACTTCACAGGGTGTATCTGACTGTGGGTCATGATGTACACAGTGTGTCAGTGAGTGTGTTAATATTAATCTGTGTTCTCTGTCAGTGTGTTAATATTCCTGAGGACAGTGGGGGTGTTTTATACTTCACAGGGTGTATCTGACTGTGGGTCATGATATACACAGTGTGTCAGTGAGTGTGTTAATATTATTCTGGGTTCTCTGTCAGTGTGTTAATATTCCTGAGGACAGTGGGGGTGTTTTATACTTCACAGGGTGTATCTGACTGTGGGTCATGATGTACATAGTGTGTCAGTGGGTGTGTTAATATTAATCTGTGTTCTCTGTCAGTATGTTAATATTACTGAGGACAGTGGGGGTGTTTTACACTTCACAGGGTGTATCTGACTGTGGGTCATGATATACACAGTGTGTCAGTGAGTGTGTTAATATTAATCTGTGTTCTCTGTCAGTATGTTAAGATTACTGAGGACAGTGGGGGTGTTTTACACTTCACAGGGTGTATCTGACTGTGAGTCATGATGTACACAGTGTGTCAGTGAGTGTGTTAATATTAATCTGTGTTCTCTGTCAGTGTGTTAATATTACTGAGGACAGTGGGGGTGTTTTACACTTCACAGGGTGTATCTGACTGTGGGTCATGATATACACAGTGTGTCAGTGTGTGTGTTAATATTAATCTGTGTTCTCTGTCAGTGTGTTAATATTCCTGAGGACAGTGGGGGTGTTTTACACTTCACAGGGTGTATCTGACTGTGGGTCATGATATACACAGTGTGTCAGTGAGTATGTTAATATTAATTTGTGTTCTCTGTCAGTGTGTTAATATTACCGAGGACAGTGGGGGTGTTTTACACTTCACAGGGTGTATCTGACTGTGGGTCATTATATACACAGTGTGTCAGTGAGTGTGTTAATATTAATCTGTGTTCTCTGTCAGTGTGTTAATATTACTGAGGACAGTGGGGGTGTTTTACACTTCACCGGGTGTATCTGACTGTGGGTCATGATATACACAGTGTGTCAGTGAGTGTGTTAATATTAATCTGTGTTCTCTGTCAGTGTGTTAATATTACTGAGGACAGTGGGGGTGTTTTACACGTCACAGGGTGTATCTGACTGTGGGTCATGATATACACAGTGTGTCAGTGAGTGTGTTAATATTAATCTGTGTTCTCTGTCAGTGTGTTAATATTACTGAGGACAGTGGGGGTGTTTTACACTTCACAGGGTTTATCTGACTGTGGGTCATGATGTACACAGTGTGTCAGTGAGTGTGTTAATAATAATCTGTGTTCGCTGTCAGTGTGTTAATATTCCTGTGGACAGTGGGGGTGTTTTACACTTCACAGGGTGTATCTGACTGTGGGTCATGATGTACACAGTGTGTCAGTGCGTGTGTTAATATTAATCTGTGTTCTCTGTCAGTGTGTTAATATTACTGAGGACAGTGGGGGTGTTTTACACTTCACAGGGTGTATCTGAATGTGGGTCATGATATACACAGTGTGTCAGTGAGTGTGTAAATATTAATCTGTGTTCTCTGTCAGTGTGTTAATATTCCTGAGGACAGTGGGGGTGTTTTACACTTCACAGGGTGTATCTGACTGTGGGTCATGATACACACAGTGTGTCAGTGTTTGTGTTAATATTAATCTGTGTTCTCTGTCAGTGTGTTAATATTCCTGAGGACAGTGGGGGTGTTTTACACTTCACAGGGTGTATCTGACTGTGGGTCATGATGTACACAGTGTGTCAGTGAGTGTGTTAATATTAATCTGTGCTCTCTGTCAGTGTGTTAATATTCCTGAGGACAGTGGTGGTGTTTTAAACTTCACAGGGTGTATCTGACTGTGGGTCATGATGTACACAGTGTGTTAGTGAGTGTGTTAATATTAATCTGTGTTCTCTGTCAGTGTGTTAATATTACTGAGGACAGTGGGGATGTTTTACACTTCACAGGGTGTATCTGACTGTGGATCATGATGTACACAGTGTGTCAGTGAGTGTGTTAATATTAATCTGTGTTCTCTGTCAGTGTGTTAATATTCCTGTTGACAGTGGGGGTGTTTTACACTTCACAGGGTGTATCTGACTGTGGGTCATGATGTACACAGTGTGTCAGTGAGTGTGTTAATATTAATCTGTGTTCTCTGTCAGTGTGTTAATATTCCTGAGGACAGTGGGGGTGTTTTACACTTCACAGGGTGTATCTGACTGTGGGTCATGATATACACAGTGTGTCAGTGAGTGTGTTAATATTAATCTGTGTTCTCTGTCAGTGTGTTAATATTCCTGTGGACGGTGGGGGTATTTTACACTTCACAGGGTGTATCTGACTGTGGGTCATGATATACACAGTGTGTCAGTGAGCGTGTTAATATTAATCTGTGTTCTCTGTCAGTGTGTTAATATTACTGACGACTGTGGGGGTGTTTTACACTTCACAGGGTGTATCTGACTGTGGGTCATGATATACACAGTGTGTCAGTGAGTGTGTTAATATTAATCTGTGTTCTCTGTCAGTGTGTTAATATTCCTGTGGACGGTGGGGGTGTTTTACACTTCACAGGGTGTATCTGACTGTGGGTCATGATATACACAGTGTGTCAGTGAGTGTGTTAATATTAATCTGTGTTCTCTGTCAGTGTGTTAATATTACTGAGGACAGTGGGGATGTTTTACACTTCACAGGGTGTATCTGACTGTGGGTCATGATGTACACAGTGTGTCAGTGAGTGTGTTAATATTAATCTGTGTTCTCTGTCAGTGTGTTAATATTCCTGAGGACAGTGGGGGTGTTTTATACTTCACAGGGTGTATCTGACTGTGGGTCATGATATACACAGTGTGTCAGTGAGTGTGTTAATATTAATCTGGGTTCTCTGTCAGTGTGTTAATATTCCTGAGGACAGTGGGGGTGTTTTATACTTCACAGGGTGTATCTGACTGTGGGTCATGATGTACATAGTGTGTCAGTGGGTGTGTTAATATTAATCTGTGTTCTCTGTCAGTATGTTAATATTACTGAGGACAGTGGGGGTGTTTTACACTTCACAGGGTGTATCTGACTGTGGGTCATGATATACACAGTGTGTCAGTGAGTGTGTTAATATTAATCTGTGTTCTCTGTCAGTATGTTAAGATTACTGAGGACAGTGGGGGTGTTTTACACTTCACAGGGTGTATCTGACTGTGAGTCATGATGTACACAGTGTGTCAGTGAGTGTGTTAATATTAATCTGTGTTCTCTGTCAGTGTGTTAATATTCCTGAGGACAGTGGGGATGTTTTACACTTCACAGGGTGTATCTGACTGTGGGTCATGATGGACACAGTGTGTCTGTGAGTGTGTTAATATTAATCTGTGTTCTCTGTCAGTGTGTTAATATTACTGAGGACAGTGGGGGTGTTTTACACTTCACAGGGTGTATCTGACTGTGGGTCATGATATACACAGTGTGTCAGTGAGTGTGTTAATATTAATCTGTGTTCTCTGTCAGTGTGTTAATATTGCTGAGACAGTGGGGGTGTTTTACACTTCACAGGGTGTATCTGACTGTGGGTCATGATATACACAGTGTGTCAGTGAGTGTGTTAATATTAATCTGTGTTCTCTGTCAGTGTGTTAATATTCCTGAGGACAGTGGGGGTGTTTTACACTTCACAGGGTGTATCTGACTGTGGGTCATGATGTACACAGTGTGTCAGTGAGTGTGTTAATATTAATCTGTGTTCTCTGTCAGTGTGCTAATATTACTGAGGACAGTGGGGGTGTTTTACACTTCACAGGGTGTATCTGACTGTGGGTCATGATATACACAGTGTGTCAGTGAGTGTGTTAATATTAATCTGTGTTCTCTGTCAGTGTGTTAATATTCCTGAGGACAGTGGGGGTGTTTTACACTTCACCGGGTGTATCTGACTGTGGGACATGATGTACACAGTGTGTCAGTGAGTGTGTTAATATTAATCTGTGTTCTCTGTCAGTGTGTTAATATTACTGAGGACAGTGGGGGTGTTTTACACTTCACAGGGTGTATCTGACTGTGGGTCATGATATACACAGTGTGTCAGTGAGTGTGTTAATATTAATCTGTGTTCTCTGTCAGTGTGTTAATATTACTGAGGACAGTGGGGGTGTTTTACACTTCACAGGGTGTATCTGACTGTGGATCATGATGTACACAGTGTGTCAGTGAGTGTGTTAATATTAATCTGTGTTCTCTGTCAGTGTGTTAATATTCCTGATGACAGTGGGGGTGTTTTACACTTCACCGGGTGTATCTGGCTGTGAGTCATGATGTACACAGTGTGTCAGTGAGTGTGTTAATATTAATCTGTGTTCTCTGTCACTGTGTTAATATTACTGAGGACAGTGGGGGTGTTTTACACTTCACAGGGTGTATCTGACTGTGGGTCATGATATACACAGTGTGTCAGTGAGTGTGTTAATATTAATCTGTGTTCTCTGTCAGTGTGTTCATATTACTGAGGACAGTGGGGGTGTTTTACACTTCACAGGGTGTATCTGACTGTGGGTCATGATATACACAGTGTGTCAGTGAGTGTGTTAATATTAATATGTGTTCTCTGTCAGTGTGTTAATATTCCTGTGGACAGTGGGGGTGTTTTGCACTTCACAGGGTGCATCTGGCTGTGGGTCATGATATACACAGTGTGTCAGTTAGTGTGTTAATATTAATCTGTGTTCTCTGTCAGTGTGTTAATATTACTGAGGACAGTGGGGGTGTTTTACACTTCACAGGGTGTATCTGACTGTGGGTCATGATGTACACAGTGTGTCAGTGAGTGTGTTAATATTACTCTGTGTTCTCTGTCAGTGTGTTAATATTACTGAGGACAGTGGGGGTGTTTTACACTTCACAGGGTGCATCTGGCTGTGGGTCATGATATACACAGTGTGTCAGTGAGTGTGTTAATATTAATCTGTGTTCTCTGTCAGTGTGTTAATATTCCTGAGGACAGTGGGGGTGTTTTACACTTCACAGGGTGTATCTGACTGTGGGTCATGATATACATAGTGTGTCAGTTAGTGTGTTAATATTAATCTGTGTTCTCTGTCAGTGTGTTAATATTACTGAGGACTGTGGGGGTGTTTTACACTTCACAGGGTGTATCTGACTGTGGGTCATGTTATACACAGTGTGTCAGTGAGTGTGTTAATATTAATCTGTGTTCTCTGTCAGTGTGTTAATATTACTGAGGACAGTGGGCGTGTTTTACACTTCACAGGGTTTATCTGACTGTGGGTCATGATATGCACAGTATGTCAGTGAGTGTGTTAATATTAATCTGTGTTCTCTGTCAGTGTGTTAATATTCCTGAGGACAGTGGGGGTGTTTTACACTTCACAGGGTGTATCTGACTGTGGGTCATGATGTACACAGTGTGTCAGCGAGTGTGTTAATATTAATCTGTGTTCTCTGTCAGTGTGTTAATATTCCTGAGGACAGTGGGGGTGTTTTACACTTCACAGGGTGTATCTGACTGTGGGTCATGATGTACACAGTGTGTCAGTGAGTGTGTTAATACTTATCTGTGTTCTCTGTCAGTGTGTTAATATTCCTGAGGACAGTGGGGGTGTTTTACACTTCACAGGGTGTATCTGACTGTGGGTCATGATATACACAGTGTGTCAGTGAGTGTGTTAATATTAATCTGTGTTCTCTGTCAGTGTGTTAATATTACTGAGGACAGTGGGGGTGTTTTACACTTCACAGGGTGTATCTGACTGTGGGTCATGATGTACACAGTGTGTCAGTGAGTGTGTTAATATTAATCTGTGTTCTCTGTCAGTGTGTTAATATTACTGAGGACAGTGGGGGTGTTTTACACTTCACAGGGTGTATCTGACTGTGGGTCATGATATACACAGTGTGTCAGTGAGTGTGTTAATATTAATCTGTGTTCTCTGTCAGTGTGTTAATATTACTGAGGACAGTGGGGGTGTTTTACACTTCACAGGGTGTATCTGACTGTGGGTCATGATATACACAGTGTGTCAGTGAGTGTGTTAATATTAATCTGTGTTCTCTGTCAGTGTGTTAATATTACTGAGGACAGTGGGCGTGTTTTACACTTCACAGGGTGTATCTGACTGTGGGTCATGATGTACACAGTGTGTCAGTGAGTGTGTTAATATTAATCTGTGTTCTCTGTCAGTGTGTTAATATTCCTGAGGACCGTGGGGGTGTTTTACACTTCACAGGGTGTATCTGACTGTGGGTCATGATATACACAGTGTGTCAGTGAGTGTGTTAATATTACTCTGTGTTCTCTGTCAGTGTGTTAATATTACTGAGGACAGTGGGGGTGTTTTACACTTCACAGGGTGTATCTGACTGTGGGTCATGATATACACAGTGTGTCAGTGAGTGTGTTAATATTAATCTGTGTTCTCTGTCAGTGTGTTAATATTCCTGAGGACAGTGGGGGTGTTTTACACTTCACAGGGTGTATCTGACTATGGGTCATGATATACACAGTGTGTCAGTGAGTGTGTTAATATTAATCTGTGTTCTCTGTCAGTGTGTTAATATTACTGAGGACAGTGGGGGTGTTTTACACTTCACAGGGTGTAACTGACTGTGAGTCATGATATACGCAGTGTGTCAGTGTGTGTGTTAATATTAATCTGTGTTCTCTGTCAGTGTGTTAATATTCCTGAGGACAGTGGGGGTGTTTTACACTTCACAGGGTGTATCTGACTGTGGGTCATGATGTACACAGTGTGTCAGTGAGTGTGTTAATATTAATCTGTGTTCTCTGTCAGTGTGTTAATATTACTGAGGACAGTGGGGGTGTTTTACACTTCACAGGGTGTATCTGACTGTGGGTCATGATATACACAGTGTGTCAGTGTGTGTGTTAATATTAATCTGTGTTCTCTGTCAGTGTGTTAATATTCCTGAGGACAGTGGGGGTGTTTTACACTTCACAGGGTGTATCTGACTGTGGGTCATGATATACACAGTGTGTCAGTGAGTATGTTAATATTAATTTGTGTTCTCTGTCAGTGTGTTAATATTACCGAGGACAGTGGGGGTGTTTTACACTTCACAGGGTGTATCTGACTGTGGGTCATGATATACACAGTGTGTCAGTGAGTGTGTTAATATTAATCTGTGTTCTCTGTCAGTGTGTTAATATTACTGAGGACAGTGGGGGTGTTTTACACTTCACCGGGTGTATCTGACTGTGGGTCATGATATACACAGTGTGTCAGTGAGTGTGTTAATATTAATCTGTGTACTCTGTCAGTGTGTTAATATCACTGAGGACAGTGGGGGTGTTTTACACATCACAGGGTGTATCTGACTATGGGTCATGATGTACACAGTGTGTTAGTGAGTGTGTTAATATTAATCTGTGTTCTCTGTCAGTGTGTTAATATTACTGAGGACAGTGGGGGTGTTTTACACTTCACAGGGTATATCTGACTGTGGGTCCTGATATACACAGTGTGTCAGTGAGTGTGTTAATATTAATCTGTGTTCTCTGTCAGTGTGTTAATATTACTGAGGACAGTGGGGGTGTTTTACACTTCACAGGGTTTATCTGACTGTGGGTAATGATGTACACAGTGTGTCAGTGAGTGTGTTAATATTAATCTGTGTTCTCTGTCAGTGTGTTAATATTCCTGTGGACAGTGGGGGTGTTTTACACTTCACAGGGTGTATCTGACTGTGGGTCATGATGCACACAGTGTGTCAGTGCGTGTGTTAATATTAATCTGTGTTCTCTGTCAGTGTGTTAATATTACTGAGGACAGTGGGGGTGTTTTACACTTCACAGGGTGTATCTGAATGTGGGTCATGATATACACAGTGTGTCAGTGAGTGTGTAAATATTAATCTGTGTTCTCTGTCAGTGTGTTAATAAAACCTGAGGACAGTGGGGGTGTTTTACACTTCACAGGGTTTATCTGACTGTGGGTGATGATATACACAGTGTGTCAGTGTGTGTGTTAATATTAATCTGTGTTCTCTGTCAGTGTGTTAATATTCCTGAGGACAGTGGGGGTGTTTTACACTTCACAGGATGTATCTGACTGTGGGTCATGATGTACACAGTGTGTCAGTGAGTGTGTTAATATTAATCTGTGTTCTCTGTCAGTGTGTTAATATTCCTGAGGACAGTGGTGGTGTTTTACACTTCACAGGGTGTATCTGACTGTGGGTCATGATGTACACAGTGTGTCAGTGAGTGTGTTAATATTAATCTGCGTTCTCTGTCAGTGTGTTAATATTACTGAGGACAGTGGGGATGTTTTACACTTCACAGGGTGTATCTGACTGTGGATCATGATGTACACAGTGTGTCAGTGAGTGTGTTAATATTAATCTGTGTTCTCTGTCAGTGTGTTAATATTCCTGAGGACAGTGGGGGTGTTTTACACTTCACAGGGTGTATCTGACTGTGGGTCATGATATACACAGTGTGTCAGTGAGTGTGTTAATATTAATCTGTGTTCTCTGTCAGTGTGTTAATATTACTGAGGACTGTGGGGGTGTTTTACACTTCACAGGGTGTATCTGACTGTGGATCATGATATACACAGTGTGTCAGTGAGTGTGTTAATATTAATCTGTGTTCTCTGTCAGTGTGTTAATATTCCTGTGGACGGTGGGGGTGTTTTACACTTCACAGGGTGTATCTGACTGTGGGTCATGATATACACAGTGTGTCAGTGAGTGTGTTAATATTAATCTGTGTTCTCTGTCAGTGTGTTAATATTACTGAGGACAGTGGGGATGTTTTACACTTCACAGGGTGTATCTGACTGTGGGTCATGATGTACACAGTGTGTCAGTGAGTGTGTTAATATTAATCTGTGTTCTCTGTCAGTGTGTTAATATTCCTGAGGACAGTGGGGGTGTTTTATACTTCACAGGGTGTATCTGACTGTGGGTCATGATATCCACAGTGTGTCAGTGAGTGTGTTAATATTAATCTGGGTTCTCTGTCAGTGTGTTAATATTCCTGAGGACAGTGGGGGTGTTTTATACTTCACAGGGTGTATCTGACTGTGGGTCATGATGTACATAGTGTGTCAGTGGGTGTGTTAATATTAATCTGTGTTCTCTGTCAGTATGTTAATATTACTGAGGACAGTGGGGGTGTTTTACACTTCACAGGGTGTATCTGACTGTGGGTCATGATATACACAGTGTGTCAGTGAGTGTGTAAATATTAATCTGTGTTCTCTGTCAGTATGGTAATATTACTGAGGACAGTGGGGGTGTTTTACACTTCACAGGGTGTATCTGACTGTGAGTCATGATGTACACAGTGTGTCAGTGAGTGTGTTAATATTAATCTGTGTTCTCTGTCAGTGTGTTAATATTCCTGAGGACAGTGGGGCTGTTTTACACTTCACAGGGTGTATCTGACTGTGGGTCATGATGGACACAGTGTGTCAGTGAGTGTGTTAATATTAATCTGTGTTCTCTGTCAGTGTGTTAATATTACTGAGGACAGTGGGGGTGTTTTACACTTCACAGGGTGTATCTGACTGTGGGTCATGATATACACAGTGTGTCAGTGAGTGTGTTAATATTAATCTGTGTTCTCTGTCAGTGTGTTAATATTGCTGAGGACAGTGGGGGTGTTTTACACTTCACAGGGTGTATCTGACTGTGGGTCATGATATACACAGTGTGTCAGTGAGTGTGTTAATATTAATCTGTGTTCTCTGTCAGTGTGTTAATATTCCTGAGGACAGTGGGGGTGTTTTACACTTCTCAGGGTGTATCTGACTGTGGGTCATGATGTACACAGTGTGTCAGTGAGTGTGTTAATATTAATCTGTGTTCTCTGTAAGTGTGCTAATATTACTGAGGACAGTGGGGGTGTTTTACACTTCACAGGGTGTATCTGACTGTGGGTCATGATATACACAGTGTGTCAGTGAGTGTGTTAATATTAATCTGTGTTCTCTGTCAGTGTGTTAATATTCCTGAGGACAGTGGGGGTGTTTTACACTTCACCGGGTGTATCTGACTCTGGGTCATGATGTACACAGTGTGTCAGTGAGTGTGTTAATATTAATCTGTGTTCTCTGTCAGTGTGTTAATATTACTGAGGACAGTGGGGGTGTTTTACACTTCACAGGGTGTATCTGACTGTGGGTCATGATATACACAGTGTGTCAGTGAGTGTGTTAATATTAATCTGTGTTCTCTGTCAGTGTGTTAATATTACTGAGGACAGTGGGGGTGTTTTACACTTCACAGGGTGTATCTGACTGTGGATCATGATGTACACAGTGTGTCAGTGAGTGTGTTAATATTAATCTGTGTTCTCTGTCAGTGTGTTAATATTCCTGAGGACAGTGGGGGTGTTTTACACTTCACCGGGTGTACCTGGCTGTGAATCATGATGTACACAGTGTGTCAGTGAGTGTGTTAATATTAATCTGTGTTCTCTGTCAGTGTGTTAATATTACTGAGGACAGTGGGGTTGTTTTACACTTCACAGGGTGTATCTGACTGTGGGTCATGATATACACAGTGTGTCAGTGAGTGTGTTAATATTAATCTGTGTTCTCTGTCAGTGTGTTAATATTACTGAGGACAGTGGGGGTGTTTTACACTTCACAGGGTGTATCTGACTGTGGGTCATGATATACACAGTGTGTCAGTGAGTGTGTTAATATTAATCTGTGTTCTCTGTCAGTGTGTTAATATTACTGAGGACAGTGGGGGTGTTTTACACTTCACAGGGTTTATCTGACTGTGGGTGATGATATACACAGTGTGTCAGTGTGTGTGTTAATATTAATCTGTGTTCTCTGTCAGTGTGTTAATATTACTGAGGACAGTGGGGGTGTTTTACACTTCACAGGATGTATCTGACTGTGGGTCATGATGTACACAGTGTGTCAGTGAGTGTGTTAATATTAATCTGTGTTCTCTGTCAGTGTGTTAATATTCCTGAGGACAGTGGTGGTGTTTTACACTTCACAGGGTGTATCTGACTGTGGGTCATGATGTACACAGTGTGTCAGTGAGTGTGTTAATATTAATCTGCGTTCTCTGTCAGTGTGTTAATATTACTGAGGACAGTGGGGATGTTTTACACTTCACAGGGTGTATCTGACTGTGGATCATCATGTACACAGTGTGTCAGTGAGTGTGTTAATATTAATCTGTGTTCTCTGTCAGTGTGTTAATATTCCTGAGGACAGTGGGGGTGTTTTACACTTCACAGGGTGTATCTGACTGTGGGTCATGATATACACAGTGTGTCAGTGAGTGTGTTAATATTAATCTGTGTTCTCTGTCAGTGTGTTAATATTACTGAGGACTGTGGGGGTGTTTTACACTTCACAGGGTGTATCTGACTGTGGGTCATGATATACACAGTGTGTCAGTGAGTGTGTTAATATTAATCTGTGTTCTCTGTCAGTGTGTTAATATTCCTGTGGACGGTGGGGGTGTTTTACACTTCACAGGGTGTATCTGACTGTGGGTCATGATATACACAGTGTGTCAGTGAGTGTGTTAATATTAATCTGTGTTCTCTGTCAGTGTGTTAATATTACTGAGGACAGTGGGGATGTTTTACACTTCACAGGGTGTATCTGACTGTGGGTCATGATGTACACAGTGTGTCAGTGAGTGTGTTAATATTAATCTGTGTTCTCTGTCAGTGTGTTAATATTCCTGAGGACAGTGGGGGTGTTTTATACTTCACAGGGTGTATCTGACTGTGGGTCATGATATCCACAGTGTGTCAGTGAGTGTGTTAATATTAATCTGGGTTCTCTGTCAGTGTGTTAATATTCCTGAGGACAGTGGGGGTGTTTTATACTTCACAGGGTGTATCTGACTGTGGGTCATGATGTACATAGTGTGTCAGTGGGTGTGTTAATATTAATCTGTGTTCTCTGTCAGTATGTTAATATTACTGAGGACAGTGGGGGTGTTTTACACTTCACAGGGTGTATCTGACTGTGGGTCATGATATACACAGTGTGTCAGTGAGTGTGTAAATATTAATCTGTGTTCTCTGTCAGTATGTTAATATTACTGAGGACAGTGGGGGTGTTTTACACTTCACAGGGTGTATCTGACTGTGAGTCATGATGTACACAGTGTGTCAGTGAGTGTGTTAATATTAATCTGTGTTCTCTGTCAGTGTGTTAATATTCCTGAGGACAGTGGGGATGTTTTACACTTCACAGGGTGTATCTGACTGTGGGTCATGATGGACACAGTGTGTCAGTGAGTGTGTTAATATTAATCTGTGTTCTCTGTCAGTGTGTTAATATTACTGAGGACAGTGGGGGTGTTTTACACTTCACAGGGTGTATCTGACTGTGGGTCATGATATACACAGTGTGTCAGTGAGTGTGTTAATATTAATCTGTGTTCTCTGTCAGTGTGTTAATATTGCTGAGGACAGTGGGGGTGTTTTACACTTCACAGGGTGTATCTGACTGTGGGTCATGATATACACAGTGTGTCAGTGAGTGTGTTAATATTAATCTGTGTTCTCTGTCAGTGTGTTAATATTCCTGAGGACAGTGGGGGTGTTTTACACTTCTCAGGGTGTATCTGACTGTGGGTCATGATGTACACAGTGTGTCAGTGAGTGTGTTAATATTAATCTGTGTTCTCTGTAAGTGTGCTAATATTACTGAGGACAGTGGGGGTGTTTTACACTTCACAGGGTGTATCTGACAGTGGGTCATGATATACACAGTGTGTCAGTGAGTGTGTTAATATTAATCTGTGTTCTCTGTCAGTGTGTTAATATTCCTGAGGACAGTGGGGGTGTTTTACACTTCACCGGGTGTATCTGACTCTGGGTCATGATGTACACAGTGTGTCAGTGAGTGTGTTAATATTAATCTGTGTTCTCTGTCAGTGTGTTAATATTCCTGAGGACAGTGGGGGTGTTTTACACTTCACCGGGTGTACCTGGCTGTGAATCATGATGTACACAGTGTGTCAGTGAGTGTGTTAATATTAATCTGTGTTCTCTGTCAGTGTGTTAATATTACTGAGGACAGTGGGGTTGTTTTACACTTCACAGGGTGTATCTGACTGTGGGTCATGATATACACAGTGTGTCAGTGAGTGTGTTAATATTAATCTGTGTTCTCTGTCAGTGTGTTAATATTACTGAGGACAGTGGGGGTGTTTTACACTTCACAGGGTGTATCTGACTGTGGGTCATGATATACACAGTGTGTCAGTGAGTGTGTTAATATTAATCTGTGTTCTCTGTCAGTGTGTTAATATTACTGAGGACAGTGGGGGTGTTTTACACTTCACAGGGTTTATCTGACTGTGGGTGATGATATACACAGTGTGTCAGTGTGTGTGTTAATATTAATCTGTGTTCTCTGTCAGTGTGTTAATATTACTGAGGACAGTGGGGGTGTTTTACACTTCACAGGATGTATCTGACTGTGGGTCATGATGTACACAGTGTGTCAGTGAGTGTGTTAATATTAATCTGTGTTCTCTGTCAGTGTGTTAATATTCCTGAGGACAGTGGTGGTGTTTTACACTTCACAGGGTGTATCTGACTGTGGGTCATGATGTACACAGTGTGTCAGTGAGTGTGTTAATATTAATCTGCGTTCTCTGTCAGTGTGTTAATATTACTGAGGACAGTGGGGATGTTTTACACTTCACAGGGTGTATCTGACTGTGGATCATCATGTACACAGTGTGTCAGTGAGTGTGTTAATATTAATCTGTGTTCTCTGTCAGTGTGTTAATATTCCTGAGGACAGTGGGGGTGTTTTACACTTCACAGGGTGTATCTGACTGTGGGTCATGATATACACAGTGTGTCAGTGAGTGTGTTAATATTAATCTGTGTTCTCTGTCAGTGTGTTAATATTACTGAGGACTGTGGGGGTGTTTTACACTTCACAGGGTGTATCTGACTGTGGGTCATGATATACACAGTGTGTCAGTGAGTGTGTTAATATTAATCTGTGTTCTCTGTCAGTGTGTTAATATTCCTGTGGACGGTGGGGGTGTTTTACACTTCACAGGGTGTATCTGACTGTGGGTCATGATATACACAGTGTGTCAGTGAGTGTGTTAATATTAATCTGTGTTCTCTGTCAGTGTGTTAATATTACTGAGGACAGTGGGGATGTTTTACACTTCACAGGGTGTATCTGACTGTGGGTCATGATGTACACAGTGTGTCAGTGAGTGTGTTAATATTAATCTGTGTTCTCTGTCAGTGTGTTAATATTCCTGAGGACAGTGGGGGTGTTTTATACTTCACAGGGTGTATCTGACTGTGGGTCATGATATCCACAGTGTGTCAGTGAGTGTGTTAATATTAATCTGGGTTCTCTGTCAGTGTGTTAATATTCCTGAGGACAGTGGGGGTGTTTTATACTTCACAGGGTGTATCTGACTGTGGGTCATGATGTACATAGTGTGTCAGTGGGTGTGTTAATATTAATCTGTGTTCTCTGTCAGTATGTTAATATTACTGAGGACAGTGGGGGTGTTTTACACTTCACAGGGTGTATCTGACTGTGGGTCATGATATACACAGTGTGTCAGTGAGTGTGTAAATATTAATCTGTGTTCTCTGTCAGTATGTTAATATTACTGAGGACAGTGGGGGTGTTTTACACTTCACAGGGTGTATCTGACTGTGAGTCATGATGTACACAGTGTGTCAGTGAGTGTGTTAATATTAATCTGTGTTCTCTGTCAGTGTGTTAATATTCCTGAGGACAGTGGGGATGTTTTACACTTCACAGGGTGTATCTGACTGTGGGTCATGATGGACACAGTGTGTCAGTGAGTGTGTTAATATTAATCTGTGTTCTCTGTCAGTGTGTTAATATTACTGAGGACAGTGGGGGTGTTTTACACTTCACAGGGTGTATCTGACTGTGGGTCATGATATACACAGTGTGTCAGTGAGTGTGTTAATATTAATCTGTGTTCTCTGTCAGTGTGTTAATATTGCTGAGGACAGTGGGGGTGTTTTACACTTCACAGGGTGTATCTGACTGTGGGTCATGATATACACAGTGTGTCAGTGAGTGTGTTAATATTAATCTGTGTTCTCTGTCAGTGTGTTAATATTCCTGAGGACAGTGGGGGTGTTTTACACTTCTCAGGGTGTATCTGACTGTGGGTCATGATGTACACAGTGTGTCAGTGAGTGTGTTAATATTAATCTGTGTTCTCTGTAAGTGTGCTAATATTACTGAGGACAGTGGGGGTGTTTTACACTTCACAGGGTGTATCTGACAGTGGGTCATGATATACACAGTGTGTCAGTGAGTGTGTTAATATTAATCTGTGTTCTCTGTCAGTGTGTTAATATTCCTGAGGACAGTGGGGGTGTTTTACACTTCACCGGGTGTATCTGACTCTGGGTCATGATGTACACAGTGTGTCAGTGAGTGTGTTAATATTAATCTGTGTTCTCTGTCAGTGTGTTAATATTACTGAGGACAGTGGGGGTGTTTTACACTTCACAGGGTGTATCTGACTGTGGGTCATGATATACACAGTGTGTCAGTGAGTGTGTTAATATTAATCTGTGTTCTCTGTCAGTGTGTTAATATTACTGAGGACAGTGGGGGTGTTTTACACTTCACAGGGTGTATCTGACTGTGGATCATGATGTACACAGTGTGTCAGTGAGTTTGTTAATATTAGTCTGTGTTCTCTGTCAGTGTGTTAATATTACTGAGGACAGTGGGGGTGTTTTACACTTCACAGGGTGTATCTGACTGTGGGTCATGATATACACAGTGTGTCAGTGAGTGTGTTAATATTAATCTGTGTTCTCTGTCAGTGTGTTAATATTACTGAGGACAGTAGGGGTGTTTTACACTTCACAGGGTGTATCTGACTGTGGGTCATGATATACACAGTGTGTCAGTGAGTGTGTTAATATTAATCTGTGTTCTCTGTCAGTGTGTTAATATTCCTGAGGACAGTGGGGGGGTGTTACACTTCACAGGGTTTATCTGACTGTGGGTCATGATATACACAGTGTGTCAGTGAGTGTGTTAATATTAATCTGTGTTCTCTGTCAGTGTGTTAATATTCCTGAGGACAGTGGGGGTGTTTTACACTTCACAGGGTTTATCTGACTGTGGGTCATGATATACGCAGTGTGTCAGTGAGTGTGTTAATATTAATCTGTGTTCTCTGTCAGTGTGTTAATATTACTGAGGACAGTGGGGGTGTTTTACACTTCACAGGGTGTATCTGACTGTGGGTCATGATGTACACAGTGTGTCAGTGAGTGTGTTAATATTAATCTGTGTTCTCTGTCAGTGTGTTAATATTACTGAGGACAGTGGGGGTGTTTTACACTTCACAGGGTGTATCTGACTGTGGGTCATGATATACACAGAGTGTCAGTGAGTGTGTTAATATTAATCTGTGTTCTCTGTCAGTGTGTTAATATTACTGAGGACAGTGGGGGTGTTTTACACTTCACAGGGTGTATCTGACTGTGGGTCATGATATACACAGTGTGTCAGTGAGTGTGTTAATATTAATCTGTGTTCTCTGTCAGTGTGCTAATATTACTGAGGACAGTGGGGGTGTTTTACACTTCACAGGGTGTATCTGACTGTGGGTCATGATGTACACAGTGTGTCAGTGAGTGTGTTAATATTAATCTGTGTTCTCTGTCAGTGTGTTAATATTACTGAGGACAGTGGGGGTGTTTTACACTTCACCGGGTGTATCTGACTGTGGGTCATGATATACACAGTGTGTCAGTGAGTGTGTTAATATTAATCTGTGTTCTCTGTCAGTGTGTTAATATTCCTGAGGACAGTGGGGGTGTTTTACACTTCACAGGGTGTATCTGACTGTGGGTCATGATATACACAGTGTGTCAGTGAGTGTGTTAATATTACTCTGTGTTCTCTGTCAGTGTGTTAATATTACTGAGGACAGTGGGGGTGTTTTACACTTCACAGGGTGTATCTGACTGTGGATCATGATGTACACAGTGTGTCAGTGAGTGTGTTAATATTAATCTGTGTTCTCTGTCAGTGTGTTAATATTCCTGATGACAGTGGGGGTGTTTTACACTTCACCGGGTTTATCTGGCTGTGAGTCATGATGTACACAGTGTGTCAGTGAGTGTGTTAATATTAATCTGTGTTCTCTGTCAGTGTGTTAATATTACTGAGGACAGTGGGGGTGTTTTACACTTCACAGGGTGTATCTGACTGTGGGTCATGATATACACAGTGTGTCAGTGAGTGTGTTAATATTAATCTGTGTTCTCTGTCAGTGTGTTCATATTACTGAGGACAGTGGGGGTGTTTTACACTTCACAGGGTGTATCTGACTGTGGGTCATGATATACACAGTGTGTCAGTGAGTGTGTTAATATTAATCTGTGTTCTCTGTCAGTGTGTTAATATTCCTGTGGACAGTGGGGGTGTTTTGCACTTCACAGGGTGCATCTGGCTGTGGGTCATGATATACACAGTGTGTCAGTTAGTGTGTTAATATTAATCTGTGTTCTCTGTCAGTGTGTTAATATTCCTGAGGACAGTGGGGGTGTTTTACACTTCACAGGGTTTATCTGACTGTGGGTCATGATATACGCAGTGTGTCAGTGAGTGTGTTAATATTAATCTGTGTTCTCTGTCAGTGTGTTAATATTACTGAGGACATTGGGGTTGTTTTACACTTCACAGGGTGTATCTGACTGTGGGTCATGATGTACACAGTGTGTCAGTGAGTGTGTTAATATTAATCTGTGTTCTCTGTCAGTGTGTTAATATTACTGAGGACAGTGGGGATGTTTTACACTTCACAGGGTGTATCTGACTGTGAGTCATGATATACACAGTGTGTCAGTGAGTGTGTCAATATTAATCTGTCTTCTCTGTCAGTGTGTTAATATTACTGAGGACAGTGGGGGTGTTTTACACTTCACAGGGTGTATCTGACTGTGGGTCATGATATACACAGTGTGTCAGTGAGTGTGTTAATATTAATCTGTGTTCTCTGTCAGTGTGTTAATATTACTGAGGACAGTGGGGGTGTTTTACACTTCACAGGGTGTATCTGACTGTGGGTCATGATATACACAGAGTGTCAGTGAGTGTGTTAATATTAATCTGTGTTCTCTGTCAGTGTGTTAATATTACTGAGGACAGTGGGGGTGTTTTACACTTCACAGGGTGTATCTGACTGTGGGTCATGATATACACAGTGTGTCAGTGAGTGTGTTAATATTAATCTGTGTTCTCTGTCAGTGTGCTAATATTACTGAGGACAGTGGGGGTGTTTTACACTTCACAGGGTGTATCTGACTGTGGGTCATGATGTACACAGTGTGTCAGTGAGTGTGTTAATATTAATCTGTGTTCTCTGTCAGTGTGTTAATATTACTGAGGACAGTGGGGGTGTTTTACACTTCACCGGGTGTATCTGACTGTGGGTCATGATATACACAGTGTGTCAGTGAGTGTGTTAATATTAATCTGTGTTCTCTGTCAGTGTGTTAATATTCCTGAGGACAGTGGGGGTGTTTTACACTTCACAGGGTGTATCTGACTGTGGGTCATGATATACACAGTGTGTCAGTGAGTGTGTTAATATTACTCTGTGTTCTCTGTCAGTGTGTTAATATTACTGAGGACAGTGGGGGTGTTTTACACTTCACAGGGTGTATCTGACTGTGGATCATGATGTACACAGTCTGTCAGTGAGTGTGTTAATATTAATCTGTGTTCTCTGTCAGTGTGTTAATATTCCTGATGACAGAGGGGGTGTTTTACACTTCACCGGGTGTATCTGGCTGTGAGTCATGATGTACACAGTGTGTCAGTGAGTGTGTTAATATTAATCTGTGTTCTCTGTCAGTGTGTTAATATTACTGAGGACAGTGGGGGTGTTTTGCACTTCACAGGGTGCATCTGGCTGTGGGTCATGATATACACAGTGTGTCAGTTAGTGTGTTAATATTAATCTGTGTTCTCTGTCAGTGTGTTAATATTCCTGAGGACAGTGGGGGTGTTTTACACTTCACAGGGTTTATCTGACTGTGGGTCATGATATACGCAGTGTGTCAGTGAGTGTGTTAATATTAATCTGTGTTCTCTGTCAGTGTGTTAATATTACTGAGGACAGTGGGGGTGTTTTACACTTCACAGGGTGTATCTGACTGTGGGTCATGATGTACACAGTGTGTCAGTGAGTGTGTTAATATTAATCTGTGTTCTCTGTCAGTGTGTTAATATTACTGAGGACAGTGGGGATGTTTTACACTTCACAGGGTGTATCTGACTGTGAGTCATGATATACACAGTGTGTCAGTGAGTGTGTCAATATTAATCTGTCTTCTCTGTCAGTGTGTTAATATTACTGAGGACAGTGGGGGTGTTTTACACTTCACAGGGTGTATCTGACTGTGGGTCATGATATACACAGTGTGTCAGTGAGTGTGTTAATATTAATCTGTGTTCTCTGTCAGTGTGTTAATATTACTGAGGACAGTGGGGGTGTTTTACACTTCACAGGGTGTATCTGACTGTGGGTCATGATATACACAGAGTGTCAGTGAGTGTGTTAATATTAATCTGTGTTCTCTGTCAGTGTGTTAATATTACTGAGGACAGTGGGGGTGTTTTACACTTCACAGGGTGTATCTGACTGTGGGTCATGATATACACAGTGTGTCAGTGAGTGTGTTAATATTAATCTGTGTTCTCTGTCAGTGTGCTAATATTACTGAGGACAGTGGGGGTGTTTTACACTTCACAGGGTGTATCTGACTGTGGGTCATGATGTACACAGTGTGTCAGTGAGTGTGTTAATATTAATCTGTGTTCTCTGTCAGTATGTTAATATTACTGAGTACAGTGGGGGTGTTTTACACTTCACCGGGTGTATCTGACTGTGGGTCATGATATACACAGTGTGTCAGTGAGTGTGTTAATATTAATCTGTGTTCTCTGTCAGTGTGTTAATATTCCTGAGGACAGTGGGGGTGTTTTACACTTCACAGGGTGTATCTGACTGTGGGTCATGATATACACAGTGTGTCAGTGAGTGTGTTAATATTACTCTGTGTTCTCTGTCAGTGTGTTAATATTACTGAGGACAGTGGGGGTGTTTTACACTTCACAGGGTGTATCTGACTGTGGATCATGATGTACACAGTGTGTCAGTGAGTGTGTTAATATTAATCTGTGTTCTCTGTCAGTGTGTTAATATTCCTGATGACAGTGGGGGTGTTTTACACTTCACCGGGTGTATCTGGCTGTGAGTCATGATGTACACAGTGTGTCAGTAAGTGTGTTAATATTAATCTGTGTTCTCTGTCAGTGTGTTAATATTACTGAGGACAGTGGGGGTGTTTTACACTTCACAGGGTGTATCTGACTGTGGGTCATGATATACACAGTGTGTCAGTGAGTGTGTTAATATTAATCTGTGTTCTCTGTCAGTGTGTTCATATTACTGAGGACAGTGGGGGTGTTTTACACTTCACAGGGTGTATCTGACTGTGGGTCATGATATACACAGTGTGTCAGTGAGTGTGTTAATATTAATCTGTGTTCTCTGTCAGTGTGTTAATATTCCTGTGGACAGTGGGGGTGTTTTGCACTTCACAGGGTGCATCTGGCTGTGGGTCATGATATACACAGTGTGTCAGTTAGTGTGTTAATATTAATCTGTGTTCTCTGTCAGTGTGTTAATATTACTGAGGACAGTGGGGGTGTTTTACACTTCACAGGGTGTATCTGACTGTGGGTCATGATGTACACAGTGTGTCAGTGAGTGTGTTAATATTACTCTGTGTTCTCTGTCAGTGTGTTAATATTACTGAGGACAGTGGGGGTGTTTTACACTTCACAGGGTGCATCTGGCTGTGGGTCATGATATACACAGTGTGTCAGTGAGTGTGTTAATATTAATCTGTGTTCTCTGTCAGTGTGTTAATATTACTGAGTACAGTGGGGGTGTTTTACACTTCACCGGGTGTATCTGACTGTGGGTCATGATATACACAGTGTGTCAGTGAGTGTGTTAATATTAATCTGTGTTCTCTGTCAGTGTGTTAATATTCCTGAGGACAGTGGGGGTGTTTTACACTTCACAGGGTGTATCTGACTGTGGGTCATGATATACACAGTGTGTCAGTGAGTGTGTTAATATTACTCTGTGTTCTCTGTCAGTGTGTTAATATTACTGAGGACAGTGGGGGTGTTTTACACTTCACAGTGTGTATCTGACTGTGGATCATGATGTACACAGTGTGTCAGTGAGTGTGTTAATATTAATCTGTGTTCTCTGTCAGTGTGTTAATATTCCTGATGACAGTGGGGGTGTTTTACACTTCACCGGGTGTATCTGGCTGTGAGTCATGATGTACACAGTGTGTCAGTGAGTGTGTTAATATTAATCTGTGTTCTCTGTCAGTGTGTTAATATTACTGAGGACAGTGGGGGTGTTTTACACTTCACAGGGTGTATCTGACTGTGGGTCATGATATACACAGTGTGTCAGTGAGTGTGTTAATATTAATCTGTGTTCTCTGTCAGTGTGTTCATATTACTGAGGACAGTGGGGGTGTTTTACACTTCACAGGGTGTATCTGACTGTGGGTCATGATATACACAGTGTGTCAGTGAGTGTGTTAATATTAATCTGTGTTCTCTGTCAGTGTGTTAATATTCCTGTGGACAGTGGGGGTGTTTTGCACTTCACAGGGTGCATCTGGCTGTGGGTCATGATATACACAGTGTGTCAGTTAGTGTGTTAATATTAATCTGTGTTCTCTGTCAGTGTGTTAATATTACTGAGGACAGTGGGGGTGTTTTACACTTCACAGGGTGTATCTGACTGTGGGTCATGATGTACACAGTGTGTCAGTGAGTGTGTTAATATTACTCTGTGTTCTCTGTCAGTGTGTTAATATTACTGAGGACAGTGGGGGTGTTTTACACTTCACAGGGTGCATCTGGCTGTGGGTCATGATATACACAGTGTGTCAGTGAGTGTGTTAATATTAATCTGTGTTCTCTGTCAGTGTGTTAATATTACTGAGTACAGTGGGGGTGTTTTACACTTCACCGGGTGTATCTGACTGTGGGTCATGATATACACAGTGTGTCAGTGAGTGTGTTAATATTAATCTGTGTTCTCTGTCAGTGTGTTAATATTCCTGAGGACAGTGGGGGTGTTTTACACTTCACAGGGTGTATCTGACTGTGGGTCATGATATACACAGTGTGTCAGTGAGTGTGTTAATATTACTCTGTGTTCTCTGTCAGTGTGTTAATATTACTGAGGACAGTGGGGGTGTTTTACACTTCACAGGGTGTATCTGACTGTGGATCATGATGTACACAGTGTGTCAGTGAGTGTGTTAATATTAATCTGTGTTCTCTGTCAGTGTGTTAATATTCCTGATGACAGTGGGGGTGTTTTACACTTCACCGGGTGTATCTGGCTGTGAGTCATGATGTACACAGTGTGTCAGTGAGTGTGTTAATATTAATCTGTGTTCTCTGTCAGTGTGTTAATATTACTGAGGACAGTGGGGGTGTTTTACACTTCACAGGGTGTATCTGACTGTGGGTCATGATATACACAGTGTGTCAGTGAGTGTGTTAATATTAATCTGTGTTCTCTGTCAGTGTGTTCATATTACTGAGGACAGTGGGGGTGTTTTACACTTCACAGGGTGTATCTGACTGTGGGTCATGATATACACAGTGTGTCAGTGAGTGTGTTAATATTAATCTGTGTTCTCTGTCAGTGTGTTAATATTCCTGTGGACAGTGGGGGTGTTTTGCACTTCACAGGGTGCATCTGGCTGTGGGTCATGATATACACAGTGTGTCAGTTAGTGTGTTAATATTAATCTGTGTTCTCTGTCAGTGTGTTAATATTACTGAGGACAGTGGGGGTGTTTTACACTTCACAGGGTGTATCTGACTGTGGGTCATGATGTACACAGTGTGTCAGTGAGTGTGTTAATATTACTCTGTGTTCTCTGTCAGTGTGTTAATATTACTGAGGACAGTGGGGGTGTTTTACACTTCACAGGGTGCATCTGGCTGTGGGTCATGATATACACAGTGTGTCAGTGAGTGTGTTATTATTAATCTGTGTTCTCTGTCAGTGTGTTAATATTACTGAGGACAGTGGGGGTGTTTTACACTTCACAGTTTGTATCCAACTGTGGGTCATGATGTACACAGTGTGTCAGTGAGTGTGTTAATATTAATCTGTGTTCTCTGTCAGTGTGTTAATATTCCTGAGGACAGTGGGGGTGTTTTACACTTCACAGGGTGTATCTGACTGTGGGTCATGATATACATAGTGTGTCAGTTAGTGTGTTAATATTAATCTGTGTTCTCTGTCAGTGTGTTAATATTACTGAGGACTGTGGGGGTGTTTTACACTTCACAGGATGTATCTGACTGTGGGTCATGATATACACAGTGTGTCAGTGAGTGTGTTAATATTAATCTGTGTTCTCTGTCAGTGTGTTAATATTACTGAGGACAGTGGGCGTGTTTTACACTTCACAGGGTGTATCTGACCGTGGATCATGATGTACACAGTGTGTCAGTGAGTGTGTTAATATTAATCTGTGTTCTCTGTCAGGGTGTTAATATTCCTGAGGACAGTGGGGGTGTTTTACACTTCACAGGGCTTATCTGACTGTGGGTCATGATATGCACAGTATGTCAGTGAGTGTGTTAATATTAATCTGTGTTCTCTGTCAGTGTGTTAATATTCCTGAGGACAGTGGGGGTGTTTTACACTTCACAGGGTGTATCTGACTGTGGGTCATGATGTACACAGTGTGTCAGTGAGTGTGTTAATATTAATCTGTGTTCTCTGTCAGTGTGTTAATATTCCTGAGGACAGTGGGGGTGTTTTACACTTCACAGGGTGTATCTGACTGTGGGTCATGATATACACAGTGTGTCAGTGAGTGTGTTAATATTAATCTGTGTTCTCTGTCAGTGTGTTAATATTACTGAGGACAGTGGGGGTGTTTTACACTTCACAGGGTGCATCTGACTGTGGGTCATGATGTACACAGTGTGTCAGTGAGTGTGTTAATATTAATCTGTGTTCTCTGTCAGTGTGTTAATATTACTGAGGACAGTGGGGTTGTTTTACACTTCACAGGGTGTATCTGACTGTGGGTCATGATATACACAGTGTGTCAGTGAGTGTGTTAATATTAATCTGTGTTCTCTGTCAGTGTGTTAATATTACTGAGGACAGTGGGGGTGTTTTACACTTCACAGGGTGTATCTGACTGTGGGTCATGATATACACAGTGTGTCAGTGAGTGTGTTAATATTAATCTGTGTTCTCTGTCAGTGTGTTAATATTACTGAGGACAGTGGGCGTGTTTTACACTTCACAGGGTGTATCTGACTGTGGGTCATGATGTACACAGTGTGTCAGTGAGTGTGTTAATATTAATCTGTGTTCTCTGTCAGTGTGTTAATATTTCTGAGGACAGTGGGGGTGTTTTACACTTCACAGGGTGTATCTGACTGTGGGTCATGATATACACAGTGTGTCAGTGAGTGTGTTAATATTACTCTGTGTTCTCTGTCAGTGTGTTAATATTACTGAGGACAGTGGGGGTGTTTTACACTTCACAGGGTGTATCTGACTGTGGGTCATGATATACACAGTGTGTCAGTGAGTGTGTTAATATTAATCTGTGTTCTCTGTCAGTGTGTTAATATTCCTGAGGACAGTGGGGGTGTTTTACACTTCACAGGGTGTATCTGACTATGGGTCATGATATACACAGTGTGTCAGTGAGTGTGTTAATATTAATCTGTGTTCTCTGTCAGTGTGTTAATATTACTGAGGACAGTTGGGGTGTTTTACACTTCACAGGGTTTATCTGACTGTGAGTCATGATATACACAGTGTGTCAGTGTGTGTGTTAATATTAATCTGTGTTCTCTGTCAGTGTGTTAATATTCCTGAGGACAGTGGGGTTGTTTTACACTTCACAGGGTGTATCTGACTGTGGGTCATGATATACACAGTGTGTCAGTGAGTATGTTAATATTAATTTGTGTTCTCTGTCAGTGTGTTAATATTACCGAGGACAGTGGGGGTGTTTTACACTTCACAGGGTGTATCTGACTGTGGGTCATGATATACACAGTGTGTCAGTGAGTGTGTTAATATTAATCTGTGTTCTCTGTCAGTGTGTTAATATTACTGAGGACAGTGGGGGTGTTTTACACTTCACCGGGTGTATCTGACTGTGGGTCATGATATACACAGTGTGTCAGTGAGTGTGTTAATATTAATCTGTGTACTCTGTCAGTGTGTTAATATCACTGAGGACAGTGGGGGTGTTTTACACATCACAGGGTGTATCTGACTGTGGGTCATGATGTACACAGTGTGTTAGTGAGTGTGTTAATATTAATCTGTGTTCTCTGTCAGTGTGTTAATATTACTGAGGACAGTGGGGGTGTTTTACACTTCACAGGGTGTATCTGACTGTGGGTCATGATATACACAGTGTGTCAGTGAGTGTGTTAATATTAATCTGTGTTCTCTGTCAGTGTGTTAATATTACTGAGGACAGTGGGGGTGTTTTACACTTCACAGGGTTTATCTGAATGTGGGTAATGATGTACACAGTGTGTCAGTGAGTGTGTTAATATTAATCTGTGTTCTCTGTCAGTGTGTTAATATTCCTGTGGACAGTGGGGGTGTTTTACACTTCACAGGGTGGATCTGACTGTGGGTCATGAAGCACACAGTGTGTCAGTGCGTGTGTTAATATTAATCTGTGTTCTCTGTCAGTGTGTTAATATTACTGAGGACAGTGGGGGTGTTTTACACTTCACAGGGTGTATCTGAATGTGGGTCATGATATACACAGTGTGTCAGTGAGTGTGTAAATATTAATCTGTGTTCTCTGTCAGTGTGTTAATATTCCTGAGGACAGTGGGGGTGTTTTACACTTCACAGGGTTTATCTGACTGTGGGTGATGATATACACAGTGTGTCAGTGTGTGTGTTAATATTAATCTGTGTTCTCTGTCAGTGTGTTAATATTCCTGAGGACAGTGGGGGTGTTTTACACTTCACAGGATGTATCTGACTGTGGGTCATGATGTACACAGTGTGTCAGTGAGTGTGTTAATATTAATCTGTGTTCTCTGTCAGTGTGTTAATATTCCTGAGGACAGTGGTGGTTTTTTACACTTCACAGGGTGTATCTGACTGTGGGTCATGATGTACACAGTGTGTCAGTGAGTGTGTTAATATTAATCTGTGTTCTCTGTCAGTGTGTTAATATTACTGAGGACAGTGGGGATGTTTTACACTTCACAGGGTGTATCTGACTGTGGATCATGATGTACACAGTGTGTCAGTGAGTGTGTTAATATTAATCTGTGTTCTCTGTCAGTGTGTTAATATTCCTGAGGACAGTGGGGGTGTTTTACACTTCACAGGGTGTATCTGACTGTGGGTCATGATATACACAGTGTGTCAGTGAGTGTGTTAATATTAATCTGTGTTCTCTGTCAGTGTGTTAATATTACTGAGGACTGTGGGGGTGTTTTACACTTCACAGAGTGTATCTGACTGTGGGTCATGATATACACAGTGTGTCAGTGAGTGTGTTAATATTAATCTGTGTTCTCTGTCAGTGTGTTAATATTCCTGTGGACGGTGGGGGTGTTTTACACTTCACAGGGTGTATCTGACTGTGGGTCATGATATACACAGTGTGTCAGTGAGTGTGTTAATATTAATCTGTGTTCTCTGTCAGTGTGTTAATATTACTGAGGACAGTGGGGATGTTTTACACTTCACAGGGTGTATCTGACTGTGGGTCATGATGTACACAGTGTGTCAGTGAGTGTGTTAATATTAATCTGTGTTCTCTGTCAGTGTGTTAATATTCCTGAGGACAGTGGGGGTGTTTTATACTTCACAGGGTGTATCTGACTGTGGGTCATGATATACACAGTGTGTCAGTGAGTGTGTTAATATTAATCTGGGTTCTCTGTCAGTGTGTTAATATTCCTGAGGACAGTGGGGGTGTTTTATACTTCACAGGGTGTATCTGACTGTGGGTCATGATGTACATAGTGTGTCAGTGGGTGTGTTAATATTAATCTGTGTTCTCTGTCAGTATGTTAATATTACTGAGGACAGTGGGGGTGTTTTACACTTCACAGGGTGTATCTGACTGTGGGTCATGATATACACAGTGTGTCAGTGAGTGTGTTAATATTAATCTGTGTTCTCTGTCAGTATGTTAATATTACTGAGGACAGTGGGGGTGTTTTACACTTCACAGGGTGTATCTGACTGTGAGTCATGATGTACACAGTGTGTCAGTGAGTGTGTTAATATTAATCTGTGTTCTCTGTCAGTGTGTTAATATTCCTGAGGACAGTGGGGATGTTTTACACTTCACAGGGTGTATCTGACTGTGGGTCATGATGGACACAGTGTGTCAGTGAGTGTGTTAATATTAATCTGTGTTCTCTGTCAGTGTGTTAATATTACTGAGGACAGTGGGGGTGTTTTACACTTCACAGGGTGTATCTGACTGTGGGTCATGATATACACAGTGTGTCAGTGAGTGTGTTAATATTAATCTGTGTTCTCTGTCAGTGTGTTAATATTGCTGAGGACAGTGGGGGTGTTTTACACTTCACAGGGTGTATCTGACTGTGGGTCATGATATACACAGTGTGTCAGTGAGTGTGTTAATATTAATCTGTGTTCTCTGTCAGTGTGTTAATATTCCTGAGGACAGTGGGGGTGTTTTACACTTCACAGGGTGTATCTGACTGTGGGTCATGATGTACACAGTGTGTCAGTGAGTGTGTTAATATTAATCTGTGTTCTCTGTCAGTGTGTTAATATTACTGAGGACAGTGGGGGTGTTTTACACTTCACAGGGTGTATCTGACTGTGGGTCATGATATACACAGTGTGTCAGTGAGTGTGTTAATATTAATCTGTGTTCTCTGTCAGTGTGTTAATATTCCTGAGGACAGTGGGGGTGTTTTACACTTCACCGGGTGTATCTGACTCTGGGTCATGATGTACACAGTGTGTCAGTGAGTGTGTTAATATTAATCTGTGTTCTCTGTCAGTGTGTTAATATTACTGAGGACAGTGGGGGTGTTTTACACTTCACATGGTGTATCTGACTGTGGGTCATGATATACACAGTGTGTCAGTGAGTGTGTTAATATTAATCTGTGTTCTCTGTCAGTGTGTTAATATTACTGAGGACAGTGGGGGTGTTTTACACTTCACAGGGTGTATCTGACTGTGGATCATGATGTACACAGTGTGTCAGTGAGTGTGTTAATATTAATCTGTGTTCTCTGTCAGTGTGTTAATATTCCTGAGGACAGTGGGGGTGTTTTACACTTCACCGGGTGTACCTGGCTGTGAGTCATGATGTACACAGTGTGTCAGTGAGTGTGTTAATATTAATCTGTGTTCTCTGTCAGTGTGTTAATATTACTGAGGACAGTGGGGTTGTTTTACACTTCACAGGGTGTATCTGACTGTGGGTCATGATATACACAGTGTGTCAGTGAGTGTGTTAATATTAATCTGTGTTCTCTGTCAGTGTGTTAATATTACTGAGGACAGTGGGGGTGTTTTACACTTCACAGGGTGTATCTGACTGTGGGTCATGATATACACAGTGTGTCAGTGAGTGTGTTAATATTAATCTGTGTTCTCTGTCAGTGTGTTAATATTCCTGAGGACAGTGGGGGGGTGTTACACTTCACAGGGTTTATCTGACTGTGGGTCATGATATACACAGTGTGTCAGTGAGTGTGTTAATATTAATCTGTGTTCTCTGTCAGTGTGTTAATATTCCTGAGGACAGTGGGGGTGTTTTACACTTCACAGGGTTTATCTGACTGTGGGTCATGATATACGCAGTGTGTCAGTGAGTGTGTTAATATTAATCTGTGTTCTCTGTCAGTGTGTTAATATTACTGAGGACAGTGGGGGTGTTTTACACTTCACAGGGTGTATCTGACTGTGGGTCATGATGTACACAGTGTGTCAGTGAGTGTGTTAATATTAGTCTGTGTTCTCTGTCAGTGTGTTAATATTACTGAGGACAGTGGGGATGTTTTACACTTCACAGGGTGTATCTGACTGTGAGTCATGATATACACAGTGTGTCAGTGAGTGTGTTAATATTAATCTGTCTTCTCTGTCAGTGTGTTAATATTACTGAGGACAGTGGGGGTGTTTTACACTTCACAGGGTGTATCTGACTGTGGGTCATGATGTACACAGTGTGTCAGTGAGTGTGTTAATATTAATCTGTGTTCTCTGTCAGTGTGTTAATATTACTGAGGACAGTGGGGGTGTTTTACACTTCACCGGGTGTATCTGACTGTGGGTCATGATATACACAGTGTGTCAGTGAGTGTGTTAATATTAATCTGTGTTCTCTGTCAGTGTGTTAATATTCCTGAGGACAGTGGGGGTGTTTTACACTTCACAGGGTGTATCTGACTGTGGGTCATGATATACACAGTGTGTCAGTGAGTGTGTTAATATTAATCTGTGTTCTCTGTCAGTGTGTTAATATTACTGAGGACAGTGGGGGTGTTTTACACTTCACAGGGTGTATCTGACTGTGGGTCATGATATACACAGTGTGTCAGTGAGTGTGTTAATATTAATCTGTGTTCTCTGTCAGTGTGTTAATATTACTGAGGACAGTGGGGGTGTTTTACACTTCACAGGGTGTATCTGACTGTGGGTCATGATATACACAGTGTGTCAGTGAGTGTGTTAATATTAATCTGTGTTCTCTGTCAGTGTGCTAATATTACTGAGGACAGTGGGGGTGTTTTACACTTCACAGGGTGTATCTGACTGTGGGTCATGATGTACACAGTGTGTCAGTGAGTGTGTTAATATTAATCTGTGTTCTCTGTCAGTGTGTTAATATTACTGAGGACAGTGGGGGTGTTTTACACTTCACCGGGTGTATCTGACTGTGGGTCATGATATACACAGTGTGTCAGTGAGTGTGTTAATATTAATCTGTGTTCTCTGTCAGTGTGTTAATATTCCTGAGGACAGTGGGGGTGTTTTACACTTCACAGGGTGTATCTGACTGTGGGTCATGATATACACAGTGTGTCAGTGAGTGTGTTAATATTAATCTGTGTTCTCTGTCAGTGTGTTAATATTACTGAGGACAGTGGGGGTGTTTTACACTTCACAGGGTGTATCTGACTGTGGGTCATGATATACACAGTGTGTCAGTGAGTGTGTTAATATTAATCTGTGTTCTCTGTCAGTGTGTTAATATTCCTGAGGACAGTGGGGGTGTTTTACACTTCACAGGGTGTATCTGACTGTGGGTCATGATATACACAGTGTGTCAGTGAGTGTGTTAATATTAATCTGTGTTCTCTGTCAGTGTGTTAATATTCCTGAGGACAGTGGGGGTGTTTTACACTTCACCGGGTGTATCTGGCTGTGAGTCATAATGTACACAGTGTGTCAGTGAGTGTGTTAATATTAATCTGCGTTCTCTGTCAGTGTGTTAATATTCCTGAGGACAGTGGGGGTGTTTTACACTTCACAGGGTGTATCTGACTCTGGGTCATGATATACACAGTGTGTCAGTGAGTGTGTTAATATTAATCTGTGTTCTCTGTCAGTGTGTTAATATTCCTGAGGACAGTGGGGTGTTTTACACTTCACAGGGTGTATCTGACTGTGGGTCATGATATACACAGTGTGTCAGTGAGTGTGTTGATATTAATCTGTGTTCTCTGTCAGTGTGTTAAATTTACTGAGGACAGTGGGGGTGTTTTACACTTCACCGGGTGTATCTGGCTGTGAGTCATGATGTACACAGTGTGTCAGTGAGTGTGTTAATATTAATCTGTGTTCTCTGTCAGTGTGTTAATATTACTGAGGACAGTGGGGGTGTTTTACACTTCACAGGGTGTATCTGACTGTGGGTCATGATGTACACAGTGTGTCAGTGAGTGTGATAATATTAATCTGTGTTCTCTGTCAGTGTGTTAATATTACTGAGGACAGTGGGCATGTTTTACACTTTACAGGGTGTATCTGACTGTGTGTCATGATATACACAGTGTGTCAGTGAGTGTGTTAATATTAATCTGTGTTCCCTGTCAGTGTGTTAATATTACTGAGGACAGTGGGGGTGTTTTACACTTCACAGGGTGTATCTGACTGTGGGTCATGATATACACAGTGTGTCAGTGAGTGTGTTAATATTCATCAGTGTTCTCTGTCAGTGTGTTAATATTGCTGAGGACAGTGGGGGTGTTTTACACTTCACAGGGTGTATCTGACTGTGGGTCATGATATACACAGTGTGTCAGTGAGTGTGTTAATATTAATCTGTGTTCTCTGTCAGTGTGTTAATATTACTGAGGACAGTGGGGGTGTTTTACACTTCACAGGGTGTATCTGACTGTGGGTCATGATATACACAGTGTGTCAGTGAGTGTGTTAATATTAATCTGTGTTCTCTGTCAGTGTGTTAATATTCCTGAGGACAGTGGGGGTGTTTTACACTTCACAGGGTTTATCAGACTGTGGGTCATGATATACACAGTGTGTCAGTGAGTGTGTTAATATTAATCTGTGTTCTCTGTCAGTGTGTTAATATTCCTGAGGACAGTGGGGGTGTTTTACACTTCACAGGGTGTATCTGACTCTGGGTCATGATATACACAGTGTGTCAGTGAGTGTGTTAATATTAATCTGTGTTCTCTGTCAGTGTGTTAATATTCCTGAGGACAGTGGGGTGTTTTACACTTCACAGGGTGTATCTGACTGTGGGTCATGATATACACAGTGTGTCAGTGAGTGTGTTGATATTAATCTGTGTTCTCTGTCAGTGTGTTAAATTTACTGAGGACAGTGGGGGTGTTTTACACTTCACCGGGTGTATCTGGCTGTGAGTCATGATGTACACAGTGTGTCAGTGAGTGTGTTAATATTAATCTGTGTTCTCTGTCAGTGTGTTAATATTACTGAGGACAGTGGGGGTGTTTTACACTTCACAGGGTGCATCTGACTGTGGGTCATGATGTACACAGTGTGTCAGTGAGTGTGTTAATATTAATCTGTGTTCTCTGTCAGTGTGTTAATATTACTGAGGACAGTGGGCATGTTTTACACTTTACAGGGTGTATCTGACTGTGTGTCATGATATACACAGTGTGTCAGTGAGTGTGCTAATATTAATCTGTGTTCCCTGTCAGTGTGTTAATATTACTGAGGACAGTGGGGGTGTTTTACACTTCACAGGGTGTATCTGACTGTGGGTCATGATATACACAGTGTGTCAGTGAGTGTGTTAATATTCATCAGTGTTCTCTGTCAGTGTGTTAATATTGCTGAGGACAGTGGGGGTGTTTTACACTTCACAGGGTGTATCTGACTGTGGGTCATGATATACACAGCGTGTCAGTGAGTGTGTTAATATTAATCTGTGTTCTCTGTCAGTGTGTTAATATTACTGAGGACAGTGGGGGTGTTTTACACTTCACAGGGTGTATCTGACTGTGGGTCATGATATACACAGTGTGTCAGTGCGTGTGTTAATATTAATCTGTGTTCTCTGTCAGTGTGTTAATATTCCTGAGGACAGTGGGGGTGTTTTACACTTCACAGGGTTTATCAGACTGTGGGTCATGATATACACAGTGTGTCAGTGAGTGTGTTAATATTAATCTGTGTTCTCTGTCAGTGTGTTAATATTACTGAGGACAGTGGGGGTGTTTTACACTTCACAGGGTGTATCTGACTGTGGGTCATGATGTACACAGTGTGTCAGTGAGTGTGTTAATATTAATCTGTGTTCTCTGTCAGTGTGTTAATATTACTGAGGACAGTGGGGATGTTTTACACTTCACAGGGTGTATCTGACTGTGAGTCATGATATACACAGTGTGTCAGTGAGTGTGTTAATATTAATCTGTGTTCTCTGTCAGTGTGTTAATATTACTGAGGACAGTGGGGGTGTTTTACACTTCACAGGGTGTATCTGACTGTGGGTCATGATGTACACAGTGTGTCAGTGAGTGTGTTAATATTAATCTGTGTTCTCTGTCAGTGTGTTAATATTACTGAGGACAGTTTGGGTGTTTTACACTTCACCGGGTGTATCTGACTGTGGGTCATGATATACACAGTGTGTCAGTGAGTGTGTTAATATTAATCTGTGTTCTCTGTCAGTGTGTTAATATTCCTGAGGACAGTGGGGGTGTTTTACACTTCACAGGGTGTATCTGACTGTGGGTCATGATATACACAGTGTGTCAGTGAGTGTGTTAATATTAATCTGTGTTCTCTGTCAGTGTGTTAATATTACTGAGGACAGTGGGGGTGTTTTACACTTCACAGGGTGTATCTGACTGTGGGTCATGATATACACAGTGTGTCAGTGAGTGTGTTAATATTAATCTGTGTTCTCTGTCAGTGTGTTAATATTACTGAGGACAGTGGGGGTGTTTTACACTTCACAGGTTGTATCTGACTGTGGGTCATGATATACACAGTGTGTCAGTGAGTGTGTTAATATTAATCTGTGTTCTCTGTCAGTGTGTTAATATTCCTGAGGACAGTGGGGGTGTTTTACACTTCACAGGGTGTATCTGACTGTGGGTCATGATATACACAGTGTGTCAGTGAGTGTGTTAATATTAATCTGTGTTCTCTGTCAGTGTGTTAATATTCCTGAGGACAGTGGGGGTGTTTTACACTTCACCGGGTGTATCTGGCTGTGAGTCATGATGTACACAGTGTGTCAGTGAGTGTGTTAATATTAATCTGTGTTCTCAGTCAGTGTTTTAATATTCCTGAGGACAGTGGGGGTGTTTTACACTTCACAGGGTGTATCTGACTCTGGGTCATGATATACACAGTGTGTCAGTGAGTGTGTTAATATTAATCTGTGTTCTCTGTCAGTGTGTTAATATTCCTGAGGACAGTGGGGTGTTTTACACTTCACAGGGTGTATCTGACTGTGGGTCATGATGTACACAGTGTGTCAGTGAGTGTGTTAATATTAATCTGTGTTCTCTGTCAGTGTGTTAATATTACTGAGGACAGTGGGGGTGTTTTACACTTCACCGGGTGTATCTGACTGTGGGTCATGATATACACAGTGTGTCAGTGAGTGTGTTGATATTAATCTGTGTTCTCTGTCAGTGTGTTAATATTACTGAGGACAGTGGGGGTGTTTTACACTTCACCGGGTGTATCTGGCTGAGAGTCATGATGTACACAGTGTGTCAGTGAGTGTGTTAATATTAATCTGTGTTCTCTGTCAGTGTGTTAATATTACTGAGGAAAGTGGGGGTGTTTTACACTTCACAGGGTGCATCTGACTGTGGGTCATGATGTACACAGTGTGTCAGTGAGTATGTTAATATTAATCTGTGTTCTCTGTCAGTGTGTTAATATTACTGAGGACAGTGGGCATGTTTTATACTTTACAGGGTGTATCTGACTGTGGGTCATGATATACACAGTGTGTCAGTGAGTGTGTTAATATTAATCTGTGTTCCCTGTCAGTGTGTTAATATTACTGAGGACAGTGGGGGTGTTTTACACTTCACAGGGTGTATCTGACTGTGGGTCATGATATACACAGTGTGTCAGTGAGTGTGTTAATATTCATCTGTGTTCTCTGTCAGTGTGTTAATATTACTGAGGACAGTGCGGGTGTTTTACACGTCACAGGGTGTATCTGACTGTGGGTCATGATATACACAGTGTGTCAGTGAGTGTGTTAATATTAATCTGTGTTCTCTGTCAGTGTGTTAATATTACTGAGGACAGTGGGGGTGTTTTACACTTCACAGGGTGTATCTGACTGTGGGTCATGATATACACAGTGTGTCAGTGAGTGTGTTAATATTAATCTGTGTTCTCTGTCAGTGTGTTAATATTCCTGAGGACAGTGGGGGTGTTTTACACTTCACAGGGTTTATCAGACTGTGAGTCATGATATACACAGTGTGTCAGTGAGTGTGTTAATATTAATCTGTGTTCTCTGTCAGTGTGTTAATATTACTGAGGACAGTGGGGGTGTTTTACACTTCACGGGGTGTATCTGACTGTGGGTCATGATGTACACAGTGTGTCAGTGAGTGTGTTAATATTAATCTGTGTTCTCTGTCAGTGTGTTAATATTCCTGAGGACAGTGGGGGTGTTTTACACTTCACAGGGTGTATCTGACTGTGGGTCATGATATACACAGTGTGTCAGTGAGTGTGTTAATATTAATCTGTGTTCTCTGTCAGTGTGTTAATATTACTGAGGAGAGTGGGGGTGTTTTACACTTAACAGGGTGTATCTGACTGTGGGTCATGATATACACAGTGTGTCAGTGAGTGTGTTAATATTAATCTGTGTTCTCTGTCAGTGTGTTAATATTACTGAGGACAGTGTGGGGTGTTTTACACATCACAGGGTGTATCTGACTGTGGGTCATGATATACACAGTGTGTCAGTGAGTGTGTTAATATTAATCTGTGTTCTCTGTCAGTGTGTTAATATTACTGAGGACAGTGGGGGTGTTTTACACTTCACAGGGTGTATCTGACTGTGGGTCATGATGTACACAGTGTGTCAGTGAGTGTGTTAATATTAATCTGTGTTCTCTGTCAGTGTGTTAATATTACTGAGGACAGTGGGGGTGTTTTACACTTCACCGGGTGTATCTGACTGTGAGTCATGATATACACAGTGTGTCAGTGAGTGTGTTAATATTAATCTGTGTTCTCTGTCAGTGTGTTAATATTCCTGAGGACAGTGGGGGTGTTTTACACTTCACAGGGTGTATCTGACTGTGGGTCATGATATACACAGTGTGTCAGTGAGTGTGTTAATATTAATCTGTGTTCTCTGTCAGTGTGTTAATATTACTGAGGACAGTGGGGGTGTTTTACACTTCACAGGGTGTATCTGACTGTGGGTCATGATATACACAGTGTGTCAGTGAGTGTGTTAATATTAATCTGTGTTCTCTGCCAGTGTGTTAATATTCCTGAGGACAGTGGGGGTGTTTTACACTTCACAGGGTGTATCTGACTGTGGGTCATGATATACACAGTGTGTCAGTGAGTGTGTTAATATTAATCTGTGTTCTCTGTCAGTGTGTTAATATTCCTGAGGACAGTGGGGGTGTTTTACCCTTCACCGGGTGTATCTGGCTGTGAGTCATGATGTACACAGTGTGTCAGTGAGTGTGTTAATATTAATCTGTGTTCTCTGTCAGTGTGTTAATATTCCTGAGGACAGTGGGGGTGTTTTACACTTCACAGGGTGTATCTGACTCTAGTCATGATATACACAGTGTGTCAGTGAGTGTGTTAATATTAATCTGTGTTCTCTGTCAGTGTGTTAATATTCCTGAGGACAGTGGGGTGTTTTACACTTAACAGGGTGTATCTGACTGTGGGTCATGATGTACACAGTGTGTCAGTGAGTGTGTTAATATTAATCTGTGTTCTCTGTCAGTGTGTTAATATTACTGAGGACAGTGGGGGTGTTTTACCCTTCACAGGGTGTATCTGACTGTGGGTCATGATATACACAGTGTGTCAGTGAGTGTGTTAATATTAATCTGTGTTCTCTGTCAGTGTGTTAATATTACTGAGGACAGTGGGAAAGTTTTACACTTCACAGGGTTTATCTGACTGTGGGTCATGATATACACAGTGTGTCAGTGAGTGTGTTAATATTAATCTGTGTTCTCTGTCAGTGTGTTAATATTCCTGAGGACAGTGGGGGTGTTTTACACTTCACAGGGTGCATCTGACTGTGGGTCATGATTTACACAGTGTGTCAGTGAGTGTGTTAATATTAATCTTTGTTCTCTGTCAGTGTGTTAATATTACTGAGGACAGTGGGGATGTTTTACACTTCACAGGGTTTATCTGACTGTGGGTCATGATATACGCAGTGTGTCAGTGAGTGTGTTAATATTAATCCGTGTTCTCTGTCAGTGTGTTAATATTCCTGAGGACAGTGGGGGTGTTTTACACATCACAGGGTATATCTGACTGTGGGTCATGATATACACAGTGTGTCAGTGAGTGTGTTAATATTAATCTGTGTTCTCTGTCAGTGTGTTAATATTCCTGAGGACAGTGGGGGTGTTTTACACTTCACAGGGTGTATCTGACTGTGGGTCATGATATACACAGTGTATCAGTGAGTGTGTTAATATTAATCTGTGTTCTCTGTCAGTGTGTTAATATTCCTGAGGACAGTGGGGGTGTTTTACACTTCACCGGGTGTATCTGGCTGTGAGTCATGATGTACACAGTGTGTCAGTGAGTGTGTTAATATTAATCTGTGTTCTCTGTCAGTGTGTTAATATTACTGAGGACAGTGGGGGTGTTTTACACTTCACAGGGTGTATCTGACTGTGGGTCATGATATACACAGTGAGTCAGTGAGTGTGTTAATATTAATCTGTGTTCTCTGTCAGTGTGTTAATATTACTGAGGACAGTGGGGGTGTTTTACCCTTCACAGGGTTTATCTGACTGTGGGTCATGATATACACAGTGTGTCAGTGAGTGTGTTAATATTAATCTGTGTTCTCTGTCAGTGTGTTAATATTCCTGAGGACAGTGGGGGTGTTTTACACTTCACAGGGTGCATCTGACTGTGGGTCATGATTTACACAGTGTGTCAGTGAGTGTGTTAATATTAATCTTTGTTCTCTGTCAGTGTGTTAATATTACTGAGGACAGTGGGGATGTTTTACACTTCACAGGGTTTATCTGACTGTGGGTCATGATATAAACAGTGTGTCAGTGAGTGTGTTAATATTAATCTGTGTTCTCTGTCAGTGTGTTAATATTGCTGAGGACGGTGGGGGTGTTTTACACATCACAGGGTATATCTGACTGTGGGTCATGATATACACAGTGTGTCAGTGAGTGTGTTAATATTAATCTGTGTTCTCTGTCAGTGTGTCAATATTACTGAGGACAGTGGGGATGTTTTACACTTCACAGGGTGTATCTGACTGTAGTTAATGATGTACACAGTGTGTCAGTGAGTGTGTTAATATTAATCTGTGTTCTCTGTCAGTGTGTTAATATTCCTGAGGACAGTGGGGGTGTTTTACACTTCACAGGGTGTATCTGACTGTGGGTCATGATGTACACAGTGTGTCAGTGAGTGTGTTAATATTAATCTGTGTTCTCTGTCAGTGTGTTAATATTCCTGAGGACAGTGGGCATGTTTTACACTTTACAGGGTGTATCTGACTGTGAGTCATGATATACACAGTGTGTCAGTGAGTGTGTTAATATTAATCTGTGTTCTCTGTCAGTGTGTTAATATTGCTGAGGACAGTGGGGGTGTTTTACACTTCACAGGGTGTATCTGACTGTGGGTCATGATGTACACAGTGTGTCAGTGAGTGTGTTAATATTAATCTGTGTTCTCTGTCAGAGTGATAATATTATTGAAGACAGTGGGGGTGTTTTACACTTCACCGGGTGTATCTGACTGTGGGTCATGATATACACAGTGTGTCAGTGAGTGTGTTAATATTAATCTGTGTTCTCTGTCAGTGTGTTAATATTACTGAGGACAGTGGGGGTGTTTTACACTTCACCGGGTGTATCTGGCTGTGAGTCATGATGTACACAGTGTGTCAGTGAGTGTGTTAATATTAATCTGAGTTCTCTGTCAGTGTGTTAATATTACTGAGGACAGTGGGGGTGTTTTACACTTCACAGGGTGTATCTGACTGTGGGTCATGATATACACAGTGTGTCAGTGAGTGTGTTAATATTAATCTGTGTTCTCTGTCAGTGTGTTAATATTCCTGAGGACAGTGGGGGTGTTTTACACATCACAGGGTATATCTGACTGTGGGTCATGATATACACTGTGTGTCAGTGAGTGTGTTAATATTAATCTGTGTTCTCTGTCAGTGTGTTAATATTACTGAGGACAGTGGGGATGTTTTACACTTCACAGGGTGTATCTGACTGTAGGTCATGATGTACACAGTGTGTCAGTGAGTGTGTTAATATTAATCTGTGTTCTCTGTCAGTGTGTTAATATTCCTGAGGACAGTGGGGGTGTTTTACACTTCACAGGGTGTATCTGACTGTGGGTCATGATATACACAGTGTGTCAGTGAGTGTGTTAATATTAATCTGTGTTCTCTGTCAGTGTGTTAATATTCCTGAGGACAGTGGGGGTGTTTTACACTTCACAGGGTGTATCTGACTGTGGGTCATGATATACACAGTGTGTCAGTGAGTGTGTTAATATTAATCTGTGTTCTCTGTCAGTGTGTTAATATTCCTGAGGACAGTGGGGGTGTTTTACACTTCACAGGGTGCATCTGACTGTGGGTCATGATTTACACAGTGTGTCAGTGAGTGTGTTAATATTAATCTTTGTTCTCTGTCAGTGTGTTAATATTACTGAGGACAGTGGGGATGTTTTACACTTCACAGGGTTTATCTGACTGTGGGTCATGATATACACAGTGTGTCAGTGAGTGTGTTAATATTAATCTGTGTTCTCTGTCAGTGTGTTAATATTCCTGAGGACAGTGGGGGTGTTTTACACTTCACAGGGTGTATCTGACTGTGGGTCATGATGTACACAGTGTGTCAGTGAGTGTGTTAATATTAATCTGTGTTCTCTGTCAGTGTGTTAATATTCCTGAGGACAGTGGGCATGTTTTACACTTTACAGGGTGTATCTGACTGTGAGTCATGATATACACAGTGTGTCAGTGAGTGTGTTAATATTAATCTGTGTTCTCTGTCAGTGTGTTAATATTACTGAGGACAGTGGGGGTGTTTTACACTTCACAGGGTGTAGCTGACTGTGGGTCATGATATACACAGTGTGTCAGTGAGTGTGTTAATATTAATCTGTGTTCTCTGTCAGTGTGTTAATATTGCTGAGGACAGTGGGGGTGTTTTACACTTCACAGGGTGTATCTGACTGTGGGTCATGATGTACACAGTGTGTCAGTGAGTGTGTTAATATTAATCTGTGTTCTCTGTCAGTGTGTTAATATTATTGAAGACAGTGGGGGTGTTTTACACTTCACCGGGTGTATCTGACTGTGGGTCATGATATACACAGTGTGTCAGTGAGTGTGTTAATATTAATCTGTGTTCTCTGTCAGTGTGTTAATATTACTGAGGACAGTGGGGGTGTTTTACACTTCACCGGGTGTATCTGGCTGTGAGTCATGATGTACACAGTGTGTCAGTGAGTGTGTTAATATTAATCTGTGTTCTCTGTCAGTGTGTTAATATTACTGAGGACAGTGGGGGTGTTTTACACTTCACAGGGTGTATCTGACTGTGGGTCATGATATACACAGTGTGTCAGTGAGTGTGTTAATATTAATCTGTGTTCTCTGTCAGGGTGTTAATATTCCTGAGGACAGTGGGGGTGTTTTACACATCACAGGTTATATCTGACTGTGGGTCATGATATACACAGTGTGTCAGTGAGTGTGTTAATATTAATCTGTGTTCTCTGTCAGTGTGTTAATATTACTGAGGACAGTGGGGATGTTTTACACTTCACAGGGTGTATCTGACTGTAGGTCATGATGTCCACAGTGTGTCAGTGAGTGTGTTAATATTAATCTGTGTTCTCTGTCAGTGTGTTAATATTCCTGAGGACAGTGGGGGTGTTTTACACTTCACAGGGTGTATCTGACTGTGGGTCATGATATACACAGTGTGTCAGTGAGTGTGCTAATATTAATCTGTGTTCTCTGTCAGTGTGTTAATATTCCTGAGGACAGTGGGGGTGATTTACACTTCACAGGGTTTATCTGACTGTGGGTCATGATATACACAGTGTGTCAGTGTGTGTGTTAATATTAATCTGTGTTCTCTGTCAGTGTGTTAATATTCCTGAGGACAGTGGGGGTGTTTTACACTTCACAGGGTGTATCTGACTGTGGGTCATGATATACACAGTGTGTCAGTGAGTATGTTAATATTAATCTGTGTTCTCTGTCAGTGTGTTAATATTACTGAGGACAGTGGGGATGTTTTACACTTCACAGGGTGTATCTGACTGTGGGTCATGATGTACACAGTGTGTCAGTGAGTGTGTTAATATTAATCTGTGTTCTCTGTCAGTGTGTTAATATTCCTGAGGACAGTGGGGATGTTTTACACTTCACAGGGTGTATCTGACTGTGGGTCACGATGTACACAGTGTATCAGTGAGTGTGTTAATATTAATCTGTGTTCTCTGTCAGTGTGTTAATATTACTGAGGACAGTGGGGGTGTTTTACACTTCACAGGGTGTATCTGACTGTGGGTCATGATATACACAGTGTGTCAGTGAGTGTGTTAATATTAATCTGTGTTCTCTGTCAGTGTGTTAATATTACTGAGGACAGTGGGGGTGTTTTACACTTCACCGGGTGTATCTGGCTGTGAGTCATGATGTACACAGTGTGTCAGTGAGTGTGTTAATATTAATCTGTGTTCTCTGTCAGTGTGTTAATATTACTGAGGACAGTGGGGTTGTTTTACACTTCACAGGGTGTATCTGACTGTGGGTCATGATATACACAGTGTGTCAGTGAGTGTGTTAATATTAATCTGTGTTCCTTGTCAGTGTGTTAATATTCCTGAGGACAGTGGGGGTGTTTTACACTTCACAGGGTGCATCTGACTGTGGGTCATGATTTACACAGTGTGTCAGTGAGTGTGTTAATATTAATCTGTGTTCTCTGTCAGTGTGTTAATATTACTGAGGACAGTGGGGATGTTTTACACTTCACAGGGTGTATCTGACTGTGGGTCATGATATACACAGTGTGTCAGTGAGTGTGTTAATATTAATCTGTGTTCTCTGTCAGTGTGTTAATATTACTGAGGACAGTGGGGGTGTTTTACACTTCACAGGGTGTATCTGACTGTGGGTCATGATATACACAGTGTGTCAGTGAGTGTGTTAATATTAATCTGTGTTCTCTGTCAGTGTGTTAATATTACTGAGGACAGTGGGGGTGTTTTTCACTTCACAGGGTGTATCTGACTGTGAGTCATGATGTACACAGTGTGTCAGTGAGTGTGTTAATATTAATCTGTGTTCTCTGTCAGTGTGTTAATATTACTGAGGACAGTGGGGGTGTTTTACACTTCACCGGGTGTATCTCGCTGTGAGTCATGATGTACACAGTGTGTCAGTGAGTGTGTTAATATTAATCTGTGTTCTCTGTCAGTGTGTTAATATTACTGAGGACAGTGGGGGTGTTTTACACTTCACAGGGTGTATCTGACTTTGGGTCATGATATACACAGTGTGTCAGTGAGTGTGTTAATATTAATCTGTGTTCTCTGTCAGTGTGTTAATATTCCTGAGGACAGTGGGGGTGTTTTACACTTCACAGGGTGCATCTGACTGTGGGTCATGATTTACACAGTGTGTCAGTGAGTGTGTTAATATTAATCTGTGTTCTCTGTCAGTGTGGTAATATTACTGAGGACAGTGTGGATGTTTTACACTTCACAGGGTGTATCTGACTGTGGGTCATGATATACACAGTGTGTCAGTGAGTGTGCTAATATTAATCTGTGTTCTCTGTCAGTGTGTTAATATTACTGAGGACAGTGGGGGTGTTTTACACTTCACAGGGTGTATCTGACTGTGGGTCATGATATACACAGTGTGTCAGTGAGTGTGTTAATATTAATCTGTGTTCTCTGTCAGGGTGTTAATATTCCTGAGGACAGTGGGGGTGTTTTACACATCACAGGGTATATCTGACTGTGGGTCATGATATACACAGTGTGTCAGTGAGTGTGTTAATATTAATCTGTGTTCTCTGTCAGTGTGTTAATATTACTGAGGACAGTGGGGATGTTTTACACTTCACAGGGTGTATCTGACTGTAGGTCATGATGTCCACAGTGTGTCAGTGAGTGTGTTAATATTAGTCTGTGTTCTCTGTCAGTGTGTTAATATTCCTGAGGACAGTGGGGGTGTTTTACACTTCACAGGGTGTATCTGACTGTGGGTCATGATATACACAGTGTGTCAGTGAGTGTGCTAATATTAATCTGTGTTCTCTGTCAGTGTGTTAATATTCCTGAGGACAGTGGGGGTGATTTACACTTCACAGGGTTTATCTGACTGTGGGTCATGATATACACAGTGTGTCAGTGTGTGTGTTAATATTAATCTGTGTTCTCTGTCAGTGTGTTAATATTCCTGAGGACAGTGGGGGTGTTTTACACTTCACAGGGTGTATCTGACTGTGGGTCATGATATACACAGTGTGTCAGTGAGTATGTTAATATTAATCTGTGTTCTCTGTCAGTGTGTTAATATTACTGAGGACAGTGGGGATGTTTTACACTTCACAGGGTGTATCTGACTGTGGGTCATGATGTGCACAGTGTGTCAGTGAGTGTGTTAATATTAATCTGTGTTCTCTGTCAGTGTGTTAATATTCCTGAGGACAGTGGGGGTGTTTTACACTTCACAGGGTGTATCTGACTGTGGGTCATGATGTACACAGTGTATCAGTGAGTGTGTTAATATTAATCTGTGTTCTCTGTCAGTGTGTTAATATTACTGAGGACAGTGGGGGTGTTTTACACTTCACAGGGTGTATCTGACTGTGGGTCATGATATACACAGTGTGTCAGTGAGTGTGTTAATATTAATCTGTGTTCTCTGTCAGTGTGTTAATATTACTGAGGACAGTGGGGGTGTTTTACACTTCCCCGGGTGTATCTGGCTGTGAGTCATGATGTACACAGTGTGTCAGTGAGTGTGTTAATATTAATCTGTGTTCTCTGTCAGTGTGTTAATATTACTGAGGACAGTGGGGTTGTTTTACACTTCACAGGGTGTATCTGACTGTGGGTCATGATATACACAGTGTGTCAGTGAGTGTGTTAATATTAATCTGTGTTCCTTGTCAGTGTGTTAATATTCCTGAGGACAGTGGGGGTGTTTTACACTTCACAGGGTGCATCTGACTGTGGGTCATGATTTACACAGTGTGTCAGTGAGTGTGTTAATATTAATCTGTGTTCTCTGTCAGTGTGTTAATATTACTGAGGACAGTGGGGATGTTTTACACTTCACAGGGTGTATCTGACTGTGGGTCATGATATACACAGTGTGTCAGTGAGTGTGTTAATATTAATCTGTGTTCTCTGTCAGTGTGTTAATATTACTGAGGACAGTGGGGGTGTTTTACACTTCACAGGGTGTATCTGACTGTGGGTCATGATATACACAGTGTGTCAGTGAGTGTGTTAATATTAATCTGTGTTCTCTGTCAGTGTGTTAATATTACTGAGGACAGTGGGGGTGTTTTACACTTCACAGGGTGTATCTGACTGTGAGTCATGATGTACACAGTGTGTCAGTGAGTGTGTTAATATTAATCTGTGTTCTCTGTCAGTGTGTTAATATTACTGAGGACAGTGGGGGTGTTTTACACTTCACCGGGTGTATCTCGCTGTGAGTCATGATGTACACAGTGTGTCAGTGAGTGTGTTAATATTAATCTGTGTTCTCTGTCAGTGTGTTAATATTACTGAGGACAGTGGGGGTGTTTTACACTTCACAGGGTGTATCTGACTGTGGGTCATGATATACACAGTGTGTCAGTGAGTGTGTTAATATTAATCTGTGTTCTCTGTCAGTGTGTTAATATTCCTGAGGACAGTGGGGGTGTTTTACACTTCACAGGGTGCATCTGACTGTGGGTCATGATTTACACAGTGTGTCAGTGAGTGTGTTAATATTAATCTGTGTTCTCTGTCAGTGTGTTAATATTACTGAGGACAGTGGGGGTGTTTTACACTTCACAGGGTTTATCTGACTGTGAGTCATTATATACTCAGTGTGTCAGTGAGTGTGTTAATATTAACCTGTGTTCTCTGTCAGTGTGTTAATATTCCTGAGGACAGTGGGGATGTTTTACACTTCACAGGGTGTATCTAACTGTGGGTCATGATGTACACAGTGTGTCAGTGAGTGTGTTAATATTAATCTGTGTTCTCTGTCAGTGTGTTAATATTACTGAGGACAGTGGGCATGTTTTACACTTTACAGGGTGTATCTGACTGTGGGTCATGATGTACACAGTGTGTCAGTGAGTGTGTTAATATTAATCTGTGTTCTCTGTCAGTGTGTTAATATTACTGAGGACAGTGGGGGTGTTTTACACTTCACAGGGTGTATCTGACTGTGGGTCATGATATACACAGTGTGTCAGTGAGTGTGTTAATATTAATCTGTGTTCTCTGTCAGTGTGTTAATATTACTGAGGACAGTGGCGGTGTTTTACACTTCACCGGGTGTATCTGGCTGTGAGTCATGATGTACACAGTGTGTCAGTGAGTGTGTTAATATTAATCTGTGTTCTCTGTCAGTGTGTTAATATTACTGAGGACAGTGGGGTTGTTTTACACTTCACAGGGTGTATCTGACTGTGGGTCATGATATACACAGTGTGTCAGTGAGTGTGTTAATATTAATCTGTGTTCCTTGTCAGTGTGTTAATATTCCTGAGGACAGTGGGGGTGTTTTACACTTCACAGGGTGCATCTGACTGTGGGTCATGATTTACACAGTGTGTCAGTGAGTGTGTTAATATTAATCTGTGTTCTCTGTCAGTGTGTTAATATTACTGAGGACAGTGGGGATGTTTTACACTTCACAGGGTGTATCTGACTGTGGGTCATGATATACACAGTGTGTCAGTGAGTGTGTTAATATTAATCTGTGTTCTCTGTCAGTGTGTTAATATTACTGAGGACAGTGGGGGTGTTTTACACTTCACAGGGTGTATCTGACTGTGGGTCATGATATACACAGTGTGTCAGTGAGTGTGTTAATATTAATCTGTGTTCTCTGTCAGTGTGTTAATATTACTGAGGACAGTGGGGGTGTTTTACACTTCACAGGGTGTATCTGACTGTGAGTCGTGATGTACACAGTGTGTCAGTGAGTGTGTTAATATTAATCTGTGTTCTCTGTCAGTGTGTTAATATTACTGAGGACAGTGGGGGTGTTTTACACTTCACCGGGTGTATCTCGCTGTGAGTCATGATGTACACAGTGTGTCAGTGAGTGTGTTAATATTAATCTGTGTTCTCTGTCAGTGTGTTAATATTACTGAGGACAGTGGGGGTGTTTTACACTTCACAGGGTGTATCTGACTGTGGGTCATGATATACACAGTGTGTCAGTGAGTGTGTTAATATTAATCTGTGTTCTCTGTCAGTGTGTTAATATTCCTGAGGACAGTGGGGGTGTTTTACACTTCACAGGGTGCATCTGACTGTGGGTCATGATTTACACAGTGTGTCAGTGAGTGTGTTAATATTAATCTGTGTTCTCTGTCAGTGTGTTAATATTACTGAGGACAGTGGGGATGTTTTACACTTCACAGGGTGTATCTGACTGTGGGTCATGATATACACAGTGTGTCAGTGAGTGTGCTAATATTAATCTGTGTTCTCTGTCAGTGTGTTAATATTACTGAGGACAGTGGGGGTGTTTTACACTTCACAGGGTATATCTGACTGTGGGTCATGATATACACAGTGTGTCAGTGAGTGTGTTAATATTAATCTGTGTTCTCTGTCAGTGTGTTAATATTCCTGAGGACAGTGGGGGTGTTTTACACTTCACAGGGTGTATCTGACTGTGGGTCATGATGTACACAGTGTGTCAGTGAGTGTGTTAATATTAATCTGTGTTCTCTGTCAGTGTGTTAATATTACTGAGGACAGTGGGGGAATTTTACACTTCACAGGGTTTATCTGACTGTGAGTCATGATATACTCAGTGTGTCAGTGAGTGTGCTAATATTAATCTGTGTTCTCTGTCAGTGTGTTAATATTCCTGAGGACAGTGGGGATGTTTTACACTTCACAGGGTGTATCTAACTGTGGGTCATGATGTACACAGTGTGTCAGTGAGAGTGTTAATATTAATCTGTGTTCTCTGTCAGTGTGTTAATATTACTGAGGACAGTGGGCATGTTTTACACTTTACAGGGTGTATCTGACTGTGGGTCATGATGTACACAGTGTGTCAGTGAGTGTATTAATATTAATCTGTGTTCTCTGTCAGTGTGTTAATATTACTGAGGATAGTGGGGGTGTTTTACACTTCACAGGGTGTATCTGACTGTGGGTCATGATATACACAGTGTGTCAGTGAGTGTGTTAATATTTATCTGTGTTCTCTGTCAGTGTGTTAATATTACTGAGGACAGTGGGGGTGTTTTACACTTCACAGGGTGTATCTGACTGTGGGTCATGATATACACAGTGTGTCAGTGAGTGTGTTAATATTAATCTGTGTTCTCTGTCAGTGTGTTAATATTCCTGAGGACAGTGGGGGTGTTTTACACTTCACAGGGTGTATCTGACTGTGGGTCATGATGTACACAGTGTGTCAGTGAGTGTGTTAATATTAATCTGTGTTCTCTGTCAGTGTGTTAATATTCCTGAGGACAGTGGGGATGTTTTACACTTCACCGGGTGTATCTGACTGTGGGTCATGATATACACAGTGTGTCAGTGAGTGTGTTAATATTAATCTGTGTTCTCTGTCAGTGTGTTAATATTACTGAGGACAGTGGGGGTGTTTTACACTTCACAGGGTGTATCTGACTGTGAGTCATGATATACACAGTGTGTCAGTGAGTGTGTTAATATTAATCTGTGTTCTCTGTCAGTGTGTTAATATTACTGACGACAGTGGGGGTGTTTTACACTTCACAGGGTGTATCTGACTGTGGGTCATGATGTACACAGTGTGTCAGTGAGTGTGTTAATATTAATCTGTGTTCTCTGTCAGTGTGTTAATATTACTGAGGACAGTGGGGGTGTTTTACACTTCACAGGGTGTATCTGACTGTGGGTCATGATATACACAGTGAGTCAGTGAGTGTGTTAATATTAATCTGTGTTCTCTGTCAGTGTGTTAATATTACTGAGGACAGTGGGGGTGTTTTACACTTCACCGGGTGTATCTGGCTGTGAGTCATGATGTACACAGTGTGTCAGTGAGTGTGTTAATATTAATCTGTGTTCTCTGTCAGTGTGTTAATATTACTGAGGACAGTGGGGTTGTTTTACACTTCACAGGGTGTATCTCACTGTGGGTCATGATATACACAGTGTGTCAGTGAGTGTGTTAATATTAATCTGTGTTCCTTGTCAGTGTGTTAATATTCCTGAGGACAGTGGGGGTGTTTTACACTTCACAGGGTGCATCTGACTGTGGGTCATGATTTACACAGTGTGTCAGTGAGTGTGTTAATATTAATCTGTGTTCTCTGTCAGTGTGTTAATATTACTGAGGACAGTGGGGATGTTTTACACTTCACAGGGTGTATCTGACTGTGGGTCATGATATACACAGTGTGTCAGTGAGTGTGTTAATATTAATCTGTGTTCTCTGTCAGTGTGTTAATATTACTGAGGACAGTGGGGGTGTTTTACACTTCACAGGGTGTATCTGACTGTGGGTCATGATATACACAGTGTGTCAGTGAGTGTGTTAATATTAATCTGTGTTCTCTGTCAGTGTGTTAATATTACTGAGGACAGTGGGGGTGTTTTACACTTCACAGGGTGTATCTGACTGTGAGTCATGATGTACACAGTGTGTCAGTGAGTGTGTTAATATTAATCTGTGTTCTCTGTCAGTGTGTTAATATTACTGAGGACAGTGGGGGTGTTTTACACTTCACAGGGTGTATCTGACTGTGGGTCATGATATACACAGTGTGTCAGTGAGTGTGTTAATATTAATCTGTGTTCTCTGTCAGTGTGTTAATATTCCTGAGGACAGTGGGGGTGTTTTACACTTCACAGGGTGCATCTGACTGTGGGTCATGATTTACACAGTGTGTCAGTGAGTGTGTTAATATTAATCTGTGTTCTCTGACAGTGTGTTAATATTACTGAGGACAGTGGGGATGTTTTACACTTCACAGGGTGTATCTGACTGTGGGTCATGATATACACAGTGTGTCAGTGAGTGTGCTAATATTAATCTGTGTTCTCTGTCAGTGTGTTAATATTACTGAGGACAGTGGGGGTGTTTTACACTTCACAGGGTATATCTGACTGTGGGTCATGATATACACAGTGTGTCAGTGAGTGTGTTAATATTAATCTGTGTTCTCTGTCAGTGTGTTAATATTCCTGAGGACAGTGGGGGTGTTTTACACTTCACAGGGTGTATCTGACTGTGGGTCATGATGTACACAGTGTGTCAGTGAGTGTGTTAATATTAATCTGTGTTCTCTGTCAGTGTGTTAATATTACTGAGGACAGTGGGGGTGTTTTACACTTCACAGGGTTTATCTGACTGTGAGTCATGATATACTCAGTGTGTCAGTGAGTGTGTTAATATTAATCTGTGTTCTCTGTCAGTGTGTTAATATTCCTGAGGACAGTGGGGATGTTTTACACTTCACAGGGTGTATCTAACTGTGGGTCATGATGTACACAGTGTGTCAGTGAGTGTGTTAATATTAATCTGTGTTCTCTGTCAGTGTGTTAATATTACTGAGGACAGTGGGCATGTTTTACACTTTACAGGGTGTATCTGACTGTGGGTCATGATGTACACAGTGTGTCAGTGAGTGTGTTAATATTAATCTGTGTTCTCTGTCAGTGTGTTAATATTACTGAGGATAGTGGGGGTGTTTTACACTTCACAGGGTGTATCTGACTGTGGGTCATGATATACACAGTGTGTCAGTGAGTGTGTTAATATTTATCTGTGTTCTCTGTCAGTGTGTTAATATTACTGAGGACAGTGGGGGTGTTTTACACTTCACAGGGTGTATCTGACTGTGGGTCATGATATACACAGTGTGTCAGTGAGTGTGTTAATATTAATCTGTGTTCTCTGTCAGTGTGTTAATATTCCTGAGGACAGTGGGGGTGTTTTACACTTCACAGGGTGTATCTGACTGTGGGTCATGATGTACACAGTGTGTCAGTGAGTGTGTTAATATTAATCTGTGTTCTCTGTCAGTGTGTTAATATTCCTGAGGACAGTGGGGATGTTTTACACTTCACCGGGTGTATCTGACTGTGGGTCATGATATACACAGTGTGTCAGTGAGTGTGTTAATATTAATCTGTGTTCTCTGTCAGTGTGTTAATATTACTGAGGACAGTGGGGGTGTTTTACACTTCACAGGGTGTATCTGACTGTGAGTCATGATATACACAGTGTGTCAGTGAGTGTGTTAATATTAATCTGTGTTCTCTGTCAGTGTGTTAATATTACTGACGACAGTGGGGGTGTTTTACACTTCACAGGGTGTATCTGACTGTGGGTCATGATGTACACAGTGTGTCAGTGAGTGTGTTAATATTAATCTGTGTTCTCTGTCAGTGTGTTAATATTACTGAGGACAGTGGGGGTGTTTTACACTTCACAGGGTGTATCTGACTGTGGGTCATGATATACACAGTGAGTCAGTGAGTGTGTTAATATTAATCTGTGTTCTCTGTCAGTGTGTTAATATTACTGAGGACAGTGGGGGTGTTTTACACTTCACAGGGTGTATCTGGCTGTGGGTCATGATGTACACAGTGTGTCAGTGAGTGTGTTAATATTAATCTGTGTTCTCTGTCAGTGTGTTAATATTACTGAGGACAGTGGGGGTGTTTTACACTTCACAGGGTGTATCTGACTGTGGGTCATGATGTACACAGAGTGTCAGTGAGTGTGTTAATATTAATCTGTGTTCTCTGTGAGTGTGTTAATATTACTGAGGACAGTGGGGGTGTTTTACACTTCACAGGGTTTATCTGACTGTGGGTCATGATATACACAGTGTGTCAGTGGGTGTGTTAATATTAATCTGTGTTCTCTGTCAGTGTGTTAATATTCCTGAGGACAGTGGGAATGTTTTACACTTCACAGGGTTTATCTGACTGTGGGTCATGATATACACAGTGTGTCAGTGAGTGTGTTAATATTAATCTGTGTTCTCTGTCAGTGTGTTAATATTGCTGAGGACAGTGGGGGTGTTTTACACTTCACAGGGTGTATCTGACTGTGGGTCATGATGGACACAGTGTGTCAGTGATTGTGTTAATATTAATCTGTGTTCTCTGTCAGTGTGTTAATATTCCTGAGGACAGTGGTGGTGTTTTACACTTCACAGGGTTTATCTGACTCTGGGTCATGATGTACACAGTGTGTCAGTGAGTGTGTTAATATTAATCTGTGTTCTCTGTCAGTGTGTTAATATTACTGAGGACAGTGGTGGTGTTTTACACTTCACAGGGTGTATCTGACTGTGGGTCATGATATACACAGTGTGTCAGTGAGTGTGTTAATATTAATCTGTGTTCTCTGTCAGTGTGTTAATATTCCTGAGGACAGTGGGGGTGTTTTACACTTCACAAGGTGTATCTGACTGTGGGTCATGATGTACACAGTGTGTCAGTGAGTGTGTTAATATTAATCTGTGTTCTCTGTCGTTGTGTTAATATTGCTGAGGACAGTGGGGTGTTTTACACTTCACAGGGTGTATCTGACTGTGGGTCATGATATACACAGTGTGTCAGTGAGTGTGTTAATATTAATCTGTGTTCTCTGTCAGTGTGTTAATATTCCTGAGGACAGTGGGGGTGTTTTACACTTCACAGGGTGTATCTGACTGTGGGTCATGATATACACAGTGTGTCAGTGAGTGTGTTAATATTAATCTGTGTTCTCTGTCAGTGTGTTAATATTACTGAGGACAGTGGGGATGTTTTACACTTCACAGGGTGTATCTGACTGTGGGTCATGATGTACACAGTGTGTCAGTGAGTGTGTTAATATTAATCTGTGTTCTCTGTCAGTGTGTTAATATTACTGAGGACAGTGGGGGTGTTTTACACTTCACAGGGTTTATCTGACGGTGGGTCATGATGTCCACAGTGTGTCAGTGAGTGTGTTAATATTAATCTGTGTTCTCTGTCAGTGTGTTAATATTACTGAGGACAGTGGGGGTGTTTTACACTTCACAGGGTGTATCTGACTGTGGGTCATGATATACACAGTGTGTCAGTGAGTGTGTTAATATTAATCTGTGTTCTCTGTCAGTGTGTTAATATTACTGAGGACAGTGGGGGTGTTTTACACTTCACAGGGTTTATCTGACTGTGGGTCATGATGTACACAGTGTGTCAGTGAGTGTGTTAATATTAATCTGTGTTCTATGTCAGTGTGTTAATATTGCTGAGGACAGTGGTGGTGTTTTACACTTCACAGGGTGTATCTGACTGTGGGTCATGATGTACACAGTGTGTCAGTGAGTGTGTTAATATTAATCTGTGTTCTCTGTCTGTGTGTTAATATTGCTGAGGACAGTGGGGGTGTTTTACACTTCACCGGGTGTATCTGACTGTCGGTCATGATATACACAGTGTGTCAGTGAGTGTGTTAATATTAATCTGTGTTCTCTGTCAGTGTGTTAATATTACTGAGGACAGTGGGGGTGTTTTACACTTCACAGGGTCTATCTGACTGTGGGTCATGATATACACAGTGTGTCAGTGAGTGTGTTAATATTAATCTGTGTTCTCTGTCAGTGTGTTAATATTACTGAGGACAGTGGGGATGTTTTACACTTCACAGGGTGTATCTGACTGTGGGTCATGATGTACACAGTGTTTCAGTGAGTGTGTTAATATTAATCTGTGTTCTCTGTCAGTGTGTTAATATTACTGAGGACAGTGGGGGTGTTTTACACTTCACAGGGTGTATCTGACTGTAGGTCATGATGTACACAGTGTGTCAGTGAGTGTGTTAATATTAATCTGTGTTCTCTGTCTGTGTGTTAATATTGCTGAGGACAGTGGGGGTGTTTTACACTTCACCGGGTGTATCTGACTGTCGGTCATGATATACACAGTGTGTCAGTGAGTGTGTTAATATTAATCTGTGTTCTCTGTCAGTGTGTTAATATTACTGAGGACAGTGGGGGTGTTTTACACTTCACAGGGTCTATCTGACTGTGGGTCATGATATACACAGTGTGTCAGTGAGTGTGTTAATATTAATCTGTGTTCTCTGTCAGTGTGTTAATATTACTGAGGACAGTGGGGATGTTTTACACTTCACAGGGTGTATCTGACTGTGGGTCATGATGTACACAGTGTTTCAGTGAGTGTGTTAATATTAATCTGTGTTCTCTGTCAGTGTGTTAATATTACTGAGGACAGTGGGGATGTTTTACACTTCACAGGGTGTATCTGACTGTAGGTCATGATGTACACAGTGTGTCAGTGAGTGTGTTAATATTAATCTGTGTTCTCTGTCAGTGTGTTAATATTACTGAGGACAGTGGGGGTGTTTTACACTTCACCGGGTGTATCTGACTGTGGGTCATGATATACACAGTGTGTCAGTGAGTGTGTTAATATTAATCTGTGTTCTCTGTCAGTGTGTTAATATTACTGAGGACAGTGGGGGTGTTTTACACTTCACCGGGTGTATCTGACTGTGGGTCATGATATACACAGTGAGTCAGTGAGTGTGTTAATATTAATCTGTGTTCTCTGTCAGTGTGTTAATATTACTGAGGACAGTGGGGGTGTTTTACACTTCACAGGGTGTATCTGACTGTGGGTCATGATATACACAGTGTGTCAGTGAGTGTGTTAATATTAATCTTTGTTCTCTGTCAGTGTGTTAATATTACTGAAGACAGTGGGGGTGTTTTACACTTCAAAGGGTGTATCTGACTGTGGGTCATGATATACACAGTGTGTCAGTGAATGTGTTAATATTAATCTGTGTTCTCTGTCAGTGTGTTAATATTCCTGAGGACAGTGGGGATGTTTTACACTTCACAGGGTTTATCTGACTGTGGGTCATGATATACACAGTGTGTCAGTGAGTGTGTTAATATTAATCTGTGTTCTCTGTCAGTGTGTTAATATTACTGAGGACAGTGGGGATGTTTTACACTTCACAGGGTGTATCTGACTGTGGGTCATGATGTGCACAGTGTGTCAGTGAGTGTGTTAATATTAATCTGTGTTCTCTGTCAGTGTGTTAATATTACTGAGGAAAGTGGGCATGTTTTACACTTTACTGGGTGTATCTGTCTGTGGGTCATGATGTACACAGTGTGTCAGTGAGTGTGTTAATATTAATCTGTGTTCTCTGTCAGTGTGTTAATATTACTGAGGACAGTGGGGGTGTTTTACACTTCACAGGGTGTATCTGACTGTGGGTCATGATATACACAGTGTGTCAGTGAGTGTGTTAATATTAATCTGTGTTCTCTGTCAGGGTGTTAATATTCCTGAGGACAGTGGGGGTGTTTTACACTTCACAGGATGTATCTGACTGTGGGTCATGATGTACACAGTGTGTCAGTGAGTGTGTTAATATTAATCTGTGTTCTCTGTCAGTGTGTTAATATTCCTGAGGGCAGTGGGGATGTTTTACACTTCACCGGGTGTATCTGACTGTGGGTCATGATATACACAGTGTGTCAGTGAGTGTGTTAATATTAATCTGTGTTCTCTGTCAGTGTGTTAATATTACTGAGGACATTGGGGATGTTTTACACTTCACAGGGTGTATCTGACTGTGGGTCATGATATACACAGTGTGTCAGTGAGTGTGTTAATATTAATCTGTGTTCTCAGTCAGTGTGTTAATATTCCTGAGGACAGTGGGGGTGTTTTACACTTCACAGGGTGTATCTGACTGTGGGTCATGATATACACAGTGTGTCAGTGAGTGTGTTAATATTAATCTGTGTTCTCTGTCAGTGTGTTAATATTACTGAGGACAGTGGGGGTGTTTTACACTTCACAGGGTGTATCTGACTGTGGGTCATGATGTACACAGTGTGTCAGTGAGTGTGTTAATATTAATCTGTGTTCTCAGTCAGTGTGTTAATATTCCTGAGGACAGTGGGGGTGTTTTACACTTCACCGGGTGTATCTGACTGTGGGTCATGATATACACAGTGTGTCAGTGAGTGTGTTAATATTGATCCGTGTTCTCTGTCAGTGTGTTAATATTACTGAGGACATTGGGGATGTTTTACACTTCACAGGGTGTATATGACTGTGGGTCATGATATACACAGTGTGTCAGTGAGTGTGTTAATATTAATCTGTGTTCTCTGTCAGTGTGTTAATATTCCTGAGGACAGTGGGGGTGTTTTACACTTCACAGGGTGTATCTGACTCTGGGTCATGATATACACAGTGTGTCAGTGAGTGTGTTAATATTAATCTGTGTTCTCAGTCAGTGTGTTAATATTCCTGAGGACAGTGGGGGTGTTTTACACTTCACAGGGTGCATCTGACTCTGGGTCATGATATACACAGTGTCTCAGTGAGTGTGTTAATATTAATCTGTTTTCTCAGTCAGTGTGTTAATATTCCTGAGGACAGTGGGGGTGTTTTACACTTCACAGGGTGTATCTGACTGTGGGTCATGATATACACAGTGTGTCAGTGAGTGTGTTAATATTAATCTGTGTTCTCTGTCAGTGTGTTAATATTCCTGAGGACAGTGGGGGTGTTTTACACTTCACAGGGTGTATCTGACTGTGGGTCATGATATACACAGTGTGTCAGTGAGTGTGTTAATATTAATCTGTGTTCTCTGTCAGTGTGTTAATATTACTGAGGACAGTGGGAGTGCTTTACACTTCACAGGGTGTATCTGACTGTGGGTCATGATATACACAGTGTGTCAGTGAGAGTGTTAATATTAATCTGTGTTCTCTGTCAGTGTGTTAATATTACTGAGGACAGTGGGGGTGTTTTAAACTTCACAGGGTGTATCTGACTGTGGGTCATGATATACACAGTGTGTCAGTGAGTGTGTTAATATTAATCTGTGTTCTCTGTCAGTGTGTTAATATTACTGAGGACAGTGGGGGTGTTATACACTTCACAGGGTGTATCTGACTGTGGGTCATGATATACACAGTGTGTCAGTGAGTGTGTTAATATTAATCTGTGTTCTCTGTCAGTGTGTTAATATTCCTGAGGACAGTGGGGGTGTTTTACACTTCACAGGGTGTATCTGACTGTGGGTCATGATGTACACAGTGTGTCAGTGAGTGTGTTAATATTAATCTGTGTTCTCTGTCAGTGCGTTAATATTACTGAGGACAGTGGGGGTGTTTTACACTTCACAGGGTGTATCTGACTGTAGGTCATGATGTACACAGTGTGTCAGTGAGTGTGTTAATATTAATCTGTGTTCTTTGTCAGTGTGTTAATATTGCTGAGGACAGTGGGGGTGTTTTACACTTCACAGGGTGTATCTGACTGTGGGTCATGATATACACAGTGTGTCAGTGAGTGTGTTAATATTAATCTGTGTTCTCTGTCAGTGTGTTAATATTCCTGAGGACAGTGGGGATGTTTTACACTTCACAGGGTGTATCTGACTGTAGGTCATGATATACACAGTGTGTCAGTGAGAGTGTTAATATTAATCTGTGTTCTCTGTCAGTGTGTTAATATTACTGAGGACAGTGGGGGTGTTTTACACTTCACAGGGTGTATCTGACTGTGGGTCATGATATACACAGTGTGTCAGTGAGTGTGTTAATATTAATCTGTGTTCTCTGTCAGTGTGTTAATATTACTGAGGACAGTGGGGGTGTTTTACACTTCACAGGGTTTATCTGACTGTGGGTCATGATGTACACAGTGTGTCAGTGAGTGTGTTAATATTAATCTGTGTTCTCTGTCAGTGTGTTAATATTGCTGAGGACAGTGGTGGTGTTTTACACTTCACAGGGTGTATCTGACTGTGGGTCATGATGTACACAGTGTGTCAGTGAGTGTGTTAATATTAATCTGTGTTCTCTGTCTGTGTGTTAATATTGCTGAGGACAGTGGGGGTGTTTTACACTTCACCGGGTGTATCTGACTGTGGGTCATGATATACACAGTGTGTCAGTGAGTGTGTTAATATTAATCTGTGTTCTCTGTCAGTGTGTTAATATTACTGAGGACAGTGGGGGTGTTTTACACTTCACAGGGTCTATCTGACTGTGGGTCATGATATACACAGTGTGTCAGTGAGTGTGTTAATATTAATCTGTGTTCTTTGTCAGTGTGTTAATATTGCTGAGGACAGTGGGGGTGTTTTACACTTCACAGGGTGTATCTGACTGTGGGTCATGATATACACAGTGTGTCAGTGAGTGTGTTAATATTAATCTGTGTTCTCTGTCAGTGTGTTAATATTCCTGAGGACAGTGGGGATGTTTTACACTTCACAGGGTGTATCTGACTGTAGGTCATGATATACACAGTGTGTCAGTGAGAGTGTTAATATTAATCTGTGTTCTCTGTCAGTGTGTTAATATTACTGAGGACAGTGGGGGTGTTTTACACTTCACAGGGTGTATCTGACTGTGGGTCATGATATACACAGTGTGTCAGTGAGTGTGTTAATATTAATCTGTGTTCTCTGTCAGTGTGTTAATATTACTGAGGACAGTGGGGGTGTTTTACACTTCACAGGGTTTATCTGACTGTGGGTCATGATGTACACAGTGTGTCAGTGAGTGTGTTAATATTAATCTGTGTTCTCTGTCAGTGTGTTAATATTGCTGAGGACAGTGGGGGTGTTTTACACTTCACAGGGTGTATCTGACTGTGGGTCATGATGTACACAGTGTGTCAGTGAGTGTGTTAATATTAATCTGTGTTCTCTGTCTGTGTGTTAATATTGCTGAGGACAGTGCGGGTGTTTTACACTTCACCGGGTGTATCTGACTGTGGGTCATGATATACACAGTGTGTCAGTGAGTGTGTTAATATTAATCTGTGTTCTCTGTCAGTGTGTTAATATTACTGAGGACAGTGGGGGTGTTTTACACTTCACAGGGTCTATCTGACTGTGGGTCATGATATACACAGTGTGTCAGTGAGTGTGTTAATATTAATCTGTGTTCTCTGTCAGTGTGTTAATATTACTGAGGACAGTGGGGATGTTTTACACTTCACAGGGTGTATCTGACTGTGGGTCATGATGTACACAGTGTGTCAGTGAGTGTGTTAATATTAATCTGTGTTCTCTGTCAGTGTGTTAATATTACTGAGGACAGTGGGGGTGTTTTACACTTCACAGGGTGTATCTGACTGTGGGTCATGATGTACACAGTGTGTCAGTGAGTGTGTTAATATTAATCTGTGTTCTCTGTCAGTGTGTTAATATTACTGAGGACAGTGGGGGTGTTTTACACTTCACCGGGTGTATCTGACTGTGGGTCATGATATACACAGTGTGTCAGTGAGTGTGTTAATATTAATCTGTGTTCTCTGTCAGTGTGTTTATATTACTGAGGACAGTGGGGGTGTTTTACACTTCACAGGGTGTATCTGACTGTGGGTCATGATATACACAGTGAGTCAGTGAGTGTGTTAATATTAATCTGTGTTCTCTGTCAGTGTGTTAATATTCCTGAGGACAGTGGGGGTGTTTTACACTTCACAGGGTGTATCTGACTGTGGGTCATGATATACACAGTGTGTCAGTGAGTGTGTTAATATTAATCTGTGTTCTCTGTCAGTGTGTTAATATTATTGAAGACAGTGGGGGTGTTTTGCACTTCACAGTGTGTATCTGACTGTGGGTCATGATATACACAGTGTGTCAGTGAGTGTGTTAATATTAATCTGTGTTCTCTGTCAGTGTGTTAATATTACTGAGGACAGTGGGCATGTTTTACACTTTACAGGGTGTATCTGTCTGTGGGTCATGATGTACACAGTGTGTCAGTGAGTGTGTTAATATTAATCTGTGTTCTCTGTCAGTGTGTTAATATTACTGAGGACAGTGGGGGTGTTTTACACTTCACAGGGTGTATCTGACTGTGGGTCATGATATACACAGTGTGTCAGTGAGTGTGTTAATATTAATCTGTGTTCTCTGTCAGTGTGTTAATATTCCTGAGGACAGTGGGGGTGTTTTACACTTCACAGGATGTATCTGACTGTGGGTCATGATGTACACAGTGTGTCAGTGAGTGTGTTAATATTAATCTGTGTTCTCAGTCAGTGTGTTAATATTCCTGAGGACAGTGGGGGTGTTTTACACTTCACAGGGTGTATCTGACTGTGGGTCATGATATACACAGTGTGTCAGTGAGAGTGTTAATATTAATCTGTGTTCTCTGTCAGTGTGTTAATATTACTGAGGACAGTGGGGGTGTTTTACACTTCACAGGGTGTATCTGACTGTGGGTCATGATGTACACAGTGTGTCAGTGAGTGTGTTAATATTAATCTGTGTTCTCAGTCAGTGTGTTAATATTCCTGAGGACAGTGGGGGTGTTTTACACTTCACCGGGTGTATCTGACTGTGGGTCATGATATACACAGTGTGTCAGTGAGTGTGTTAATATTGATCTGTGTTCTCTGTCAGTGTGTTAATATTACTGAGGACATTGGGGATGTTTTACACTTCACAGGGTGTAACTGACTGTGGGTCATGATATACACAGTGTGTCAGTGAGTGTGTTAATATTAATCTGTGTTCTCTGTCAGTGTGTTAATATTCCTGAGGACAGTGGGGGTGTTTTACACTTCACAGGGTGTATCTGACTCTGGGTCATGATATACACAGTGTGTCAGTGAGTGTGTTAATATTAATCTGTGTTCTCAGTCAGTGTGTTAATATTCCTGAGGACAGTGGGGGTGTTTTACACTTCACAGGGTGTATCTGACTCTGGGTCATGATATACACAGTGTCTCAGTGAGTGTGTTAATATTAATCTGTGTTCTCAGTCAGTGTGTTAATATTCCTGAGGACAGTGGGGGTGTTTTACACTTCACAGGGTGTATCTGATGTGGGTCATGATATACACAGTGTGTCAGTGAGTGTGTTAATATTAATCTGTGTTCTCTGTCAGTGTGTTAATATTCCTGAGGACAGTGGGGGTGTTTTACACTTCACAGGGTGTATCTGACTGTGGGTCATGATATACACAGTGTGTCAGTGAGTGTGTTAATATTAATCTGTGTTCTCTGTCAGTGTGGTAATATTACTGAGGACATTGGGGATGTTTTACACTTCACAGGGTGTATCTGACTGTGGGTCATGATATACACAGTGTGTCAGTGAGTGTGTTAATATTAATCTGTGTTCTCTGTCAGTGTGTTAATATTCCTGAGGACAGTGGGGGTGTTTTACACTTCACAAGGTGTATCTGACTGTGGGTCATGATATACACAGTGTGTCAGTGAGTGTGTTAATATTACTCTGTGTTCTCAGTCAGTGTGTTAATATTCCTGAGGACAGTGGGGGTGTTTTACACTTCACAGGGTGTATCTGACTCTGGGTCATGATATACACAGTGTCTCAGTGAGTGTGTTAATATTAATCTGTGTTCTCAGTCAGTGTGTTAATATTCCTGAGGACAGTGGGGGTGTTTTACACTTCACAGGGTGTATCTGACTGTGGGTCATGATATACACAGTGTGTCAGTGAGTGTGTTAATATTAATCTGTGTTCTCTGTCAGTGTGTTAATATTCCTGAGGACAGTGGGGGTGTTTTACACTTCACAGGGTGTATCTGACTGTGGGTCATGATATACACAGTGTGTCAGTGAGTGTGTTAATATTAATCTGTGTTCTCTGTCAGTGTGGTAATATTACTGAGGACAGTGGGAGTGCTTTACACTTCACAGGGTGCATCTGACTGTGGGTCATGATATACACAGTGTGTCAGTGAGAGTGTTAATATTAATCTGTGTTCTCTGTCAGTGTGTTAATATTACTGAGGACAGTGGGGGTGTTTTACACTTCACAGGGTGTATCTGACTGTGGGTCTTGATATACACAGTGTGTCAGTGAGTGTGTTAATATTAATCTGTGTTCTCTGTCAGTGTGTTAATATTACTGAGGACAGTGGGGGTGTTATACACTTCACAGGGTGTATCTGACTGTGGGTCATGATATACACAGTGTGTCAGTGAGTGTGCTAATATTAATCTGTGTTCTCTGTCAGTGTGTTAATATTCCTGAGGACAGTGGGGGTGTTTTACACTTCACAGGGTGTATCTGACTCTGGGTCATGATATACACAGTGTCTCAGTGAGTGTGTTAATATTAATCTGTGTTCTCAGTCAGTGTGTTAATATTCCTGAGGACAGTGGGGGTGTTTTACACTTCACAGGGTTTATCTGACTGTGGGTCATGATGTACACAGTGTGTCAGTGAGTGTGTTAATATTAATCTGTGTTCTCTGTCAGTGTGTTAATATTGCTGAGGACAGTGGTGGTGTTTTACACTTCACAGGGTGTATCTGACTGTGGGTCATGATGTACACAGTGTGTCAGTGAGTGTGTTAATATTAATCTGTGTTCTCTGTCTGTGTGTTAATATTGCTGAGGACAGTGGGGGTGTTTTACACTTCACCGGGTGTATCTGACTGTGGGTCATGATATACACAGTGTGTCAGTGAGTGTGTTAATATTAATCTGTGTTCTCTGTCAGTGTGTTAATATTACTGAGGACAGTGGGGGTGTTTTACACTTCACAGGGTCTATCTGACTGTGGGTCATGATATACACAGTGTGTCAGTGAGTGTGTTAATATTAATCTGTGTTCTTTGTCAGTGTGTTAATATTGCTGAGGACAGTGGGGGTGTTTTACTCTTCACAGGGTGTATCTGACTGTGGGTCATGATATACACAGTGTGTCAGTGAGTGTGTTAATATTAATCTGTGTTCTCTGTCAGTGTGTTAATATTCCTGAGGACAGTGGGGATGTTTTACACTTCACAGGGTGTATCTGACTGTAGGTCATGATATACACAGTGTGTCAGTGAGAGTGTTAATATTAATCTGTGTTCTCTGTCAGTGTGTTAATATTACTGAGGACAGTGGGGGTGTTTTACACTTCACAGGGTGTATCTGACTGTGGGTCATGATATACACAGTGTGTCAGTGAGTGTGTTAATATTAATCTGTGTTCTCTGTCAGTGTGTTAATATTACTGAGGACAGTGGGGGTGTTTTACACTTCACAGGGTTTATCTGACTGTGGGTCATGATGTACACAGTGTGTCAGTGAGTGTGTTAATATTAATCTGTGTTCTCTGTCAGTGTGTTAATATTGCTGAGGACAGTGGTGGTGTTTTACACTTCACAGGGTGTATCTGACTGTGGGTCATGATGTACACAGTGTGTCAGTGAGTGTGTTAATATTAATCTGTGTTCTCTGTCTGTGTGTTAATATTGCTGAGGACAGTGGGGGTGTTTTACACTTCACCGGGTGTATCTGACTGTGGGTCATGATATACACAGTGTGTCAGTGAGTGTGTTAATATTAATCTGTGTTCTCTGTCAGTGTGTTAATATTACTGAGGACAGTGGGGGTGTTTTACACTTCACAGGGTCTATCTGACTGTGGGTCATGATATACACAGTGTGTCAGTGAGTGTGTTAATATTAATCTGTGTTCTCTGTCAGTGTGTTAATATTACTGAGGACAGTGGGGATGTTTTACACTTCACAGGGTGTATCTGACTGTGGGTCATGATGTACACAGTGTGTCAGTGAGTGTGTTAATATTAATCTGTGTTCTCTGTCAGTGTGTTAATATTACTGAGGACAGTGGGGGTGTTTTACACTTCACAGGGTGTATCTGACTGTGGGTCATGATGTACACAGTGTGTCAGTGAGTGTGTTAATATTAATCTGTGTTCTCTGTCAGTGTGTTAATATTACTGAGGACAGTGGGGGTGTTTTACACTTCACCGGGTGTATCTGACTGTGGGTCATGATATACACAGTGTGTCAGTGAGTGTGTTAATATTAATCTGTGTTCTCTGTCAGTGTGTTTATATTACTGAGGACAGTGGGAGTGTTTTACACTTCACCGGGTGTATCTGACTGTGGGTCATGATATACACAGTGAGTCAGTGAGTGTGTTAATATTAATCTGTGTTCTCTGTCAGTGTGTTAATATTCCTGAGGACAGTGGGGGTGTTTTACACTTCACAGGGTGTATCTGACTGTGGGTCATGATATACACAGTGTGTCAGTGAGTGTGTTAATATTAATCTGTGTTCTCTGTCAGTGTGTTAATATTACTGAAGACAGTGGGGGTGTTTTACACTTCACAGGGTGTATCTGACTGTGGGTCATGATATACACAGTGTGTCAGTGAGTGTGTTAATATTAATCTGTGTTCTCTGTCAGTGTGTTAATATTACTGAGGACAGTGGGCATGTTTTACACTTTACAGGGTGTATCTGTCTGTGGGTCATGATGTACACAGTGTGTCAGTGAGTGTGTTAATATTAATCTGTGTTCTCTGTCAGTGTGTTAATATTACTGAGGACAGTGGGGGTGTTTTACACTTCACAGGGTGTATCTGACTGTGGGTCATGATATACACAGTGTGTCAGTGAGTGTGTTAATATTAATCTGTGTTCTCTGTCAGTGTGTTAATATTCCTGAGGACAGTGGGGGTGTTTTACACTTCACAGGATGTATCTGACTGTGGGTCATGATGTACACAGTGTGTCAGTGAGTGTGTTAATATTAATCTGTGTTCTCAGTCAGTGTGTTAATATTCCTGAGGACAGTGGGGGTGTTTTACACTTCACAGGGTGTATCTGACTGTGGGTCATGATATACACAGTGTGTCAGTGAGTGTGTTAATATTAATCTGTGTTCTCTGTCAGTGTGTTAATATTACTGAGGACAGTGGGGGTGTTTTACACTTCACAGGGTGTATCTGACTGTGGGTCATGATGTACACAGTGTGTCAGTGAGTGTGTTAATATTAATCTGTGTTCTCAGTCAGTGTGTTAATATTCCTGAGGACAGTGGGGGTGTTTTACACTTCACCGGGTGTATCTGACTGTGGGTCATGATATACACAGTGTGTCAGTGAGTGTGTTAATATTGATCTGTGTTCTCTGTCAGTGTGTTAATATTACTGAGGACATTGGGGATGTTTTACACTTCACAGGGTGTAACTGACTGTGGGTCATGATATACACAGTGTGTCAGTGAGTGTGTTAATATTAATCTGTGTTCTCTGTCAGTGTGTTAATATTCCTGAGGACAGTGGGGGTGTTTTACACTTCACAGGGTGTATCTGACTGTGGGTCATGATATACACAGTGTGTCAGTGAGTGTGTTAATATTAATCTGTGTTCTCAGTCAGTGTGTTAATATTCCTGAGGACAGTGGGGGTGTTTTACACTTCACAGGGTGTATCTGACTCTGGGTCATGATATACACAGTGTCTCAGTGAGTGTGTTAATATTAATCTGTGTTCTCAGTCAGTGTGTTAATATTCCTGAGGACAGTGGGGGTGTTTTACACTTCACAGGGTGTATCTGATGTGGGTCATGATATACACAGTGTGTCAGTGAGTGTGTTAATATTAATCTGTGTTCTCTGTCAGTGTGTTAATATTCCTGAGGACAGTGGGGGTGTTTTACACTTCACAGGGTGTATCTGACTGTGGGTCATGATATACACAGTGTGTCAGTGAGTGTGTTAATATTAATCTGTGTTCTCTGTCAGTGTGGTAATATTACTGAGGACATTGGGGATGTTTTACACTTCACAGGGTGTATCTGACTGTGGGTCATGATATACACAGTGTGTCAGTGAGTGTGTTAATATTAATCTGTGTTCTCTGTCAGTGTGTTAATATTCCTGAGGACAGTGGGGGTGTTTTACACTTCACAAGGTGTATCTGACTGTGGGTCATGATATACACAGTGTGTCAGTGAGTGTGTTAATATTACTCTGTGTTCTCAGTCAGTGTGTTAATATTCCTGAGGACAGTGGGGGTGTTTTACACTTCACAGGGTGTATCTGACTCTGGGTCATGATATACACAGTGTCTCAGTGAGTGTGTTAATATTAATCTGTGTTCTCAGTCAGTGTGTTAATATTCCTGAGGACAGTGGGGGTGTTTTACACTTCACAGGGTGTATCTGACTGTGGGTCATGATATACACAGTGTGTCAGTGAGTGTGTTAATATTAATCTGTGTTCTCTGTCAGTGTGTTAATATTCCTGAGGACAGTGGGGGTGTTTTACACTTCACAGGGTGTATCTGACTGTGGGTCATGATATACACAGTGTGTCAGTGAGTGTGTTAATATTAATCTGTGTTCTCTGTCAGTGTGGTAATATTACTGAGGACAGTGGGAGTGCTTTACACTTCACAGGGTGCATCTGACTGTGGGTCATGATATACACAGTGTGTCAGTGAGAGTGTTAATATTAATCTGTGTTCTCTGTCAGTGTGTTAATATTACTGAGGACAGTGGGGGTGTTTTACACTTCACAGGGTGTATCTGACTGTGGGTCATGATATACACAGTGTGTCAGTGAGTGTGTTAATATTAATCTGTGTTCTCTGTCAGTGTGTTAATATTACTGAGGACAGTGGGGGTGTTATACACTTCACAGGGTGTATCTGACTGTGGGTCATGATATACACAGTGTGTCAGTTAGTGTGCTAATATTAATCTGTGTTCTCTGTCAGTGTGTTAATATTCCTGAGGACAGTGGGGGTGTTTTACACTTCACAGGGTGTATCTGACTGTGGGTCATGATGTACACAGTGTGTCAGTGAGTGTGTTAATATTAATCTGTGTTCTCTGTCAGTGCGTTAATATTAGTGAGGACAGTGGGGGTGTTTTACACATCACAGGGTGTATCTGACTGTGGGTCATGATGTACACAGTGTGTCAGTGAGTGTGTTAATATTAATCTGTGTTCTTTGTCAGTGTGATAATATTGCTGAGGACAGTGGGGGTGTTTTACACTTCACAGGGTGTATCTGACTGTGGGTCATGATATACACAGTGTGTCAGTGAGTGTGTTAATATTAATCTGTGTTCTCTGTCAGTGTGTTAATATTCCTGAGGACAGTGGGGATGTTTTACACTTCACAGGGTGTATCTGACTGTGGGTCATGATATACACAGTGTGTCAGTGAGAGTGTTAATATTAATCTGTGTTCTCTGTCAGTGTGTTAATATTACTGAGGACAGTGGGGGTGTTTTACACTTCACAGGGTGTATCTGACTGTGGGTCATGATATACACAGTGTGTCAGTGAGTGTGTTAATATTAATCTGTGTTCTCTGTCAGTGTGTTAATATTACTGAGGACAGTGGGGGTGTTATACACTTCACAGGGTGTATCTGACTGTGGGTCATGATATACACAGTGTGTCAGTGAGTGTGTTAATATTAATCTGTGTTCTCTGTCAGTGTGTTAATATTCCTGAGGACAGTGGGGGTGTTTTACACTTCACAGGGTGTATCTGACTGTGGGTCATGATGTACACAGTGTGTCAGTGAGTGTGTTAATATTAATCTGTGTTCTCTGTCAGTGCGTTAATATTACTGAGGAGAGTGGGGGTGTTTTACACTTCACAGGGTGTATCTGACTGTGGGTCATGATGTACACAGTGTGTCAGTGAGTGTGTTAATATTAATCTGTGTTCTTTGTCAGTGTGTTAATATTGCTGAGGACAGTGGGGGTGTTTTACACTTCACAGGGTGTATCTGACTGTGGGTCATGATATACACAGTGTGTCAGTGAGTGTGTTAATATTAATCTGTGTTCTCTGTCAGTGTGTTAATATTCCTGAGGACAGTGGGGATGTTTTACACTTCACAGGGTGTATCTGACTGTGGGTCATGATGTACACAGTGTGTCAGTGAGTGTGTTAATATTAATCTGTGTTCTCTGTCAGTGTGTTAATATTGCTGAGGACAGTGGGGGTGTTTTACACTTCACAGGGTGTATCTGACTGTGGGTCATGATGTACACAGTGTGTCAGTGAGTGTGTTAATATTAATCTGTGTACTCTGTCAGTGTGTTAATATTACTGAGGACAGTGGGGGTGTTTTACACTTCCCCTGCTGTATCTGACTGTGGGTCATGATATACACAGTGTGTCAGTGAGTGTGTTGATATTAATTTGTGTTCTCTGTCAGTGTGTTAATATTCCTGAGGACAGTGGGGATGTTTTACACTTCACTGGGTGTATCTGACTGTGGGTCATGATATACACAGTGTGTCAGTGAGTGTGTTAATATTAATCTGTGTTCTCTGTCAGTGTGTTAATATTCCTGAGGACAGTGGGGATGTTTTACACTTCACAGGGTGTATCTGACTGTGGGTCATGATATACACAGTGTGTCAGTGAGTGTGTTAATATTACTCTGTGTTCTCTGTCAGTGTGTTAATATTACTGAGGACAGTGGGGGTGTTTTACACTTCACAGGGTGTATCTGACTGTGGGTCATGATATACACAGTGTGTCAGTGAGTGTGTTAATATTAATCTGTGTTCTCTGTCAGTGTGTTAATATTGCTGAGGACTGTGGGGGTGTTTTACACTTCACAGGGTTTATCTGACTGTGGGTCATGATATAAACAGTGTGTCAGTGAGTGTGTTAATATTAATCTGTGTTCTCTGTCAGTGTGTTAATATTACTGAGGACAGTGGGGGTGTTTTACACTTCACAGGGTGTATCTGACTGTGGGTCATGACATACACAGTGTGTCAGTGAGTGTGTTAATATTAATCTGTGTTCTCTGTCAGTGTGTTAATATTCCTGAGGACAGTGGGGATGTTTTACACTTCACAGGGTGTATCTGACTGTGGGTCATGATGTACACAGTGTGTCAGTGAGTGTGTTAATATTAATCTGTGTTCTCTGTCAGTGTGTTAATATTACTGATGACAGTGGGGGTGTTTTACACTTCACAGGGTGTATCTGACTGTGGGTCCTGATAAACACAGTGTGTCAGTGAGTGTGTTAATATTAATCAGTGTTCTCTGTCAGTGTGTTAATATTACTGAGGACAGTGGGGGTGTTTTACACTTCACAGGGTTTATCTGACTGTGGGTCATGATATACACAGTGTGTCAGTGAGTGTGTTAATATTAATCTGTGTTCTCTGTCAGTGTATTAATATTGCTGAGGACAGTGGGGGTGTTTTACACTTCACAGGGTTTATCTGACTGTGGGTCATGATATACACAGTGTGTCAGTGAGTGTGTTAATATTAATCTGTGTTCTCTGTCAGTGTGTTAATATTGCTGAGGACAGTGGGGGTGTTTTACACTTCACAGGGTGTATCTGACTGTGGGTCATGATATACACAGTGTGTCAGTGAGTGTGTTAATATTAATCTGTGTTCTCTGTCAGTGTGTTAATATTACTGAGGACAGTGGGGGTGTTTTACACTTCACAGGGTTTATCTGACTGTGGGTCATGATATACACAGTGTGTCAGTGAGTGTGTTAATATTAATCTGTGTTCTCTGTCAGTGTGTTAATATTGCTGAGGACAGTGGGGGTGTTTTACACTTCACAGGGTTTATCTGACTGTGGGTCATGATATACACAGTGTGTCAGTGAGTGTGTTAATATTAATCTGTGTTCTCTGTCAGTGTGTTAATATTGCTGAGGACAGTGGGGGTGTTTTACACTTCACAGGGTGTATCTGACTGTGGGTCATGATATACACAGTGTGTCAGTGAGTGTGTTAATATTAATCTGTGTTCTCTGTCAGTGTGTTAATATTCCTGAGGACAGTGGGGATGTTTTATACTTCACAGGGTGTATCTGACTGTGGGTCATGATGTACACAGTGTGTCAATGAGTGTGTTAATATTAATCTGTGTTCTTTGTCAGTGTGTTAATATTGCTGAGGACAGTGTGGGTGTTTTACACTTCACAGGGTGTATCTGACTGTGGGTCATGATATACACAGTGTGTCAGTGAGTGTGTTAATATTAATCTGTGTTCTCTGTCAGTGTGTTAATATTCCTGAGGAAAGTGGGGATGTTTTACACTTCACAGGGTGTATCTGACTGTGGGTCATGATGTACACAGTGTGTCAGTGAGTGTGTTAATATTAATCTGTGTTCTCTGTCAGTGTGTTAATATTGCTGAGGACAGTGGGGGTGTTTTACACTTCACAGGGTGTATCTGACTGTGGGTCATGATGTACACAGTGTGTCAGTGAGTGTGTTAATATTAATCTGTGTACTCTGTCAGTGTGTTAATATTACTGAGGACAGTGGGGGTGTTTTACAATTCACCGGGTGTATCTGACTGTGGGTCATGATATACACAGTGTGTCAGTGAGTGTGTTGATATTAATTTGTGTTCTCTGTCAGTGTGTTAATATTCCTGAGGACAGTGGGGATGTTTTACACTTCACCGGGTGTATCTGACTGTGGGTCATGATATACACAGTGTGTCAGTGAGTGTGTTAATATTAATCTGTGTTCTCTGTCAGTGTGTTAATATTCCTGAGGACAGTGGGGATGTTTTACACTTCACAGGGTGTATCTGACTGTGGGTCATGATATACACAGTGTGTCAGTGAGTGTGTTAATATTACTCTGTGTTCTCTGTCAGTGTGTTAATATTACTGAGGACAGTGGGGGTGTTTTACACTTCACAGGGTGTATCTGACTGTGGGTCATGATATACACAGTGTGTCAGTGAGTGTGTTAATATTAATCTGTGTTCTCTGTCAGTGTGTTAATATTGCTGAGGACAGTGAGGGTGTTTTACACTTCACAGGGTTTATCTGACTGTGGGTCATGATATACACAGTGTGTCAGTGAGTGTGTTAATATTAATCTGTGTTCTCTGTCAGTGTGTTAATATTACTGAGGACAGTGGGGGTGTTTTACACTTCACAGGGTGTATCTGACTGTGGGTCATGACATACACAGTGTGTCAGTGAGTGTGTTAATATTAATCTGTGTTCTCTGTCAGTGTGTTAATATTCCTGAGGACAGTGGGGATGTTTTACACTTCACAGGGTGTATCTGACTGTGGGTCATGATGTACACAGTGTGTCAGTGAGTGTGTTAATATTAATCTGTGTTCTCTGTCAGTGTGTTAATATTACTGATGACAGTGGGGGTGTTTTACACTTCACAGGGTGTATCTGACTGTGGGTCATGATATACACAGTGTGTCAGTGAGTGTGTTAATATTAATCTGTGTTCTCTGTCAGTGTGTTAATATTACTGAGGACAGTGGGGGTGTTTTACACTTCATAGGGTTTATCTGACTGTGGGTCATGATATACACAGTGTGTCAGTGAGTGTGTTAATATTAATCTGTGTTCTCTGTCAGTGTGTTAATATTGCTGAGGACAGTGGGGGTGTTTTACACTTCACAGGGTTTATCTGACTGTGGGTCATGATATACACAGTGTGTCAGTGAGTGTGTTAATATTAATCTGTGTTCTCTGTCAGTGTGTTAATATTGCTGAGGACAGTGGGGGTGTTTTACACTTCACAGGGTGTATCTGACTGTGGGTCATGATATACACAGTGTGTCAGTGAGTGTGTTAATATTAATCTGTGTTCTCTGTCAGTGTGTTAATATTCCTGAGGACAGTGGGGATGTTTTATACTTCACAGGGTGTATCTGACTGTGGGTCATGATGTACACAGTGTGTCAGTGAGTGTGTTAATATTAATCTGTGTTCTCTGTCAGTGTGTTAATATTACTGAGGACAGTGGGGGTGTTTTACACTTCACAGGGTGTATCTGACTGTGGGTCATGATATACACAGTGTGTCAGTGAGTGTGTTAATATTAATCTGTGTTCTCTGTCAGTGTGTTAATATTACTGAGGACAGTGGGTGTGTTTTACACTTCACAGGGTGTATCTGACTGTGGGTCATGATGTACACAGTGTGTCAGTGAGTGTGTTAATATTACTCTGTGTTCTCTGTCAGTGTGTTAATATTACTGAGGACAGTGGGGGTGTTTTACACTTCACAGGGTGTATCTGACTGTGGATCATGATATACACAGTGTGTCAGTGAGTGTGTTAATATTAATCTGTGTTCTCTTTCAGTGTGTTAATATTCCTGAGGACAGTGGGGGTGTTTTACACTTCACAGGGTTTATCTGACTGTGGGTCATGATATACACAGTGTGTCAGTGAGTGTGTTAATATTAATCTGTGTTCTCTGTCAGTGTGTTAATATTGCTGAGGACAGTGGGGGTGTTTTACACTTCACAGGGTTTATCTGACTGTGGGTCATGATATACACAGTGTGTCAGTGAGTGTGTTAATATTAATCTGTGTTCTCTGTCAGTGTGTTAATATTGCTGAGGACAGTGGGGGTGTTTTACACTTCACAGGGTGTATCTGACTGTGGGTCATGATATACACAGTGTGTCAGTGAGTGTGTTAATATTAATCTGTGTTCTCTGTCAGTGTGTTAATATTGCTGAGGACAGTGGGGGTGTTTTACACTTCACAGGGTTTATCTGACTGTGGGTCATGATATACACAGTGTGTCAGTGAGTGTGTTAATATTAATCTGTGTTCTCTGTCAGTGTGTTAATATTGCTGAGGACAGTGGGGGTGTTTTACACTTCACAGGGTGTATCTGACTGTGGGTCATGATATACACAGTGTGTCAGTGAGTGTGTTAATATTAATCTGTGTTCTCTGTCAGTGTATTAATATTCCTGAGGACAGTGGGGATGTTTTATACTTCACAGGGTGTATCTGACTGTGGGTCATGATGTACACAGTGTGTCAGTGAGTGTGTTAATATTAATCTGTGTTCTCTGTCAGTGTGTTAATATTACTGAGGACAGTGGGGGTGTTTTACACTTCACAGGGTGTATCTGACTGTGGGTCATGATATACACAGTGTGTCAGTGAGTGTGTTAATATTAATCTGTGTTCTCTGTCAGTGTGTTAATATTACTGAGGACAGTGGGTGTGTTTTACACTTCACAGGGTGTATCTGACTGTGGGTCATGATGTACACAGTGTGTCAGTGAGTGTGTTAATATTACTCTGTGTTCTCTGTCAGTGTGTTAATATTACTGAGGACAGTGGGGGTGTTTTACACTTCACAGGGTGTATCTGACTGTGGATCATGATATACACAGTGTGTCAGTGAGTGTGTTAATATTAATCTGTGTTCTCTGTCAGTGTGTTAATATTGCTGAGGACAGTGGGGGTGTTTTACACTTCACAGGGTTTATCTGACTGTGGGTCATGATATACACAGTGTGTCAGTGAGTGTGTTAATATTAATCTGTGTTCTCTGTCAGTGTGTTAATATTACTGAGGACAGTGAGGGTGTTTTACACTTCACAGGGTGTATCTGACTGTGGGTCATGACATACACAGTGTGTCAGTGAGTGTGTTAATATTAATCTGTGTTCTCTGTCAGTGTGTTAATATTCCTGAGGACAGTGGGGATGTTTTACACTTCACAGGGTGTATCTGACTGTGGGTCATGATGTACACAGTGTGTCAGTGAGTGTGTTAATATTAATCTGTGTTCTCTGTCAGTGTGTTAATATTACTGATGACAGTGGGGGTGTTTTACACTTCACAGGGTGTATCTGACTGTGGGTCATGATATACACAGTGTGTCAGTGAGTGTGTTAATATTAATCTGTGTTCTCTGTCAGGGTGTTAATATTACTGAGGACAGTGGGGGTGTTTTACACTTCACAGGGTTTATCTGACTGTGGGTCATGATATACACAGTGTGTCAGTGAGTGTGTTAATATTAATCTGTGTTCTCTGTCAGTGTGTTAATATTGCTGAGGACAGTGGGGCTGTTTTACACTTCACAGGGTTTATCTGACTGTGGGTCATGATATACACAGTGTGTCAGTGAGTGTGTTAATATTAATCTGTGTTCCCTGTCAGTGTGTTAATATTGCTGAGGACAGTGGGGGTGTTTTACACTTCACAGGGTGTATCTGACTGTGGGTCATGATATACACAGTGTGTCAGTGAGTGTGTTAATATTAATCTGTGTTCTCTGTCAGTGTGTTAATATTACTGAGGACAGTGGGTGTGTTTTACACTTCACAGGGTGTATCTGACTGTGGGTCATGATGTACACAGTGTGTCAGTGAGTGTGTTAATATTACTCTGTGTTCTCTGTCAGTGTGTTAATATTACTGATGACAGTGGGGGTGTTTTACACTTCACAGGGTGTATCTGACTGTGGATCATGTTATACACAGTGTGTCAGTGAGTGTGTTAATATTAATCTGTGTTCTCTGTCAGTGTGTTAATATTCCTGAGGACAGTGGGGATGTTTTACACTTCACAGGGTGTATCTGACTGTGGGTCATGATATACACAGTGTGTCAGTGAGTGTGTTAATATTAATCTGTGTTCTCTGTCAGTGTGTTAATATTGCTGAGGACAGTGGGGGTGTTTTACACTTCACAGGGTTTATCTGACTGTGGGTCATGATATACACAGTGTGTCAGTGAGTGTGTTAATATTAATCTGTGTTCTCTGTCAGTATGTTAATATTACTGAGGACAGTGGGGGTGTTTTACACTTCACAGGGTGTATCTGACTGTGGGTCATGATATTCACAGTGCGTCAGTGAGTGTGTTAATATTAATCTGTGTTCTCTGTCAGTGTGTTAATATTACTGAGGACAGTGGGGGTGTTTACACTTCACAGGGTGTATCTGACTGTGGGTCATGATATACACAGTGTGTCAGTGAGTGTGTTAATATTAATCTGTGTTCTCTGTCAGTGTGTTAATATTCCTGAGGACAGTGGGGGTGTTTTACACTTCACAGGGTGTATCTGACTGTGGGTCATGATGTACACAGTGTGTCAGTGAGTGTGTTAATATTAATCTGTGTTCTCTGTCAGTGTGTTAATATTACTGAGGACAGTGGGGGTGTTTTACACTTCACAGGGTGTATCTGACTGTGGGTCATGATGTACACAGTGTGTCAGTGAGTGTGTTAATATTAATCTGTGTTCTCTGTCAGTGTGTTAATATTACTGAGGACAGTGGGGATGTTTTACACTTCACAGTGTTTATCTGACTGTGGGTCATGATGTACACAGTTTGTCAGTGAGTGTGTTAATATTAATCTGTGTTCTCTGTCAGTGTGTTAATATTACTGAGGACAGTGGGGGTGTTTTACACTTCACAGGGTGTATCTGACTGTGGGTCATGATGTACATAGTGTGTCAGTGAGTGTGTTAATATTAATCTGTGTTCTCTGTCAGTGTGTTAATATTCCTGAGGACAGTGGGGGTGTTTTACACTTCACAGGGTGTATCTGACTGTGGGTCATGATATACACAGTGTGTCAGTGAGAGTGTTAATATTAATCTGTGTTCTCTGTCAGTGTGTTAATATTCCTGAGGACAGTGGGGGTGTTTTACACTTCACAGGGTGTATCTGACTGTGGGTCATGATATACACAGTGTGTCAGTGAGTGTGTTAATATTAATCTGTGTTCTCTGTCAGTGTGTTAATATTCCTGAGGACAGCGGGGGTGTTTTACACTTCACAGGGTTTATCTGACTGTGGGTCATGATATACACAGTGTGTCAGTGAGTGTGTTAATATTAATCTGTGTTCTCTTTCAGTGTGTTAATATTGCTGAGGACAGTGGAGGTGTTTTACACTTCACAGGGTGTATCTGAATGTGGGTCATGATATACACAGTGTGTCAGTGAGTGTGTTAATATTAATCTGTGTTCTCAGTCAGTGTGTTAATATTCCTGAGGACAGTGGGGTGTTTTACACTTCACAGGGTTTATCTGACTGTGGGGCATGATATACACAGTGTGTCAGTGAGTGTGTTAATATTAATCTGTGTTCTCTGTCAGTGTGTTAATATTACTGAGGACAGTGGGGTGTTTTACACTTCGCAGGGTGTATCTGACTGTGGGTCATGATGTACACAGTGTGTCAGTGAGTGTGTTAATATTAATCTGTGTTCTCTGTCAGTGTGTTAATATTCCTGAGGACAGTGGGGTGTTTTACACTTCACAGGGTGTATCTGACTGTGGGTCATGATGTACACAGTGTGTCAGTGAGTGTGTTAATATTAATCTGTGTTCTCTGTCAGTGTGTTAATATTACTGAGGACAGTGGGGGTGTTTTACACTTCACAGGGTGCATCTGACTGTGGGTCATGATAGACACAGTGTGTCAGTGAGTGTGTTAATATTAATCTGTGTTCTCTGTCAGTGTGCTAATATTCATGAGGACAGTGGGGGTGTTTTACACTTCACAGCGTGTATCTGACTGTGGGTCATGATGTACACAGTGTGTCAGTGAGTGTGTTAATATTAATCTGTGTTCTCTGTCAGTGTGTTAATATTCCTGTGGACAGTGGGGGTGTTTTACACTTCACAGGGTGTATCTGACTGTGGGTCATGATGTACACAGTGTGTCAGTGAGTGTGTTAATATTAATCTGTGTTCTCTGTCAGTGTGTTAATATTCCTGAGGACAGTGGGGGTGTTTTACACTTCACAAGATGTATCTGACTGTGGGTCATGATATACACAGTGTGTCAGTGAGTGTGTTAATATTAATCTGTGTTCTCTGTCAGTGTGTTAATATTCCTGAGGACAGTGGTGGTGTTTTACACTTCACAGGGTGTATCTGACTGTGGGTCATGATGTACACAGTGTGTCAGTGAGTGTCTTAATATTAATCTGTGTTCTCTGTCAGTGTGTTAATATTACTGAGGACAGTGAGGGTGTTTTACACTTCACAGGGTGTATCTGACTGTGGGTCATGATATACACAGTGTGTCAGTGAGTGTGTTAATATTAATCTGTGTTCTCTGTCAGTGTGTTAATGTTACTGAGGACAGTGGGGGTGTTTTACACTTCACAGGGTTTATCTGACTGTGGGTCATGATGTACACAGTGTGTCAGTGAGTGTGTTAATATTAATCTGTGTTCTCTGTCAGTGTGTTAATATTCCTGAGCACAGTGGGGGTGTTTTACACTTCACAGGGTGTATCTGACTGTGGGTCATGATATACACAGTGTGTCAGTGAGTGTGTTAATATTAATCTGTGTTCTCTGTCAGTGTGTTAATATTCCTGAGGACAGTGGGGGTGTTTTACACTTCACAGGGTGTATCTGACTGTGGGTCATGATATACACAGTGTGTCACTGAGTGTGTTAATATTAATCTGTGTTCTCTGTCAGTGTGTTAATATTACTGAGGACAGTGGGGGCGTTTTACACTTCACAGGGTGTATCTGACTGTGGGTCATGATATACACAGTGTGTCAGTGAGTGTGTTAATATTAATCTGTGTTCTCTGTCAGTGTGTTAATATTACTGAGGACAGTGGGGGTGTTTTGCAACTCACAGGGTGTATCTGACTGTGGGTCATGATATACACAGTGTGTCAGTGAGTGTGTTAATATTAATCTGTGTTCTCTGTCAGTGTGTTAATATTACTGAGGACAGTGGGGGCGTTTTACACTTCACAGGGTGTATCTGACTGTGGGTCATGATATACACAGTGTGTCAGTGAGTGTGTTAATATTAATCTGTGTTCTCTGTCAGTGTGTTAATATTACTGAGGACAGTGGGGGTGTTTTACACTTCACAGGGTGTATCTGACTGTGGGTCATGATGTACACAGTGTGTCAGTGAGTGTGTTAATATTAATCTGTGTTCTCTGTCAGTGTGTTAATATTACTGAGGACAGTGGGGATGTTTTACACTTCACAGTGTTTATCTGACTGTGGGTCATGATGTACACAGTTTGTCAGTGAGTGTGTTAATATTAATCTGTGTTCTCTGTCAGTGTGTTAATATTACTGAGGACAGTGGGGGTGTTTTACACTTCACAGGGTGTATCTGACTGTGGGTCATGATGTACATAGTGTGTCAGTGAGTGTGTTAATATTAATCTGTGTTCTCTGTCAGTGTGTTAATATTCCTGAGGACAGTGGGGGTGTTTTACACTTCACAGGGTGTATCTGAATGTGGGTCATGACATACACAGTGTGTCAGTGAGAGTGTTAATATTAATCTGTTTTCTCTGTCAGTGTGTTAATATTCCTGAGGACAGTGGGGGTGTTTTACACTTCACAGGGTGTATCTGACTGTGGGTCATGATATACACAGTGTGTCAGTGAGTGTGTTAATATTAATCTGTGTTCTCTGTCAGTGTGTTAATATTCCTGAGGACAGCGGGGGTGTTTTACACTTCACAGGGTTTATCTGACTGTGGGTCATGATATACACAGTGTGTCAGTGAGTGTGTTAATATTAATCTGTGTTCTCTGTCAGTGTGTTAATATTGCTGAGGACAGTGGAGGTGTTTTACACTTCACAGGGTGTATCTGACTGTGGGTCATGATATACACAGTGTGTCAGTGAGTGTGTTAATATTAATCTGTGTTCTCTGTCAGTGTGTTAATATTCCTGAGGACAGTGGGGTGCTTTACACTTCACAGGGTTTATCTGACTGTGGGGCATGATATACACAGTGTGTCAGTGAGTGTGTTAATATTAATCTGTGTTCTCTGTCAGTGTGTTAATATTACTGAGGACAGTGGGGTGTTTTACACTTCGCAGGGTGTATCTGACTGTGGGTCATGATGTACACAGTGTGTCAGTGAGTGTGTTAATATTAATCTGTGTTCTCTGTCAGTGTGTTAATATTCCTGAGGACAGTGGGGTGTTTTACACTTCACAGGGTGTATCTGACTGTGGGTCATGATGTACACAGTGTGTCAGTGAGTGTGTTAATATTAATCTGTGTTCTCTGTCAGTGTGTTAATATTACTGAGGACAGTGGGGGTGTTTTACACTTCACAGGGTGTATCTGACTGTGGGTCATGATATACACAGTGTGTCAGTGAGTGTGTTAATATTAATCTGTGTTCTCTGTCAGTGTGTTAATATTCCTGAGGACAGTGGGGGTGTTTTACACTTCACAGGGTGTATCTGACTGTGGGTCATGATGTACACAGTGTGTCAGTTAGTGTGTTAATATTAATCTGTGTTCTCTGTCAGTGTGTTAATATTCCTGTGGACAGTGGGGGTGTTTTACACTTCACAGGGTGTATCTGACTGTGGGTCATGATGTACACAGTGTGTCAGTGAGAGTGTTAATATTAATCTGTGTTCTCTGTCAGTGTGTTAATATTACTGAGGACAGTGGGGTGTTTTACACTTCACAGGGTGTATCTGACTGTGGGTCATGATGTACACAGTGTGTCAGTGAGTGTGTTAATATTAATCTGTGTTCTCTGTCAGTGTGTTAATATTACTGAGGACAGTGGGGGTGTTTTACGCTTCACAGGGTGTATCTGACTGTCGGTCATGATATACGCAGTGTGTCAGTGAGTGTGTTAATATTAATCTGTGTTCTCTGTCAGTGTGTTAATATTCCTGAGGACAGTGGGGTGTTTTACACTTCACAGGGTATATCTGACTGTGGGTCATGATGTACACAGTGTGTCAGTGAGTGTGTTAATATTAATCTGTGTTCTCTGTCAGTGTGTTAATATTACTGAGGACAGTGGGGGTGTTTTACATTTCACCGGGTGTATCTGACTGTGGGTCATGATTTACACAGTGTGTCAGTGAGTGTATTAATATTAATCTGTGTTCTCTGTCAGTGTGTTAATAGTACTGAGGACAGTGGGGGTTTTTTACACTTCACAGGGTGTACCTGACTGTGGGTCATGATATACACAGTGTGTCAGTGAGTGTGTTAATATTAATCTGTGTTCTCTGTCAGTGTGTTAATATTCCTGAGGACAGTGGGGGTGTTTTACACTTCACAGGGTGTATCTGACTGTGGGTCATGATATACACAGTGTGTCAGTGAGTGTGTTAATATTAACCTGTGTTCTCTGTCAGTGTGTTAATATTCCTGAGGACAGTGGGGGTGTTTTACACTTCACAGGGTGTATCTGACTGTGGGTCATGATGTACACAGTGTGTCAGTGAGTGTGTTAATATTAATCTGTGTTCTCTGTCAGTGTGTTAATTTTGCTGAGGACAGTGGGGGTGTTTTACGCTTCACAGGGTGTATCTGACTGTGGGTCATGATGTACACAGTGTGTCAGTGAGTGTGTTAATATTAATCTGTGTTCTCTGTCAGTGTGTTAATATTACTGAGGACAGTGGGGGTGTTTTATACTTCACAGGGTTTATCTGACTGTGGGTCATGATATACACAGTGTGTCAGTGAGTGTGTTAATATTAATCTGTGTTCTCTGTCAGTGTGTTAATATTACTGAGGACAGTGGGGGTGTTTTACACTTCACAGGGTGTATCTGACTGTGGGTCATGACATACACAGTGTGTCAGTGAGTGTGTTAATATTAATCTGTGTTCTCTGTCAGTGTGTTAATATTCCTGAGGACAGTGGGGATGTTTTACACTTCACAGGGTGTATCTGACTGTGGGTCATGATGTACACAGTGTGTCAGTGAGTGTGTTAATATTAATCTGTGTTCTCTGTCAGTGTGTTAATATTACTGAGGACAGTGGGGGTGTTTTACACTTCACAGGGTGTATCTGACTGTGGGTCATGATATACACAGTGTGTCAGTGAGTGTGTTAATATTAATCTGTGTTCTCTGTCAGAGTGTTAATATTCCTGAGGACAGTGGGGATGTTTTATACTTCACAGGGTGTATCTGACTGTGGGTCATGATGCACACAGTGTGTCAGTGAGTGTGTTAATATTAATCTGTGTTCTCTGTCAGTGTGTTAATATTACTGAGGACAGTGGGGATGTTTTACACTTCACAGGGTGTATCTGACTGTGGGTCATGATATACACAGTGTGTCAGTGAGTGTGTTAATATTAATCTGTGTTCTCTGTCAGTGTGTTAATATTACTGAGGACAGTGGGGGTGTTTTACACTTCACAGGGTGTATCTGACTGTGGGTCATGATATACACAGTGTGTCAGTGAGTGTGTTAATATTAATCTGTGTTCTCTGTCAGTGTGTTAATATTACTGAGGACAGTGGGGGTGTTTTACACTTCACAGGGTGTATCTGACTGTGGGTCATGATGTACACAGTGTGTCAGTGAGTGTGATAATATTAATCTGTGTTCTCTGTCAGTGTGTTAATATTACTGAGGACAGTGGGGATGTTTTACACTTCACAGTGTTTATCTGACTGTGGGTCATGATGTACACAGTTTGTCAGTGAGTGTCTTAATATTAATCTGTGTTCTCTGTCAGTGTGTTAATATTACTGAGGACAGTGGGGGTGTTTTACACTTCACAGGGTGTATCTGACTGTGGGTCATGATGTACATAGTGTGTCAGTGAGTGTGTTAATATTAATCTGTGTTCTCTGTCAGTGTGTTAATATTCCTGAGGACAGTGGGGGTGTTTTACACTTCACAGGGTGTATCTGACTGTGGGTCATGATATACACAGTGTGTCAGTGAGAGTGTTAATATTAATCTGTGTTCTCTGTCAGTGTGTTAATATTCCTGAGGACAGTGGGGGTGTTTTACACTTCACAGGGTGTATCTGACTGTGGGTCATGATATACACAGTGTGTCAGTGAGTGTGTTAATATTAATCTGTGTTCTCTGTCAGTGTGTTAATATTCCTGAGGACAGCGGGGGTGTTTTACACTTCACAGGGTTTATCTGACTGTGGGTCATGATATACACAGTGTGTCAGTGAGTGTGTTAATATTAATCTGTGTTCTCTGTCAGTGTGTTAATATTGCTGAGGACAGTGGAGGTGTTTTACACTTCACAGGGTGTATCTGACTGTGGGTCATGATATACACAGTGTGTCAGTGAGTGTGTTAATATTAATCTGTGTTCTCTGTCAGTGTGTTAATATTCCTGAGGACAGTGGGGTGTTTTACACTTCACAGGGTTTATCTGACTGTGGGGCATGATATACACAGTGTGTCAGTGAGTGTGTTAATATTAATCTGTGTTCTCTGTCAGTGTGTTAATATTACTGAGGACAGTGGGGTGTTTTACACTTCACAGGGTGTATCTGACTGTGGGTCATGATGTACACAGTGTGTCAGTGAGTGTGTTAATATTAATCTGTGTTCTCTGTCAGTGTGTTAATATTCCTGAGGACAGTGGGGTGTTTTACACTTCACAGGGTGTATCTGACTGTGGGTCATGATGTACACAGTGTGTCAGTGAGTGTGTTAATATTAATCTGTGTTCTCTGTCAGTGTGTTAATATTACTGAGGACAGTGGGGGTGTTTTACACTTCACAGGGTGTATCTGACTGTGGGTCATGATATACACAGTGTGTCAGTGAGTGTGTTAATATTAATCTGTGTTCTCTGTCAGTGTGTTAATATTCCTGAGGACAGTGGGGGTGTTTTACACTTCACAGGGTGTATCTGACTGTGGGTCATGATGTACACAGTGTGTCAGTGAGTGTGTTCATATTAATCTGTGTTCTCTGTCAGTGTGTTAATATTCCTGTGGACAGTGGGGGTGTTTTACACTTCACAGGGTGTATCTGACTGTGGGTCATGATGTACACAGTGTGTCAGTGAGAGTGTTAATATTAATCTGTGTTCTCTGTCAGTGTGTTAATATTACTGAGGACAGTGGGGTGTTTTACACTTCACAGGGTGTATCTGACTGTGGGTCATGATGTACACAGTGTGTCAGTGAGTGTGTTAATATTAATCTGTGTTCTCTGTCAGTGTGTTAATATTACTGAGGACAGTGGGGGTGTTTTACACTTCACAGGGTGTATCTGACTGTGGGTCATGATGTACACAGTGTGTCAGTGAGTGTGTTAATATTAATCTGTGTTCTCTGTCAGTGTGTTAATATTACTGAGGACAGTGGGGGTGTTTTACACTTCACAGGGTGTATCTGACTGTGGGTCATGATGTACACAGTGTGTCAGTGAGTGTGTTAATATTAATATGTGTTCTCTGTCAGTGTGTTAATATTACTGAGGACAGTGGTGGTGTTTTACACTTCACAGGGTGTATCTGACTGTGGGTCATGATATACACAGTGTGTCAGTGAGTGTGTTAATATTAATCTGTGTTCTCTGTCAGTGTGTTAATATTGCTGAGGACAGTGGGGGTGTTTTACACTTCACAGGGTGTATCTGACTGTCGGTCATGATATACGCAGTGTGTCAGTGAGTGTGTTAATATTAATCTGTGTTCTCTGTCAGTGTGTTAATATTCCTGAGGACAGTGGGGTGTTTTACACTTCACAGGGTATATCTGACTGTGGGTCATGATGTACACAGTGTGTCAGTGAGTGTGTTAATATTAATCTGTGTTCTCTGTCAGTGTGTTAATATTACTGAGGACAGTGGGGGTGTTTTACATTTCACCGGGTGTATCTGACTGTGGGTCATGATTTACACAGTGTGTCAGTGAGTGTATTAATATTAATCTGTGTTCTCTGTCAGTGTGTTAATAGTACTGAGGACAGTGGGGGTTTTTTACACTTCACAGGGTGTACCTGACTGTGGGTCATGATATACACAGTGTGTCAGTGAGTGTGTTAATATTAATCTGTGTTCTCTGTCAGTGTGTTAATATTCCTGAGGACAGTGGGGGTGTTTTACACTTCACAGGGTGTATCTGACTGTGGGTCATGATATACACAGTGTGTCAGTGAGTGTGTTAATATTAACCTGTGTTCTCTGTCAGTGTGTTAATATTCCTGAGGACAGTGGGGGTGTTTTACACTTCACAGGGTGTATCTGACTGTGGGTCATGATGTACACAGTGTGTCAGTGAGTGTGTTAATATTAATCTGTGTTCTCTGTCAGTGTGTTAATTTTGCTGAGGACAGTGGGGGTGTTTTACACTTCACAGGGTGTATCTGACTGTGGGTCATGATGTAAACAGTGTGTCAGTGAGTGTGTTAATATTAATCTGTGTTCTCTGTCAGTGTGTTAATATTACTGAGGACAGTGGGGGTGTTTTATACTTCACAGGGTTTATCTGACTGTGGGTCATGATATACACAGTGTGTCAGTGAGTGTGTTAATATTAATCTGTGTTCTCTGTCAGTGTGTTAATATTACTGAGGACAGTGGGGGTGTTTTACACTTCACAGGGTGTATCTGACTGTGGGTCATGACATACACAGTGTGTCAGTGAGTGTGTTAATATTAATCTGTGTTCTCTGTCAGTGTGTTAATATTCCTGAGGACAGTGGGGATGTTTTACACTTCACAGGGTGTATCTGACTGTGGGTCATGATGTACACAGTGTGTCAGTGAGTGTGTTAATATTAATCTGTGTTCTCTGTCAGTGTGTTAATATTACTGAGGACAGTGGGGGTGTTTTACACTTCACAGGGTGTATCTGACTGTGGGTCATGATATACACAGTGTGTCAGTGAGTGTGTTAATATTAATCTGTGTTCTCTGTCAGAGTGTTAATATTCCTGAGGACAGTGGGGATGTTTTATACTTCACAGGGTGTATCTGACTGTGGGTCATGATGTACACAGTGTGTCAGTGAGTGTGTTAATATTAATCTGTGTTCTCTGTCAGTGTGTTAATATTACTGAGGACAGTGGGGATGTTTTACACTTCACAGGGTGTATCTGACTGTGGGTCATGATATACACAGTGTGTCAGTGAGTGTGTTAATATTAATCTGTGTTCTCTGTCAGTGTGTTAATATTACTGACGACAGTGGGGGTGTTTTACACTTCACAGGGTGTATCTGACTGTGGGTCATGATATACACAGTGTGTCAGTGAGTGTGTTAATATTAATCTGTGTTCTCTGTCAGTGTGTTAATATTACTGAGGACAGTGGGGGTGTTTTACACTTCACAGGGTGTATCTGACTGTGGGTCATGATATACACAGTGTGTCAGTGAGTGTGTTAATATTAATCTGTGTTCTCTGTCAGTGTGTTAATATTCCTGAGGGCAGTGGGGGTGTTTTACACTTCACAGGGTGTATCTGACTGTGGGTCATGATGTACACAGTGTGTCAGTGAGTGTGTTAATATTAATCTGTGTTCTCTGTCAGTGTGTTAATATTCCTGAGGACAGTGGTGAGTTTTACACTTCACAGGGTGTATCTGACTCTGGGTCATGATGTACACAGTGTGTCAGTGAGTGTGTTAATATTAATCTGTGTTCTCTGTCAGTGTGTTAATATTACTGAGGACAGTGGGGGTGTTTTACACTTCACAGGGTTTATCTGACTGTGGGTCATGATGTACACAGTGTGTCAGTGAGTGTGTTAATATTAATCTGTGTTCTCTGTCAGTGTGTTAATATTACTGAGGACAGTGGGGGTGTTTTACACTTCACAGGGTGTATCTGACTGTGGGTCATGATATACACAGTGTGTCAGTGAGTGTGTTAATATTGATCTGTGTTCTCTGTCAGTGTGTTAATATTACTGAGGACAGTGGGGATGTTTTACACTTCACAGGGTGTATCTGACTGTGGATCATGATATACACAGTGTGTCAGTGAGTGTGTTAATATTTATCTGTGTTCTCTGTCAGTGTGTTAATATTACTGAGGACAGTGGGGGTGTTTTACACTTCACAGGGTGTATCTGACTGTGGATCATGATATACACAGTGTGTCAGTGAGTGTGTTAATATTAATCTGTGTTCTCTGTCAGTGTGTTAATATTACTGAGGACAGTGGGGGTGTTTTACACTTCACCGGGTTTATCTGACTGTGGATCATGATATACACAGTGTGTCAGTGAGTGTGTTAATATTAATCTGTGTTCTCTGTCAGTGTGTTAATATTACTGAGGACAGTGGGGGTGTTTTACACTTCACAGGGTGTATCTGACTGTGGGTCATGATGTACACAGTGTGTCAGTGAGTGTGTTAATATTAATCTGTGTTCTCTGTCAGTGTGTTAATATTCCTGAGGACAGTGGGGGTGTTTTACACTTCACAGGGTGTATCTGACTGTGGGTCATGATGTACACAGTGTGTCAGTGAGTGTGTTAATATTAATCTGTGTTCTCTGTCAGTGTGTTAATATTACTGAGGACAGTGTGTGTGTTTTACACTTCACAGGGTGTATCTGACTGTGGGTCATGATATACACAGTGTGTCAGTGAGTGTGTTAATATTAATCTGTGTTCTCTGTCAGTGTGTTAATATTACTGAGGACAGTGGGGGTGTTTTACACTTCACAGGGTGTATCTGACTGTGGGTCATGATATACACAGTGTGTCAGTGAGTGTGTTAATATTAATCTGTGTTCTCTGTCAGTGTGTTAATATTACTGAGGACAGTGGGGGTGTTTTACTCTTCACAGGGTTTATCTGACTGTGGGTCATGATATACACAGTGTGTCAGTGAGTGTGTTAATTTTAATCTGTGTTCTCTGTCAGTGTGTTAATATTACTGAGGACAGTGGGGGTGTTTTACACTTCACAGGGTGTATCTGACTGTGGGTCATGATATGCACAGTGTGTCAGTGAGTGTGTTAATATTAATCTGTGTACTCTGTCAGTGTGTTAATATTACTGAGGACAGTGGGGGTGTTTTACACTTCACAGGGTGTATCTGACTGTGGGTCATGATATACACAGTGTGTCAGTGAGTGTGTTAATATTAATCTGTGTTCTCTGTCAGTGTGTTAATATTACTGAGGACAGTGGGGGTGTTTTACACTTCACAGGGTGTATCTGACTGTGGGTCATGATGTACACAGTGTGTCAGTGAGTGTGTTAATATTAATCTGTGTTCTCTGTCAGTGTGTTAATATTACTGAGGACAGCGGGGGTGTTTTACACTTCACAGGGTTTATCTGACTGTGGGTCATGATGTACACAGTGTGTCAGTGAGTGTATTAATATTAATCTGTGTTCTCTGTCAGTGTGTTAATATTACTGAGGACAGTGGGGTGTTTTACACTTCACAGGGTGTATCTGACTGTGGGTCATGATGTACACAGTGTGTCAGTGAGTGTGTTAATATTAATCTGTGTTCTCTGTCAGTGTGTTAATATTACTGAGGACAGTGGGGGTGTTTTACACTTCACCGGGTGTATCTGACTGTGGGTCATGATTTACACAGTGTTCAGTGAGTGTGTTAATATTAACCTGTGTTCTCTGTCAGTGTGTTAATATTCCTGAGGACAGTGGGGGTGTTTTACACTTCGCAGGGTGTATCTGACTGTGGGTCATGATGTACACAGTGTGTCAGTGAGTGTATTAATATTAATCTGTGTACTCTGTCAGTGTGTTAATATTTCTGAGGACAGTGGGGGTGTTTTACACTTCACAGGGTGTATCTGACTGTGGGTCATGATATACACAGTGTGTCAGTGAGTGTGTTAATATTAATCTGTGTTCTCTGTCAGTGTGTTAATATTCCTGAGGACAGTGGGGGTGTTTTACACTTCACAGGGTGTATCTGACTGTGGGTCATGATGTACACAGTGTGTCAGTGAGTGTGTTAATATTAATCTGTGTTCTCTGTCAGTGTGTTAATATTACTGAGGACAGTGGGGGTGTTTTACACTTCACCGGGTGTATCTGACTGTGGGTCATGATTTACACAGTGTGTCAGTGAGTGTGTTAATATTAACCTGTGTTCTCTGTCAGTGTGTTAATATTCCTGAGGACAGTGGGGGTGTTTTACACTTCACAGGGTGTATCTGACTCTGGGTCATGATGTCCACAGTGTGTCAGTGAGTGTGTTAATATTAATCTGTGTTCTCTGTCAGGTGTTAATATCACTGAGGACAGTGGGGATGTTTTACACTTCACAGGGTGTATCTGACTGTGGGTCATGATATACACAGTGTGTCAGTGAGTGTGTTAATATTAATCTGTGTTCTCTGTCAGGTGTTAATATTCCTGAGGACAGTGGGGGTGTTTTACACTTCACAGGGTGTATCTGACTGTGGGTCATGATATACACAGTGTGTCAGTGAGTGTGTTAATATTAATCTGTGTTCTCTGTCAGTGTGTTAATATTCCTGAGGACAGTGGGGGTGTTTTACACTTCACAAGATGTATCTGACTGTGGGTCATGATATACACAGTGTGTCAGTGAGTGTGTTAATATTAATCTGTGTTCTCTGTCAGTGTGTTAATATTCCTGAGGACAGTGGTGGTGTTTTACACTTCACAGGGTGTATCTGACTGTGGGTCATGATGTACACAGTGTGTCAGTGAGTGTCTTAATATTAATCTGTGTTCTCTGTCAGTGTGTTAATATTGCTGAGGACAGTGGGGGTGTTTTACACTTCACAGGGTGTATCTGACTGTGGGTCATGATATACACAGTGTGTCAGTGAGTGTGCTAATATTAACCTGTGTTCTCTGTCAGTGTGTTAATATTACTGAGGACAGTGGGGGTGTTTTACACTTCACAGGGTGTATCTGACTCTGGGTCATGATGTCCACAGTGTGTCAGTGAGTGTGTTAATATTAATCTGTGTTCTCTGTCAGGTGTTAATATCACTGAGGACAGTGGGGATGTTTTACACTTCACAGGGTGTATCTGACTGTGGGTCATGATATACACAGTGTGTCAGTGAGTGTGTTAATATTAATCTGTGTTCTCTGTCAGGTGTTAATATTCCTGAGGACAGTGGGGGTGTTTTACACTTCACAGGGTGTATCTGACTGTGGGTCATGATATACACAGTGTGTCAGTGAGTGTGTTAATATTAATCTGTGTTCTCTGTCAGTGTGTTAATATTCCTGAGGACAGTGGGGGTGTTTTACACTTCACAAGATGTATCTGACTGTGGGTCATGATATACACAGTGTGTCAGTGAGTGTGTTAATATTAATCTGTGTTCTCTGTCAGTGTGTTAATATTCCTGAGGACAGTGGTGGTGTTTTACACTTCACAGGGTGTATCTGACTGTGGGTCATGATGTACACAGTGTGTCAGTGAGTGTCTTAATATTAATCTGTGTTCTCTGTCAGTGTGTTAATATTGCTGAGGACAGTGGGGGTGTTTTACACTTCACAGGGTGTATCTGACTGTGGGTCATGATATACACAGTGTGTCAGTGAGTGTGTTAATATTAATCTGTGTTCTCTGTCAGTGTGTTAATATTACTGAGGACAGTGGGGGTGTTTTACACTTCACAGGGTATATCTGACTGTGGGTCATGATATACACAGTGTGTCAGTGAGTGTGTTAATATTAATCTGTGTTCTCTGTCAGTGTGTTAATATTACTGAGGACAGTGAGGGTGTTTTACACTTCACAGGGTGTATCTGACTGTGGGTCATGATATACACAGTGTGTCAGTGAGTGTGTTAATATTAATCTGTGTTCTCTGTCAGTGTGTTAATGTTACTGAGGACAGTGGGGGTGTTTTACACTTCACAGGGTTTATCTGACTGTGGGTCATGATGTACACAGTGTGTCAGTGAGTGTGTTAATATTAATCTGTGTTCTCTGTCAGTGTGTTAATATTCCTGAGCACAGTGGGGGTGTTTTACACTTCACAGGGTGTATCTGACTGTGGGTCATGATATACACAGTGTGTCAGTGAGTGTGTTAATATTAATCTGTGTTCTCTGTCAGTGTGTTAATATTGCTGAGGACAGTGGGGTTGTTTTACACTTCACAGGGTGTATCTGACTGTGGGTCATGATATACACAGTGTGTCAGTGAGTGTGTTAATATTAATCTGTGTTCTCTGTCAGTGTGTTAATATTCCTGAGGACAGTGGGGGTGTTTTACACTTCACAGGGTGTATCTGACTGTGGGTCATGATATACACAGTGTGTCAGTGAGTGTGTTAATATTAATCTGTGTTCTCTGTCAGTGTGTTAATATTCCTGAGGACAGTGGGGGTGTTTTACACTTCACAGGGTGTATCTGACTGTGGGTCATGATATACACAGTGTGTCAGTGAGTGTGTTAATATTAATCTGTGTTCTCTGTCAGTGTGTTAATATTACTGAGGACAGTGGGGGTGTTTTACACTTCACAGGGTGTATCTGACTGTGGGTCATGATATACACAATGTGTCAGTGAGTGTGTTAATATTAATCTGTGTTCTCTGTCAGTGTGTTAATATTCCTGAGGACAGTGGGGGTTTTTACTCTTCACAGGTTTATCTGACTGTGGGTCATGATATACACAGTGTGTCAGTGAGTGTGTTAATATTAATCTGTGTTCTCTGTCAGGTGTTAATATTCCTGAGGACAGTGGGGGTGTTTTACACTTCACAGGGTGTATCTGACTGTGGGTCATGATATACACAGTGTGTCAGTGAGTGTGTTAATATTAATCTGTGTTCTCTGTCAGTGTGTTAATTTTCCTGAGGACAGTGGGGGTGTTTTACACTTCACAAGATGTATCTGACTGTGGGTCATGATATACACAGTGTGTCAGTGAGTGTGTTAATATTCATCTGTGTTCTCTGTCAGTGTGTTAATATTCCTGAGGACAGTGGTGGTGTTTTACACTTCACAGGGTGTATCTGACTGTGGGTCATGATGTACACAGTGTGTCAGTGAGTGTCTTAATATTAATCTGTGTTCTCTGTCAGTGTGTTAATATTGCTGAGGACAGTGGGGGTGTTTTACACTTCACAGGGTGTATCTGACTGTGGGTCATGATATACACAGTGTGTCAGTGAGTGTGTTAATATTAATCTGTGTTCTCTGTCAGTGTGTTAATATTACTGAGGACAGTGGGGGTGTTTTACACTTCACAGGGTATATCTGACTGTGGGTCATGATATACACAGTGTGTCAGTGAGTGTGTTAATATTAATCTGTGTTCTCTGTCAGTGTGTTAATATTACTGAGGACAGTGAGGGTGTTTTACACTTCACAGGGTGTATCTGACTGTGGGTCATGATATACACAGTGTGTCAGTGAGTGTGTTAATATTAATCTGTGTTCTCTGTCAGTGTGTTAATGTTACTGAGGACAGTGGGGGTGTTTTACACTTCACAGGGTTTATCTGACTGTGGGTCATGATGTACACAGTGTGTCAGTGAGTGTGTTAATATTAATCTGTGTTCTCTGTCAGTGTGTTAATATTCCTGAGCACAGTGGGGGTGTTTTACACTTCACAGGGTGTATCTGACTGTGGGTCATGATATACACAGTGTGTCAGTGAGTGTGTTAATATTAATCTGTGTTCTCTGTCAGTGTGTTAATATTACTGAGGACAGTGGGGTTGTTTTACACTTCACAGGGTGTATCTGACTGTGGGTCATGATATACACAGTGTGTCAGTGAGTGTGTTAATATTAATCTGTGTTCTCTGTCAGTGTGTTAATATTCCTGAGGACAGTGGGGGTGTTTTACACTTCACAGGGTGTATCTGACTGTGGGTCATGATATACACAGTGTGTCAGTGAGTGTGTTAATATTAATCTGTGTTCTCTGTCAGTGTGTTAATATTCCTGAGGACAGTGTGGGTTTTTACTCTTCACAGGTTTATCTGACTGTGGGTCATGATATACACAGTGTGTCAGTGAGTGTGTTAATATTAATCTGTGTTCTCTGTCAGTGTGTTAATATTACTGAGGACAGTGGGGGTGTTTTACACTTCACAGGGTGTATCTGACTGCGGGTCATGATATACATAGTGTGTCAGTGAGTGTGTTAATATTAATCTGTGTTCTCTGTCAGTGTGTTAATATTACTGAGGACAGTGGGGGTGTTTTACACTTCACAGGGTGTATCTGACTGTGGGTCATGATATACACAGTGTGTCAGTGAGAGTGTTAATATTAATCTGTGTTCTCTGTCAGTGTGTTAATATTACTGAGGACAGTGGGGGTGTTTTACACTTCACAGGGTGTATCTGACTCTGGGTCATGATATACACAGTGTGTCAGTGAGTGTGTTAATATTAATCTGTGTTCTCTGTCAGTGTGTTAATATTCCTGAGGACAGTGGGGGTGTTTTACACTTCACAGGTTTTATCTGACGGTGGGTCATGATATACACAGTGTGTCAGTGAGTGTGTTAATATTAATCTGTGTTCTCTGTCAGTGTGTTAATATTCCTGAGGACAGTGGGGGTGTTTTACACTTCACAGGGTGTATCTGACTGTGGGTCATGATGTACACAGTGTGTCAGTGAGTGTGTTAATATTAATCTGTGTTCTCTGTCAGTGTGTTAATATTACTGAGGACAGTGGGGGTGTTTTACACTTCACAGGGTGTATCTGACTGTGGGTCATGATATACACAGTGTGTCAGTGAGTGTGTTAATATTAATCTGTGTTCTCTGTCAGTGTGTTAATATTACTGAGGACAGTGGGGGTGTTTTACACTTCACAGGGTATATCTGACTGTTGGTCATGATATACACAGTGTGTCAGTGAGTGTGTTAATATTAATCTGTGTTCTCTGTCAGTGTGTTAATATTACTGAGGACAGTGAGGGTGTTTTACACTTCACAGGGTGTATCTGACTGTGGGTCATGATATACACAGTGTGTCAGTGAGTGTGTTAATATTAATCTGTGTTCTCTGTCAGTGTGTTAATGTTACTGAGGACAGTGGGGGTGTTTTACACTTCACAGGGTTTATCTGACTGTGGGTCATGATGTACACAGTGTGTCAGTGAGTGTGTTAATATTAATCTGTGTTCTCTGTCAGTGTGTTAATATTCCTGAGCACAGTGGGGGTGTTTTACACTTCACAGGGTGTATCTGACTGTGGGTCATGATATACACAGTGTGTCAGTGAGTGTGTTAATATTAATCTGTGTTCTCTGTCAGTGTGTTAATATTACTGAGGACAGTGGGGTTGTTTTACACTTCACAGGGTGTATCTGACTGTGGGTCATGATATACACAGTGTGTCAGTGAGTGTGTTAATATTAATCTGTGTTCTCTGTCAGTGTGTTAATATTCCTGAGGACAGTGGGGGTGTTTTACACTTCACAGGGTGTATCTGACTGTGGGTCATGATATACACAGTGTGTCAGTGAGTGTGTTAATATTAATCTGTGTTCTCTGTCAGTGTGTTAATATTCCTGAGGACAGTGGGGGTTTTTACTCTTCACAGGTTTATCTGACTGTGGGTCATGATATACACAGTGTGTCAGTGAGTGTGTTAATATTAATCTGTGTTCTCTGTCAGTGTGTTAATATTACTGAGGACAGTGGGGGTGTTTTACACTTCACAGGGTGTATCTGACTGCGGGTCATGATATACATAGTGTGTCAGTGAGTGTGTTAATATTAATCTGTGTTCTCTGTCAGTGTGTTAATATTACTGAGGACAGTGGGGGTGTTTTACACTTCACAGGGTGTATCTGACTGTGGGTCATGATATACACAGTGTGTCAGTGAGAGTGTTAATATTAATCTGTGTTCTCTGTCAGTGTGTTAATATTACTGAGGACAGTGGGGGTGTTTTACACTTCACAGGGTGTATCTGACTCTGGGTCATGATATACACAGTGTGTCAGTGAGTGTGTTAATATTAATCTGTGTTCTCTGTCAGTGTGTTAATATTCCTGAGGACAGTGGGGGTGTTTTACACTTCACAGGTTTTATCTGACGGTGGGTCATGATATACACAGTGTGTCAGTGAGTGTGTTAATATTAATCTGTGTTCTCTGTCAGTGTGTTAATATTCCTGAGGACAGTGGGGGTGTTTTACACTTCACAGGGTGTATCTGACTGTGGGTCATGATGTACACAGTGTGTCAGTGAGTGTGTTAATATTAATCTGTGTTCTCTGTCAGTGTGTTAATATTACTGAGGACAGTGGGTGTGTTTTACACTTCACAGGGTGTATCTGACTGTGGGTCATGATATACACAGTGTGTCAGTGAGTGTGTTAATATTAATCTGTGTTCTCTGTCAGTGTGTTAATATTACTGAGTACAGTGGGGGTGTTTTACACTTCACAGGGTGTATCTGACTGTGAGTCATGATATACACAGTGTTTCAGTGAGTGCGTTAATATTAATCTGTGTTCTCTGTCAGTGTGTTAATATTACTGAGGACAGTGGGGGTGTTTTACACTTCACAGGGTGTATCTGACTGTGGGTCATGATATACACAGTGTGTCAGTGAGTGTGTTAATATTAATCTGTGTTCTCTGTCAGTGTGTTAATATTACTGAGGACAGTGGGGGTGTTTTACACTTCACAGGGTGTATCTGACTGTGGGTCATGATATACACAGTGTGTCAGTGAGTGTGTTAATATTAATCTGTGTTCTCTGTCAGTGTGTTAATATTACTGAGGACAGTGGGGGTGTTTTACACTTCACAGGGTTTATCTGACTGTGGGTCATGATATACACAGTGTGTCAGTGAGTGTGTTAATTTTAATCTGTGTTCTCTGTCAGTGTGTTAATATTACTGAGGACAGTGGGGGTGTTTTACACTTCACAGGGTGTATCTGACTGTGGGTCATGATATGCACAGTGTGTCAGTGAGTGTGTTAATATTAATCTGTGTACTCTGTCAGTGTGTTAATATTACTGAGGACAGTGGGGGTGTTTTACACTTCACAGGGTGTATCTGACTGTGGGTCATGATATACACAGTGTGTCAGTGAGTGTGTTAATATTAATCTGTGTTCTCTGTCAGTGTGTTAATATTACTGAGGACAGTGGGGGTGTTTTACACTTCACAGGGTGTATCTGACTGTGGGTCATGATGTACACAGTGTGTCAGTGAGTGTGTTAATATTAATCTGTGTTCTCTGTCAGTGTGTTAATATTACTGAGGACAGCGGGGGTGTTTTACACTTCACAGGGTTTATCTGACTGTGGGTCATGATGTACACAGTGTGTCAGTGAGTGTATTAATATTAATCTGTGTTCTCTGTCAGTGTGTTAATATTACTGAGGACAGTGGGGTGTTTTACACTTCACAGGGTGTATCTGACTGTGGGTCATGATGTACACAGTGTGTCAGTGAGTGTGTTAATATTAATCTGTGTTCTCTGTCAGTGTGTTAATATTACTGAGGACAGTGGGGGTGTTTTACACTTCACCGGGTGTATCTGACTGTGGGTCATGATTTACACAGTGTTCAGTGAGTGTGTTAATATTAACCTGTGTTCTCTGTCAGTGTGTTAATATTCCTGAGGACAGTGGGGGTGTTTTACACTTCGCAGGGTGTATCTGACTGTGGGTCATGATGTACACAGTGTGTCAGTGAGTGTATTAATATTAATCTGTGTACTCTGTCAGTGTGTTAATATTTCTGAGGACAGTGGGGGTGTTTTACACTTCACAGGGTGTATCTGACTGTGGGTCATGATATACACAGTGTGTCAGTGAGTGTGTTAATATTAATCTGTGTTCTCTGTCAGTGTGTTAATATTCCTGAGGACAGTGGGGGTGTTTTACACTTCACAGGGTGTATCTGACTGTGGGTCATGATGTACACAGTGTGTCAGTGAGTGTGTTAATATTAATCTGTGTTCTCTGTCAGTGTGTTAATATTACTGAGGACAGTGGGGGTGTTTTACACTTCACCGGGTGTATCTGACTGTGGGTCATGATTTACACAGTGTGTCAGTGAGTGTGTTAATATTAACCTGTGTTCTCTGTCAGTGTGTTAATATTCCTGAGGACTGTGGGGGTGTTTTACACTTCACAGGGTGTATCTGACTCTGGGTCATGATGTCCACAGTGTGTCAGTGAGTGTGTTAATATTAATCTGTGTTCTCTGTCAGGTGTTAATATCACTGAGGACAGTGGGGATGTTTTACACTTCACAGGGTGTATCTGACTGTGGGTCATGATATACACAGTGTGTCAGTGAGTGTGTTAATATTAATCTGTGTTCTCTGTCAGGTGTTAATATTCCTGAGGACAGTGGGGGTGTTTTACACTTCACAGGGTGTATCTGACTGTGGGTCATGATATACACAGTGTGTCAGTGAGTGTGTTAATATTAATCTGTGTTCTCTGTCAGTGTGTTAATATTCCTGAGGACAGTGGGGGTGTTTTACACTTCACAAGATGTATCTGACTGTGGGTCATGATATACACAGTGTGTCAGTGAGTGTGTTAATATTAATCTGTGTTCTCTGTCAGTGTGTTAATATTCCTGAGGACAGTGGTGGTGTTTTACACTTCACAGGGTGTATCTGACTGTGGGTCATGATGTACACAGTGTGTCAGTGAGTGTCTTAATATTAATCTGTGTTCTCTGTCAGTGTGTTAATATTGCTGAGGACAGTGGGGGTGTTTTACACTTCACAGGGTGTATCTGACTGTGGGTCATGATATACACAGTGTGTCAGTGAGTGTGTTAATATTAAACTGTGTTCTCTGTCAGTGTGTTAATATTACTGAGGACAGTGGGGGTGTTTTACACTTCACAGGGTGTATCTGACTCTGGGTCATGATATACACAGTGTGTCAGTGAGTGTGTTAATATTAATCTGTGTTCTCTGTCAGGTGTTAATATCACTGAGGACAGTGGGGATGTTTTACACTTCACAGGGTGTATCTGACTGTGGGTCATGATATACACAGTGTGTCAGTGAGTGTGTTAATATTAATCTGTGTTCTCTGTCAGGTGTTAATATTCCTGAGGACAGTGGGGGTGTTTTACACTTCACAGGGTGTATCTGACTGTGGGTCATGATATACACAGTGTGTCAGTGAGTGTGTTAATATTAATCTGTGTTCTCTGTCAGTGTGTTAATATTCCTGAGGACAGTGGGGGTGTTTTACACTTCACAAGATGTATCTGACTGTGGGTCATGATATACACAGTGTGTCAGTGAGTGTGTTAATATTAATCTGTGTTCTCTGTCAGTGTGTTAATATTCCTGAGGACAGTGGTGGTGTTTTACACTTCACAGGGTGTATCTGACTGTGGGTCATGATGTACACAGTGTGTCAGTGAGTGTCTTAATATTAATCTGTGTTCTCTGTCAGTGTGTTAATATTGCTGAGGACAGTGGGGGTGTTTTACACTTCACAGGGTGTATCTGACTGTGGGTCATGATATACACAGTGTGTCAGTGAGTGTGTTAATATTAATCTGTGTTCTCTGTCAGTGTGTTAATATTACTGAGGACAGTGGGGTTGTTTTACACTTAACAGGGTATATCTGACTGTGGGTCATGATATACACAGTGTGTCAGTGAGTGTGTTAATATTAATCTGTGTTCTCTGTCAGTGTGTTAATATTACTGAGGACAGTGAGGGTGTTTTACACTTCACAGGGTGTATCTGACTGTGGGTCATGATATACACAGTGTGTCAGTGAGTGTGTTAATATTAATCTGTGTTCTCTGTCAGTGTGTTAATGTTACTGACGACAGTGGGGGTGTTTTACACTTCACAGGGTTTATCTGACTGTGGGTCATGATGTACACAGTGTGTCAGTGAGTGTGTTAATATTAATCTGTGTTCTCTGTCAGTGTGTTAATATTCCTGAGCACAGTGGGGGTGTTTTACACTTCACAGGTTGTATCTGACTGTGGGTCATGATATGCACAGTGTGTCAGTGAGTGTGTTAATATTAATCTGTGTTCTCTGTCAGTGTGTTAATATTACTGAGGACAGTGGGGTTGTTTTACACTTCACAGGGTGTATCTGACTGTGGGTCATGATATACACAGTGTGTCAGTGAGTGTGTTAATATTAATCTGTGTTCTCTGTCAGTGTGTTAATATTCCTGAGGACAGTGGGGGTGTTCTACACTTCACAGGGTGTATCTGACTGTGGGTCATGATATACACAGTGTGTCAGTGAGTGTGTTAATATTAATCTGTGTTCTCTGTCAGTGTGTTAATATTCCTGAGGACAGTGGGGGTGTTTTACACTTCACAGGGTGTATCTGACTGTGGGTCATGATATACACAGTGTGTCAGTGAGTGTGTTAATATTAACCTGTGTTCTCTGTCAGTGTGTTAATATTACTGAGGACAGTGGGGGTGTTTTACACTTCACAGGGTGTATCTGACTGTGGGTCATGATATACACAATGTGTCAGTGAGTGTGTTAATATTAATCTGTGTTCTCTGTCAGTGTGTTAATATTCCTGAGGACAGTGGGGGTGTTTTACACTTCACAGGGTGTATCTGACTGTGGGTCATGATATACACAGTGTGTCAGTGAGTGTGTTAATATTAACCTGTGTTCTCTGTCAGTGTGTTAATATTACTGAGGACAGTGGTGGTGTTTTACACTTCACAGGTTTATCTGACTGTGGGTCATGATATACACAGTGTGTCAGTGAGTGTGTTAATATTAATCTGTGTTCTCTGTCAGTGTGTTAATATTACTGAGGACAGTGGGGGTGTTTTACACTTCACAGGGTGTATCTGACTGCGGGTAATGATATACATAGTGTGTCAGTGAGTGTGTTAATATTAATCTGTGTTCTCTGTCAGTGTGTTAATATTACTGAGGACAGTGGGGGTGTTTTACACTTCACAGGGTGTATCTGACTGTGGGTCATGATATACACAGTGTGTCAGTGAGTGTGTTAATATTAATCTGTGTTCTCTGTCAGTGTGTTAATATTACTGAGGACAGTGGGGGTGTTTTACACTTCACAGGGTGTATCTGACTCTGGGTCATGATATACACAGTGTGTCAGTGAGTGTGTTAATATTAATCTGTGTTCTCTGTCAGTGTGTTAATATTCCTGAGGACAGTGGGGGTGTTTTACACTTCACAAGGTGTATCTGACTGTGGGTCATGATATACACAGTGTGTCAGTGAGTGTGTTAATATTAATCTGTGTTCTCTGTCAGTGTGTTAATATTACTGAGGACAGTGGGGGTGTTTTACACTTCACAGGGTGTATCTGACTGTGGGTCATGATGTACACAGTGTGTCAGTGAGTGTGTTAATATTAATCTGTGTTCTCTGTCAGTGTGTTAATATTCCTGAGGACAGTGGGGATGTTTTACACTTCACAGGGTGTGTCTGACTGTGGGTCATGATATACACAGTGTGTCAGTGAGTGTGTTAATATTAATCTGTGTTCTCTGTCAGTGTGTTAATATCACTGAGGACAGTGGGAATGTTTTACACTTCACAGGGTGTATCTGACTGTGGGTCATGATGTACACAGTGTGTCAGTGAGTGTGTTAATATTAATCTGTGTTCTCTGTCAGTGTGTTAATATTACTGAGGACAGTGGGGGTGTTTTACACTTCACCGGGTGTATCTGACTGTGGGTCATGATTTACACAGTGTGTCAGTGAGTGTGTTAATATTAACCTGTGTTCTCTGTCAGTGTGTTAATATTCCTGAGGACAGTGGGGTTGTTTTACACTTCACAGGGTGTATCTGACTCTGGGTCATGATGTCCACAGTGTGTCAGTGAGTGTGTTAATATTAATCTGTGTTCTCTGTCAGGTGTTAATATCACTGAGGACAGTGGGGATATTTTACACTTCACAGGGTGTATCTGACTGTGGGTCATGATATACACAGTGTGTCAGTGAGTGTGTTAATATTAATCTGTGTTCTCTGTCAGGTGTTAATATTCCTGAGGACAGTGGGGGTGTTTTACACTTCACAGGGTGTATCTGACTGTGGGTCATGATATACACAGTGTGTCAGTGAGTGTGTTAATATTAATCTGTGTTCTCTGTCAGTGTGTTAATATTCCTGAGGACAGTGGGGGTGTTTTACACTTCACAAGATGTATCTGACTGTGGGTCATGATATACACAGTGTGTCAGTGAGTGTGTTAATATTAATCTGTGTTCTCTGTCAGTGTGTTAATATTCCTGAGGACAGTGGGGGTGTTTTACACTTCACAGGGTGTATCTGACTGTGGGTCATGATGTACACAGTGTGTCAGTGAGTGTGTTAATATTAATCTGTGTTCTCTGTCAGTGTGTTAATATTGCTGAGGACAGTGGGGGTGTTTTACACTTCACAGGGTGTATCTGTCTGTGGGTCATGATATACACAGTGTGTCAGTGAGTGTGTTAATAATAATCTGTGTTCTCTGTCAGTGTGTTAATATTACTGAGGACAGTGGGGGTATTTTACACTTCACAGGGTATATCTGACTGTGGGTCATGATATACACAGTGTGTCAGTGAGTGTGTTAATATTAATCTGTGTTCTCTGTCAGTGTGTTAATATTACTGACGACAGTGAGGGTGTTTTACACTTCACAGGGTGTATCTGACTGTGGGTCATGATATACACAGTGTGTCAGTGAGTGTGTTAATATTAATCTGTGTTCTCTGTCAGTGTGTTAATATTCCTGAGGACAGTGGGGGTGTTTTACACTTCACAGGGTTTATCTGACTGTGGGTCATGATGTACACAGTGTGTCAGTGAGTGTGTTAATATTAATCTGTGTTCTCTGTCAGTGTGTTAATATTCCTGAGCACAGTGGGGGTGTTTTACACTTCACAGGGTGTATCTGACTGTGGGTCATGATATACACAGTGTGTCAGTGAGTGTGTTAATATTAATCTGTGTTCTCTGTCAGTGTGTTAATATTCCTGAGGACAGTGGGGGTGTTTTACACTTCACAGGGTGTATCTGACTGTGGGTCATGATATACACAGTGTGTCAGTGAGTGTGTTAATATTAATCTGTGTTCTCTGTCAGAGTGTTAATATTCCTGAGGACAGTGGGGGTGTTTTACACTTCACAAGGTGTATCTGACTGTGGGTCATGATATACACAGTGTGTCAGTGAGTGTGTTAATATTAATCTGTGTTCTCTGTCAGTGTGTTAATATTACTGAGGACAGTGGGGGTGTTTTACACTTCACAGGGTGTATCTGACTGTGGGTCATGATGTACACAGTGTGTCAGTGAGTGTGTTAATATTAATCTGTGTTCTCTGTCAGTGTGTTAATATTCCTGAGGACAGTGGGGATGTTTTACACTTCACAGGGTGTATCTGACTGTGGGTCATGATATACACAGTGTGTCAGTGAGTGTGTTAATATTAATCTGTGTTCTCTGTCAGTGTGTTAATATTCCTGAGGACAGTGGGGATGTTTTACACTTCACAGGGTGTATCTGACTCTGGGTCATGATATACACAGTGTGTCAGTGAATGTGTTAATATTAATCTGTTTTCTCTGTCAGTGTGTTAATATTCCTGAGGACAGTGGGGATGTTTTACACTTCACAAGGTGTATCTGACTGTGGGTCATGATATACACAGTGTGTCAGTGAGTGTGTTAATATTAATCTGTGTTCTCGGTCAGTGTGTTAATATTACTGAGGACAGTGGGGGTGTTTTACACTTCACAGGGTGTATCTGACTGTGGGTCATGATATACACAGTGTGTCAGTGAGAGTGTTAATATTAATCTGTGTTCTCTGTCAGTGTGTTAATATTACTGAGGACAGTGGGGATGTTTTACACTTCACAGGGTGTATCTGACTGTGGGTCATGATAAACACAGTGTGTCAGTTAGTGTGTTAATATTAATCTGTGTTCTCTGTCAGTGTGTTAATATTCCTGAGGACAGTGGGGATGTTTTACACTTCACAGGGTGTATCTGACTGTGGGTCATGATATACACAGTGTGTCAGTGAGTGTGTTAATATTAATCTGTGTTCTCTGTCAGTGTGTTAATATTCCTGAGGACAGTGGGGGTGTTTTACACTTCACAGGGTGTATCTGACTGTGGGTCATGATATACACAGTGTGTCAGTGAGTGTGTTAATATTAATCTGTGTTCTCTGTCAGTGTGTTAATATTACTGAGGACAGTGGGGATGTTTTACACTTCACAGGGTGTATCTGACTGTGGGTCATGATGGACACAGTGTGTCAGTGAGTGTGTTAATATTAATCTGTGTTCTCTGTCAGTGTGTTAATATTCCTGAGGACAGTGGGGATGTTTTACACTTCACAGGGTGTATCTGACTGTGGGTCATGGTATACACAGTGTGTCAGTGAGTGTGTTAATATTAATCTGTGTTCTCTGTCAGTGTGTTAATATTACTGAGGACAGCGGGGGTGTTTTACACTTCACAGGGTGTATCTGACTGTGGGTCATGATATACACAGTGTGTCAGTGAGTGTGTTAATATTAATCTGTGTTCTATGTCAGTGTGTTAATATTACTGAGGACAGTGGGGGTGTTTTACACTTCACAGGGTGTATCTGACTGTGGGTCATGATAGACACAGTGTGTCAGTGAGTGTGTTAATATTAATCTGTGTTCTCTGTCAGTGTGTTAATATTCCTGAGGACAGTGGGGAGGTTTTACACTTCACAGGGTGTATCTGACTGTGGGTCATGATGTACACAGTGTGTCAGTGAGTGTGTTAATATTAATCTGTGTTCTCTGTCAGTGTGTTAATATTACTGAGGACAGTGGGGATGTTTTACACTTCACCGGGTGTATCTGACTGTGGGTCATGATATACACAGTGTGTCAGTGAGTGTGTTAATATTAATCTGTGTTCTCTGTCAGTGTGTTAATATTCCTGAGGACTGTGGGGGTGTTTTACACTTCACCGGGTGTATCTGACTGTGGGTCATGATGTACACAGTGTGTCAGTGAGTGTGTTAATATTAATCTGTGTTCTCTGTCAGTGTGTTAATATTCCTGAGGACAGCGGGGGTGTTTTACACTTCACAGGGTGTATCTGACTGTGGGTCATGATATACACAGTGTGTCAGTGAGTGTGTTAATATTAATCTGTGTTCTCTGTCAGTGTGTTAATATTACTGAGGACAGTGGGGGTGTTTTACACTTCACAGGGTGTATCTGGCTGTGGGTCATGATATACACAGTGTGTCAGTGAGTGTGTTAATATTAATCTGTGTTCTCTGTCAGTGTGTTAATATTACTGAGGACAGTGGGGGTGTTTTACACTTCACAGGGTGTATCTGACTGTGGGTCATGATATACACAGTGTGTCATTGAGTGTGTTAATATTAATCTGTGTTCTCTGTCAGTGTGTTAATATTCCTGAGGACAGTGGGGGTGTTTTACACTTCACAGGGTGTATCTGACTGTGGGTCATGATATACACAGTGTGTCAGTGAGTGTGTTAATATTAATCTGTGTTCTCTGTGAGGTGTTAATATTCCTGAGGACAGTGGGGGTGTTTTACACTTCACAGGGTGTATTTGACTGTGGGTCATGATGTACACAGTGTGTCAGTGAGTGTGTTAATATTAATCTGTGTTCTCTGTCAGTGTGTTAATATTACTGAGGACAGTGGGGGTGTTTTACACTTCACCGGGTGTATCTGACTCTGGGTCATGATATACACAGTGTGTCAGTGAGTGTGTTAATATTAATCTGTGTTCTCTGTCAGTGTGTTAATATTACTGAGGACAGTGGGGGTGTTTTACACTTCACCAGGTGTATCTGACTCTGGGTCATGATATACACAGTGTGTCAGTGAGTGTGTTAATATTAATCTGTGTTCTCTGTCAGTGTGTTAATATTACTGAGGACAGTGGGGGTGTTTTACACTTCACAGGGTGAATCTGACTGTGGGTCATGATATACACAGTGTGTCAGTGAGTGTGTAAATATTAATCTGTGTTCTCTGTCAGTGTGTTAATATTACTGAGGACAGTGGGGGTGTTTTACACTTCACCGGGTGTACCTGACTGTGGGTCATGATATACACAGTGTGTCAGTGAGTGTGTTAATATTAATCTGTGTTCTCTGTCATTGTGTTAATATTCCTGAGGACAGTGGGGGTGTTTTACACTTCACAGGGTGTATCTGACTGTGGGTCATGATATACACAGTGTGTCAGTGAGTGTGTTAATATTAATCTGTGTTCTCTGTCAGTGTGTTAATATTCCTGAGGACAGTGGGGGTGTTTTACACTTCACAGGGTGTATCTGACTGTGGGTCATGATATACACAGTGTGTCAGTGAGTGTGTTAATATTAATCTGTGTTCTCTGTCAGTGTGTTAATATTCCTGAGGACAGTGGGGGTGTTTTACACTTCACAGGGTGTATCTGACTGTGGGTCATTATATACAGAGTGTGTCAGTGAGTGTGTTAATATTAATCTGTGTTCTCTGTCAGTGTGTTAATATTCCTGAGGACAGTGGGGATGTTTTACACTTCACAGGGTTTATCTAACTGTGGGTCATGATATACACAGTGTGTCAGTGAGTGTGTTAATATTAATCTGTGTTCTCTGTCAGTGTGTTAATATTCCTGAGGACAGTGGGGATGTTTTACACTTCACAGGGTGTATCTGACTGTGGGTCATGATATACACAGTGTGTCAGTGAGTGTGTTAATATTAATCTGTGTTCTCTGTCAGTGTGTTAATATTACTGAGGACAGTGGGGATGTTTTACACTTCACAGGGTGTATCTGACTGTGGGTCATGATATACACAGTGTGTCAGTGAGTGTGTTAATATTAATCTGTGTTCTCTGTCAGTGTGTTAATATTACTGAGGACAGTGGGGATGTTTTACACTTCACAGGGTGTATCTGACTGTGGGTCATGATATACACAGTGTGTCAGTGAGTGTGTTAATATTAATCTGTGTTCTCTGTCAGTGTGTTAATATTACTGAGGACAGTGGGGATGTTTTACACTTCACAGGGTGTATCTGACTGTGGGTCATGATATACACAGTGTGTCAGTCAGTATGTTAATATTAATCTGTGTTCTCTGTCAGTGTGTTAATATTACTGAGGACAGTGGGGATGTTTTACACTTCACAGGGTTTATCTGACTGTGGGTCATGATATACACAGTGTGTCAGTGAGTGTGTTAATATTAATCTGTGTTCTCTGTCAGTGTGTAAATATTACTGAGGACAGTGGGGGTGTTTTACACTTCACAGGGTTTATCTGACTGTGGGTCATGATATACACAGTGTGTCAGTGAGTGTGTTAATATTAATCTGTGTTCTCTGTCAGTGTGTTAATATTACTGAGGACAGTGGGGATGTTTTACACTTCACAGGGTGTATCTGACTGTGGGTCATGATATACACACTGTGTCAGTGAGTGTGTTAATATTAATCTGTGTTCTCTGTCAGTGTGTTAATATTCCTGAAGACAGTGGGGATGTTTTACACTTCACAGGGTGTATCTGACTGTGAGTCATGATATACACAGTGTGTCAGTGAGTGTGTTAATATTAATCTGTGTTCTCTGTCAGTGTGTTAATATTACTGAGGACAGTGGGCATGTTTTACACTTCACAGGGTGCATCTGACTGTGGGTCATGATATACACAGTGTGTCAGTGAGTGTGTTAATATTAATCTGTGTTCTCTGTCAGTGTGTTAATATTCCTGAGGACAGTGGGGATGTTTTACACTTCACCGGGTGTATCTGACTCTGGGTCATGATATACACAGTGTGTCAGTGAGTGTGTTAATATTAATCTGTGTTCTCTGTCAGTGTGTTAATATTACTGAGGACAGTGGGGATGTTTTACACTTCACAGAGTGTATCTGACTGTGGGTCATGATATACACAGTGTGTCAGCGAGTGTGTTAATATTAATCTGTGTTCTCTGTCAGTGTGTTAATATTCCTGAGGACAGTGGGGGTGTTTTACACTTCACAGGGTGTATCTGACTGTGGGTCATGATATACACAGTGTGTCAGTGAGTGTGTTAATATTAATCTGTGTTCTCTGTCAGTGTGTTAATATTACTGAGGACAGTGGGGGTGTCTTACACTTCACAGGGTGTATCTGACTGTGGGTCATGATATACACAGTGTGTCAGTGAGTGTGTTAATATTAATCTGTGTTCTCTGTCAGTGTGTTAATATTACTGAGGACAGTGGGGGTGTTTTACACTTCACAGGGTGTATCTGACTGTGGGTCATGATATACACAGTGTGTCAGTGAGTGTGTTAATATTAATCTGTGTTCTCTGTGAGGTGTTAATATTCCTGAGGACAGTGGGGATGTTTTACACTTCACAGAGTGTATCTGACTGTGGGTCATGATATACACAGTGTGTCAGTGAGTGTGTTAATATTAATCTGTGTTCTCTGTCAGTGTGTTAATATTCCTGAGGACAGTGGGGTGTTTTACACTTCACAGGGTGTATCTGACTGTGGGTCATGATATACACAGTGTGTCTGTGAGTGTGTTAATATTAATCTGTGTTCTCTGTCAGTGTGTTAATATTACTGAGGACAGTGGGGATGTTTTACACTTCACAGGGTGTATCTGACTGTGGGTCATGATATACACAGTGTGTCAGTGAGTGTGTTAATATTAATCTGTGTTCTCTGTCAGTGTGTTAATATTACTGAGGACAGTCGGGATGTTTTACACTTCACAGAGTGTATCTGACTGTGGGTCATGATATACACAGTGTGTCAGTGAGTGTGTTAATATTAATCTGTGTTCTCTGTCAGTGTGTTAATATTACTGAGGACAGTGGGGATGTTTTACACTTCACAGGGTTTATCTGACTGTGGGTCATGATATACACAGTGTGTCAGTGAGTGTGTTAATATTAATCTGTGTTCTCTGTGAGGTGTTAATATTCCTGAGGACAGTGGGGGTGTTTTACACTTCACAGGGTGTATCTGACTGTGGGTCATGATGTACACAGTGTGTCAGTGAGTGTGTTAATATTAATCTGTGTTCTCTGTCAGTGTGTTAATATTAATGAGGACAGTGGGGGTGTTTTACACTTCACAGGGTGTATCTGACTCTGGGTCATGACATACACAGTGTGTCAGTGAGTGTGTTAATATTAATCTGTGTTCTCTGTCAGTGTGTTAATATTACTGAGGACAGTGGGGGTGTTTTACACTTCACCGGGTGTATCTGACTCTGGGTCATGATATACACAGTGTGTCAGTGAGTGTGTTAATATTAATCTGTGTTCTCTGTCAGTGTGTTAATATTACTGAGGACAGTGGGGGTGTCTTACACTTCACAGGGTGTATCTGACTGTGGGTCATGATATACACAGTGTGTCAGTGAGTGTGTTAATATTAATCTGTGTTCTCTGTCAGTGTGTTAATATTACTGAGGACAGTGGGGGTGTTTTACACTTCACAGGGTGTATCTGACTGTGGGTCATGATATACACAGTGTGTCAGTGAGTGTGTTAATATTAATCTGTGTTCTCTGTGAGGTGTTAATATTCCTGAGGACAGTGGGGATGTTTTACACTTCACAGAGTGTATCTGACTGTGGGTCATGATATACACAGTGTGTCAGTGAGTGTGTTAATATTAATCTGTGTTCTCTGTCAGTGTGTTAATATTCCTGAGGACAGTGGGGTGTTTTACACTTCACAGGGTGTATCTGACTGTGGGTCATGATATACACAGTGTGTCTGTGAGTGTGTTAATATTAATCTGTGTTCTCTGTCAGTGTGTTAATATTACTGAGGACAGTGGGGATGTTTTACACTTCACAGGGTGTATCTGACTGTGGGTCATGATATACACAGTGTGTCAGTGAGTGTGTTAATATTAATCTGTGTTCTCTGTCAGTGTGTTAATATTACTGAGGACAGTGGGGATGTTTTACACTTCACAGGGTTTATCTGACTGTGGGTCATGATATACACAGTGTGTCAGTGAGTGTGTTAATATTAATCTGTGTTCTCTGTCAGTGTGTTAATATTCCTGAGGACAGTGGGGGTGTTTTACACTTCACAGGGTGTATCTGACTGTGGGTCATGATGTACACAGTGTGTCAGTGAGTGTGTTAATATTAATCTGTGTTCTCTGTGAGGTGTTAATATTCCTGAGGACAGTGGGGGTGTTTTACACTTCACAGGGTGTATCTGACTGTGGGTCATGATGTACACAGTGTGTCAGTGAGTGTGTTAATATTAATCTGTGTTCTCTGTCAGTGTGTTAATATTAATGAGGACAGTGGGGGTGTTTTACACTTCACAGGGTGTATCTGACTCTGGGTCATGACATACACAGTGTGTCAGTGAGTGTGTTAATATTAATCTGTGTTCTCTGTCAGTGTGTTAATATTACTGAGGACAGTGGGGGTGTTTTACACTTCACCGGGTGTATCTGACTCTGGGTCATCATATACACAGTGTGTCAGTGAGTGTGTTAATATTAATCTGTGTTCTCTGTCAGTGTGTTAATATTACTGAGGACAGTGGGGGTGTTTTACACTTCACAGGGTGTATCTGACTGTGGGTCATGATGTACACAGTGTGTCAGTGAGTGTGTTAATATTAATCTGTGTACTCTGTCAGTGTGTTAATATTACTGAGGACAGTGGGGGTGTTTTACACTTCACAGGGTGTATCTGACTGTGGGTCATGATGTACACAGTGTGTCAGTGAGTGTGTTAATATTAATCTGTGTTCTCTGTCAGTGTGTTAATATTCCTGAGGACAGTGGGGGTGTTCTACACTTCACAGGGTGTATCTGGCTGTGGGTCATGATATACACAGTGTGTCAGTGAGTGTGTTAATATTAATCTGTGTTCTCTGTCAGTGTGTTAATATTAATGAGGACAGTGGGGGTGTTTTACACTTCACAGGGTGTATCTGACTCTGGGTCATGACATACACAGTGTGTCAGTGAGTGTGTTAATATTAATCTGTGTTCTCTGTCAGTGTGTTAATATTACTGAGGACAGTGGGGGTGTTTTACACTTCACCGGGTGTATCTGACTGTGGGTCATGATAGACACAGTGTGTCAGTGAGTGTGTTAATATTAATCTGTGTTCTCTGTCAGTGTGTTAATATTACTGAGGACAGTGGGGGTGTCTTACACTTCACAGGGTGTATCTGACTGTGGGTCATGATATACACAGTGTGTCAGTGAGTGTGTTAATATTAATCTGTGTTCTCTGTCAGTGTGTTAATATTACTGAGGACAGTGGGGGTGTTTTACACTTCACAGGGTGTATCTGACTGTGGGTCATGATATACACAGTGTGTCAGTGAGTGTGTTAATATTAATCTGTGTTCTCTGTGAGGTGTTAATATTCCTGAGGACAGTGGGGATGTTTTACACTTCACAGAGTGTATCTGACTGTGGGTCATGATATACACAGTGTGTCAGTGAGTGTGTTAATATTAATCTGTGTTCTCTGTCTGTGTGTTAATATTCCTGAGGACAGTGGGGTGTTTTACACTTCACAGGGTGTATCTGACTGTGGGTCATGATATACACAGTTTGTCTGTGAGTGTGTTAATATTAATCTGTGTTCTCTGTCAGTGTGTTAATATTACTGAGGACAGTGGGGATGTTTTACACTTCACAGGGTGTATCTGACTGTGGGTCATGATATACACAGTGTCTCAGTGAGTGTGTTAATATTAATCTGTGTTCTCTGTCAGTGTGTTAATATTACTGAGGACAGTCGGGATGTTTTACACTTCACAGAGTGTATCTGACTGTGGGTCATGATGTACACAGTGTGTCAGTGAGTGTGTTAATATTAATCTGTGTTCTCTGTCAGTGTGTTAATATTAATGAGGACAGTGGGGGTGTTTTACACTTCACAGGGTGTATCTGACTCTGGGTCATGACATACACAGTGTGTCAGTGAGTGTGTTAATATTAATCTGTGTTCTCTGTCAGTGTGTTAATATTACTGAGGACAGTGGGGGTGTTTTACACTTCACCGGGTGTATCTGACTCTGGGTCATGATATACACAGTGTGTCAGTGAGTGTGTTAATATTAATCTGTGTTCTCTGTCAGTGTGTTAATATTACTGAGGACAGTGGGGGTGTCTTACACTTCACAGGGTGTATCTGACTGTGGGTCATGATATACACAGTGTGTCAGTGAGTGTGTTAATATTAATCTGTGTTCTCTGTCAGTGTGTTAATATTACTGAGGACAGTGGGGGTGTTTTACACTTCACAGGGTGTATCTGACTGTGGGTCATGATATACACAGTGTGTCAGTGAGTGTGTTAATATTAATCTGTGTTCTCTGTGAGGTGTTAATATTCCTGAGGACAGTGGGGATGTTTTACACTTCACAGAGTGTATCTGACTGTGGGTCATGATATACACAGTGTGTCAGTGAGTGTGTTAATATTAATCTGTGTTCTCTGTCAGTGTGTTAATATTCCTGAGGACAGTGGGGTGTTTTACACTTCACAGGGTGTATCTGACTGTGGGTCATGATATACACAGTGTGTCTGTGAGTGTGTTAATATTAATCTGTGTTCTCTGTCAGTGTGTTAATATTACTGAGGACAGTGGGGATGTTTTACACTTCACAGGGTGTATCTGACTGTGGGTCATGATATACACAGTGTGTCAGTGAGTGTGTTAATATTAATCTGTGTTCTCTGTCAGTGTGTTAATATTACTGAGGACAGTGGGGTTGTTTTACACTTCACAGGGTTTATCTGACTGTGGGTCATGATATACACAGTGTGTCAGTGAGTGTGTTAATATTAATCTGTGTTCTCTGTCAGTGTGTTAATATTCCTGAGGACAGTGGGGGTGTTTTACACTTCACAGGGTGTATCTGACTGTGGGTCATGATGTACACAGTGTGTCAGTGAGTGTGTTAATATTAATCTGTGTTCTCTGTGAGGTGTTAATATTCCTGAGGACAGTGGGGGTGTTTTACACTTCACAGGGTGTATCTGACTGTGGGTCATGATGTACACAGTGTGTCAGTGAGTGTGTTAATATTAATCTGTGTTCTCTGTCAGTGTGTTAATATTAATGAGGACAGTGGGGGTGTTTTACACTTCACAGGGTGTATCTGACTCTGGGTCATGACATACACAGTGTGTCAGTGAGTGTGTTAATATTAATCTGTGTTCTCTGTCAGTGTGTTAATATTACTGAGGACAGTGGGGGTGTTTTACACTTCACCGGGTGTATCTGACTCTGGGTCATGATATACACAGTGTGTCAGTGAGTGTGTTAATATTAATCTGTGTTCTCTGTCAGTGTGTTAATATTACTGAGGACAGTGGGGGTGTTTTACACTTCACAGGGTGTATCTGACTGTGGGTCATGATGTACACAGTGTGTCAGTGAGTGTGTTAATATTAATCTGTGTACTCTGTCAGTGTGTTAATATTACTGAGGACAGTGGGGGTGTTTTACACTTCACAGGGTGTATCTGACTGTGGGTCATGATGTACACAGTGTGTCAGTGAGTGTGTTAATATTAATCTGTGTTCTCTGTCAATGTGTTAATATTCCTGAGGACAGTGGGGGTGTTCTACACTTCACAGGGTGTATCTGGCTGTGGGTCATGATATACACAGTGTGTCAGTGAGTGTGTTAATATTAATCTGTGTTCTCTGTCAGTGTGTTAATATTAATGAGGACAGTGGGGGTGTTTTACACTTCACAGGGTGTATCTGACTCTGGGTCATGACATACACAGTGTGTCAGTGAGTGTGTTAATATTAATCTGTGTTCTCTGTCAGTGTGTTAATATTACTGAGGACAGTGGGGTGTTTTACACTTCACCGGGTGTATCTGACTGTGGGTCATGATAGACACAGTGTGTCAGTGAGTGTGTTAATATTAATCTGTGTTCTCTGTCAGTGTGTTAATATTACTGAGGACAGTGGGGGTGTCTTACACTTCACAGGGTGTATCTGACTGTGGGTCATGATATACACAGTGTGTCAGTGAGTGTGTTAATATTAATCTGTGTTCTCTGTCAGTGTGTTAATATTACTGAGGACAGTGGGGGTGTTTTACACTTCACAGGGTGTATCTGACTGTGGGTCATGATATACACAGTGTGTCAGTGAGTGTGTTAATATTAATCTGTGTTCTCTGTGAGGTGTTAATATTCCTGAGGACAGTGGGGATGTTTTACACTTCACAGAGTGTATCTGACTGTGGGTCATGATATACACAGTGTGTCAGTGAGTGTGTTAATATTAATCTGTGTTCTCTGTCTGTGTGTTAATATTCCTGAGGACAGTGGGGTGTTTTACACTTCACAGGGTGTATCTGACTGTGGGTCATGATATACACAGTGTGTCTGTGAGTGTGTTAATATTAATCTGTGTTCTCTGTCAGTGTGTTAATATTACTGAGGACAGTGGGGATGTTTTACACTTCACAGGGTGTATCTGACTGTGGGTCATGATATACACAGTATGTCAGTGAGTGTGTTAATATAAATCTGTGTTCTCTGTCAGTGTGTTAATATTACTGAGGACAGTCGGGATGTTTTACACTTCACAGAGTGTATCTGACTGTGGGTCATGATATACACAGTGTGTCAGTGAGTGTGTTAATATTAATCTGTGTTCTCTGTCAGTGTGTTAATATTACTGAGGACAGTGGGGATGTTTTACACTTCACAGGGTTTATCTGACTGTGGGTCATGATATACACAGTGTGTCAGTGAGTGTGTTAATATTAATCTGTGTTCTCTGTCAGTGTGTTAATATTCCTGAGGACAGTGGGGGTGTTTTACACTTCACAGGGTGTATCTGACTGTGGGTCATGATGTACACAGTGTGTCAGTGAGTGTGTTAATATTAATCTGTGTTCTCTGTGAGGTGTTAATATTCCTGAGGACAGTGGGGGTGTTTTACACTTCACAGGGTGTATCTGACTGTGGGTCATGATGTACACAGTGTGTCAGTGAGTGTGTTAATATTAATCTGTGTTCTCTGTCAGTGTGTTAATATTAATGAGGACAGTGGGGGTGTTTTACACTTCACAGGGTGTATCTGACTCTGGGTCATGACATACACAGTGTGTCAGTGAGTGTGTTAATATTAATCTGTGTTCTCTGTCAGTGTGTTAATATTACTGAGGACAGTGGGGGTGTTTTACACTTCACCGGGTGTATCTGACTCTGGGTCATGATATACACAGTGTGTCAGTGAGTGTGTTAATATTAATCTGTGTTCTCTGTCAGTGTGTTAATATTACTGAGGACAGTGGGGGTGTTTTACACTTCACAGGGTGTATCTGACTGTGGGTCATGATGTACACAGTGTGTCAGTGAGTGTGTTAATATTAATCTGTGTACTCTGTCAGTGTGTTAATATTACTGAGGACAGTGGGGGTGTTTTACACTTCACAGGGTGTATCTGACTGTGGGTCATGATGTACACAGTGTGTCAGTGAGTGTGTTAATATTAATCTGTGTTCTCTGTCAGTGTGTTAATATTCCTGAGGACAGTGGGGGTGTTCTACACTTCACAGGGTGTATCTGGCTGTGGGTCATGATATACACAGTGTGTCAGTGAGTGTGTTAATATTAATCTGTGTTCTCTGTCAGTGTGTTAATATTACTGAGGACAGTGGGGGTGTTTTACACTTCACAGGGTGTATCTGACTGTGGGTCATGATGTACACAGTGTGTCAGTGAGTGTGTTAATATTAATCTGTGTTCTCTGTCAGTGTGTTAATATTACTGAGGACAGTGGGGGTGTTTTACACTTCACAGGGTGTATCTGACTGTGGGTCATGATGTACACAGTGTGTCAGTGAGCGTGTTAATATTAATCTGTGTTCTCTGTCAGTGTGTTAATATTCCTGAGGACAGTGGGGGTGTTTTACACTTCACAGGGTGTATCTGACTGTGGGTCATGATATACACAGTGTGTCAGTGAGTGTGTTAATATTAATCTGTGTTTTCTGTCAGTGTGTTAATATTGCTGAGGACAGTGGGGGTGTTTTACACTTCACAGGGTGTATCTGACTGTGGGTCATGATATACACAGTGTGTCAGTGAGTGTGTTAATATTAATCTGTGTTCTCTGTCACTGTGTTAATATTCCTGAGGACAGTGGGGGTGTTTTACACTTCACAGGGTGTATCTGACTGTGGGTCATGATGTACACAGTGTGTCAGTGAGTGTGTTAATATTAATCTGTGTTCTCTGTCAGGTGTTAATATTACTGAGGACAGTGGGGTGTTTTACACTTCACAGGGTGTATCTGACTGTGCGTCATGATCTACACAGTGTGTCAGTGAGTGTGTTAATATTAATCTGTGTTCTCTGTCAGTGTGTTAATATTACTGAGGACAGTGGGGGTGTTTTACACTTCACAGGGTGTATCTGACTGTGGGTCATGATGTACACATTGTGTCAGTGAATGTGTTAATATTAATCTGTGTTCTCTGTCAGTGTGTTAATATTGCTGAGGACAGTGGGGGTGTTTTACACTTCACAGGGTGTATCTGACTGTGGGTCATGATGTACACAGTGTGTCAGTGAGTGTGTTAATATTAATCTGTGTTCTCTGTCAGTGTGTTAATATTACTGAGGACAGTGGGGGTGTTTTACACTTCAAAGGGTGTATCTGACTGTGGGTCATGATCTACACAGTGTGTCAGTGAGTGTGTTAATATTAATCTGTGTTCTCTGTCAGTGTGTTAATATTCCTGAGGACAGTGGGGATGTTTTACACTTCACAGGGTGTATCTGACTGTGGGTCATGATATACACAGTGTGTCAGTGAGTGTGTTAATATTAATCTGTGTTCTCTGTCAGTGTGTTAATATTCCTGAGGACAGTGGGGATGTTTTACACTTCACAGGGTGTATCTGACTGTGGGTCATGATATACACAGTGTGTCAGTGAGTGTGTTAATATTAATCTGTGTTCTCTGTCAGTGTGTTAATATTACTGAGGTCAGCGGGGGTGTTTTACACTTCACAGGGTGTATCTGACTGTGGGTCATGATGTACACAGTGTGTCAGTGAGTGTGTTAATATTAATCTGTGTTCTCTGTGAGGTGTTAATATTCCTGAGGACAGTGGGGGTGTTTTACACTTCACAGGGTGTATCTGACTGTGGGTCATGATGTACACAGTGTGTCAGTGAGTGTGTTAATATTAATCTGTGTTCTCTGTCAGTGTGTTAATATTAATGAGGACAGTGGGGGTGTTTTACACTTCACAGGGTGTATCTGACTCTGGGTCATGACATACACAGTGTGTCAGTGAGTGTGTTAATATTAATCTGTGTTCTCTGTCAGTGTGTTAATATTACTGAGGACAGTGGGGGTGTTTTACACTTCACCGGGTGTATCTGACTCTGGGTCATGATATACACAGTGTGTCAGTGAGTGTGTTAATATTAATCTGTGTTCTCTGTCAGTGTGTTAATATTACTGAGGACAGTGGGGGTGTTTTACACTTCACAGGGTGTATCTGACTGTGGGTCATGATGTACACAGTGTGTCAGTGAGTGTGTTAATATTAATCTGTGTTCTCTGTCAGTGTGTTAATATTACTGAGGACAGTGGGGGTGTTTTACACTTCACAGGGTGTATCTGACTGTGGGTCATGATGTACACAGTGTGTCAGTGAGCGTGTTAATATTAATCTGTGTTCTCTGTCAGTGTGTTAATATTCCTGAGGACAGTGGGGGTGTTTTACACTTCACAGGGTGTATCTGACTGTGGGTCATGATATACACAGTGTGTCAGTGAGTGTGTTAATATTAATCTGTGTTTTCTGTCAGTGTGTTAATATTGCTGAGGACAGTGGGGGTGTTTTACACTTCACAGGGTGTATCTGACTGTGGGTCATGATATACACAGTGTGTCAGTGAGTGTGTTAATATTAATCTGTGTTCTCTGTCACTGTGTTAATATTCCTGAGGACAGTGGGGGTGTTTTACACTTCACAGGGTGTATCTGACTGTGGGTCATGATGTACACAGTGTGTCAGTGAGTGTGTTAATATTAATCTGTGTTCTCTGTCAGGTGTTAATATTACTGAGGACAGTGGGGTGTTTTACACTTCACAGGGTGTATCTGACTGTGCGTCATGATCTACACAGTGTGTCAGTGAGTGTGTTAATATTAATCTGTGTTCTTTGTCAGTGTGTTAATATTACTGAGGACAGTGGGGGTGTTTTACACTTCACAGGGTGTATCTGACTGTGGGTCATGATGTACACATTGTGTCAGTGAATGTGTTAATATTAATCTGTGTTCTCTGTCAGTGTGTTAATATTGCTGAGGACAGTGGGGGTGTTTTACACTTCACAGGGTGTATCTGACTGTGGGTCATGATGTACACAGTGTGTCAGTGAGTGTGTTAATATTAATCTGTGTTCTCTGTCAGTGTGTTAATATTACTGAGGACAGTGGGGGTGTTTTACACTTCACAGGGTGTATCTGACTGTGGGTCATGATATACACAGTGTGTCAGTGAGTGTGTTAATATTAATCTGTGTACTCTGTCAGTGTGTTAATATTACTGAGGACAGTGGGGGTGTTTTACACTTCACAAGGTGTATCTGGCTGTGGGTCATGATATACACAGTGTGTCAGTGAGTGTGTTAATATTATTCTGTGTTCTCTGTCAGTGTGTTAATATTCCTGAGGACAGTGGGGATGTTTTACACTTCACATGGTGTATCTGACTGTGGGTCATGATATACACAGTGTGTCAGTGAGTGTGTTAATATTAATCTGTGTTCTCTGTCAGTGTGTTAATATTACTGAGGACAGCAGGGGTGTTTTACACTTCTCAGGGTGTATCTGACTGTGAGTCATGATATACACAGTGTGTCAGTGAGTGTGTTAATATTAATCTGTGTTCTCTGTCAGTGTGTTAATATTACTGAGGACAGTGGGGGTGTTTTACACTTCACAGGGTGTACCTGACTGTGGGTCATGATATACACAGTGTGTCAGTGAGTGTGTTAATATTAATCTGTGTTCTCTGTCAGTGTGTTAATATTCCTGAGGACAGTGGGGGTGTTTTACACTTCACAGGGTGTATCTGACTGTGGGTCATGATGTACACAGTGTGTCAGTGAGTGTGTTAATATTAATCTGTGTTCTCTGTCAGTGTGTTAATATTGCTAAGGACAGTGGGGGTGTTTTACACTTCACAGGGTGTATCTGACTCTGGGTCATGATATACACAGTGTGTCAGTGAGTGTGTTAATATTAATCTGTGTTCTCTGCCAGTGTGTTAATATTCCTGAGGACAGTGGGGGTGTTTTACACTTCACAGGGTGTATCTGACTGTGGGTCATGATATACACAGTGTGTCAGTGAGTGTGTTAATATTAATCTGTGTTCTCTGTCAGTGTGTTAATATTCCTGAGGACAGTGGGGGTGTTTTACACTTCACAGGGTGTATCTGACTGTGGGTCATGATATACACAGTGTGTCAGTGAGTGTGTTAATATTAATCTGTGTGCTCTGTCAGTGTGTTAATATTACTGAGGACAGTGGGGATGTTTTACACTTCACAGGGTGTATCTGGCTGTGGGTCATGATATACACAGTGTGTCAGTGAGTGTGTTAATATTAATCTGTGTTCTCTGTCAGTGTGTTAATATTACTGAGGACAGCGGGGGTGTTTTACACTTCACAGGGTGTATCTGACTGTGGGTCATGATATACACAGTGTGTCAGTGAGTGTGTTAATATTAATCTGTGTTCTCTGTCAGTGTGTTAATATTCCTGAGGACAGTGGGGGTGTTTTAAACTTCACAGGGTGTATCTGCCTGTGGGTCAAGATATACACAGTGTGTCAGTGAGTGTGTTAATATTAATCTGTGTTCTCAGTCAGTGTGTTAATATTACTGAGGACAGTGGGGGTGTTTTACAATTCACATGGTGTATCTGACTGTGGGTCATGATGTACACAGTGTGTCAGTGAGTGTGTTAATATTAATCTGTGTTCTCTGTCAGTGTGTTAATATTACTGAGGACAGTGGGGGTGTTTTACACTTCACCGGGTGTATCTGACTCTGGGTCATGATATACACAGTGTGTCAGTGAGTGTGTTAATATTAATCTGTGTTCTCTGTCAGTGTGTTAATATTACTGAGGACAGTGGGGGTGTTTTACACTTCACAGGGTGTATCTGACTGTGGGTCATGATGTACACAGTGTGTCAGTGAGTGTGTTAATATTAATCTGTGTACTCTGTCAGTGTGTTAATATTACTGAGGACAGTGGGGGTGTTTTACACTTCACAGGGTGTATCTGACTGTGGGTCATGATGTACACAGTGTGTCAGTGAGTGTGTTAATATTAATCTGTGTTCTCTGTCAGTGTGTTAATATTCCTGAGGACAGTGGGGGTGTTCTACACTTCACAGGGTGTATCTGGCTGTGGGTCATGATATACACAGTGTGTCAGTGAGTGTGTTAATATTAATCTGTGTTCTCTGTCAGTGTGTTAATATTACTGAGGACAGTGGGGGTGTTTTACACTTCACAGGGTGTATCTGACTGTGGGTCATGATGTACACAGTGTGTCAGTGAGTGTGTTAATATTAATCTGTGTTCTCTGTCAGTGTGTTAATATTACTGAGGACAGTGGGGGTGTTTTACACTTCACAGGGTGTATCTGACTGTGGGTCATGATGTACACAGTGTGTCAGTGAGCGTGTTAATATTAATCTGTGTTCTCTGTCAGTGTGTTAATATTCCTGAGGACAGTGGGGGTGTTTTACACTTCACAGGGTGTATCTGACTGTGGGTCATGATATACACAGTGTGTCAGTGAGTGTGTTAATATTAATCTGTGTTCTCTGTCAGTGTGTTAATATTGCTGAGGACAGTGGGGGTGTTTTACACTTCACAGGGTGTATCTGACTGTGGGTCATGATACACACAGTGTGTCAGTGAGTGTGTTAATATTAATCTGTGTTCTCTGTCACTGTGTTAATATTCCTGAGGACAGTGGGGGTGTTTTACACTTCACAGGGTGTATCTGACTGTGGGTCATGATGTACACAGTGTGTCAGTGAGTGTGTTAATATTAATCTGTGTTCTCTGTCAGGTGTTAATATTACTGAGGACAGTGGGGTGTTTTATACTTCACAGGGTGTATCTGACTGTGGGTCATGATCTACACAGTGTGTCAGTGAGTGTGTTAATATTAATCTGTGTTCTCTGTCAGTGTGTTAATATTACTGAGGACAGTGGGGGTGTTTTACACTTCACAGGGTGTATTTGACTGTGGGTCATGATGTACACAGTGTGTCAGTGAATGTGTTAATATTAATCTGTGTTCTCTGTCAGTGTGTTAATATTGCTGAGGACAGTGGGGGTGTTTTACACTTCACAGGGTGTATCTGACTGTGGGTCATGATGTACACAGTGTGTCAGTGAGTGTGTTAATATTAACCTGTGTTCTCTGTCAGTGTGTTAATATTCCTGAGGACAGTGGGGGTGTTTTACACTTCACAGGGTGTATCTGACTGTGGGTCATGATCTACACAGTGTGTCAGTGAGTGTGTTAATATTAATCTGTGTTCTCTGTCAGTGTGTTAATATTCCTGAGGACAGTGGGGATGTTTTACACTTCACAGGGTGTATCTAACTGTGGGTCATGATATACACAGTGTGTCAGTGAGTGTGTTAATATTAATCTGTGTTCTCTGTCAGTGTGTTAATATTCCTGAGGACAGTGGGGATGTTTTACACTTCACAGGGTGTATCTGACTGTGGGTCATGATATACACAGTGTGTCAGTGAGTGTGTTAATATTAATCTGTGTTCTCTGTCAGTGTGTTAATATTCCTGAGGACAGTGGGGATGTTTTACACTTCACAGGGTGTATCTGACTGTGGGTCATGATATACACAGTGTGTCAGTGAGTGTGTTAATATTAATCTGTGTTCTCTGTCAGTGTGTTAATATTACTGAGGTCAGCGGGGGTGTTTTACACTTCACAGGGTGTATCTGACTGTGGGTCATGATATACACAGTGTGTCAGTGAGTGTGTTAATATTAATCTGTGTTCTCTGTCAGTGTGTTAATATTACTGAGGACAGTGGGGATGTTTTACACTTCACAGGGTTTATCTGACTGTGAGTCATGATGTACACAGTGTGTCAGTGAGTGTGTTAATATTAATCTGTGTTCTCTGTCAGTGTGTTAATATTCCTGAGGACAGTGGGGATGTTTTACACTTCACAGGGTGTATCTGACTGTGGGTCATGATATACACAGTGTGTCAGTGAGTGTGTTAATATTAATCTGTGTTCTCTGTCAATGTGTTAATATTACTGAGGACAGTGGGGGTGTTTTACACTTCACAGGTGTATCTGACTGTGGGTCATGATATACACAGTGTGTCAGTGAGTGTGTTAATATTAATCTGTGTTCTCTGTCAGTGTGTTAATATTACTGAGGACAGCGGGGGTGTTTTACACTTCACAGGGTGTATCTGACTGTGGGTCATGATATACACAGTGTGTCAGTGAGTGTGTTAATATTAATCTGTGTTCTCTGTCAGTGTGTTAATATTACTGAGGACAGTGGTGTGTTTTACACTTCACCGGGTGTATCTGACTCTGGGTCATGATATACACAGTGTGTCAGTGAGTGTGTTAATATTAATCTGTGTTCTCTGTCAGTGTGTTAATATTACTGAGGACAGTGGGGGTGTTTTACACTTCACAGGGTGTATCTGACTGTGGGTCATGATATACACAGTGTGTCAGTGAGTGTGTTAATATTAATCTGTGTTCTCTGTCAGTGTGTTAATATTACTGAGGACAGTGGGGGTGTTTTACACTTCACCGTGTGTATCTGACTGTGGGTCATGATGTACACAGTGTGTCAGTGAGTGTGTTAATATTAATCTGTGTTCTCTGTCAGTGTGTTAATATTACTGAGGACAGTGGGGGTGTTTTACACTTCACAGGGTGTATCTGACTGTGGGTCATGATGTACACAGTGTGTCAGTGAGTGTGTTAATATTAATCTGTGTTCTCTGTCAGTGTGTTAATATTACTGAGGACAGTGGGGGTGTTTTACACTTCACAAGGTGTATCTGGCTGTGGGTCATGATATACACAGTGTTTCAGTGAGTGTGTTAATATTAATCTGTGTTCTCTGTCAGTGTGTTAATATTACTGAGGACAGCGGGGGTGTTTTACACTTCACAGGGTGTATCTGACTGTGAGTCATGATATACACAGTGTGTCAGTGAGTGTGTTAATATTAATATGTGTTCTCTGTCAGTGTGTTAATATTACTGAGGACAGTGGGGGTGTTTTACACTTCACAGGGTGTACCTGACTGTGGGTCATGATATACACAGTGTGTCAGTGAGTGTGTTAATATTAATCTGTGTTCTCTGTCAGTGTGTTAATATTCCTGAGGACAGTGGGGGTGTTTTACACTTCACAGGGTGTATCTGACTGTGGGTCATGATGTACACAGTGTGTCAGTGAGTGTGTTAATATTAATCTGTGTTCTCTGTCAGTGTGTTAATATTGCTAAGGACAGTGGGGGTGTTTTACACTTCACAGGGTGTATCTGACTCTGGGTCATGATATACACAGTGTGTCAGTGAGTGTGTTAATATTAATCTGTGTTCTCTGTCAGTGTGTTAATATTCCTGAGGACAGTGGGGGTGTTTTACACTTCACAGGGTGTATCTGACTGTGGGTCATGATATACACAGTGTGTCAGTGAGTGTGTTAATATTAATCTGTGTTCTCTGTCAGTGTGTTAATATTCCTGAGGACAGTGGGGGTGTTTTACACTTCACAGGGTGTATCTGACTGTGGGTCATGATATACACAGTGTGTCAGTGAGTGTGTTAATATTAATCTGTGTGCTCTGTCAGTGTGTTAATATTACTGAGGACAGTGGGGATGTTTTACACTTCACAGGGTGTATCTGACTGTGGGTCATGATATACACAGTGTGTCAGTGAGTGTGTTAATATTAATCTGTGTTCTCTGTCAGTGTGTTAATATTACTGAGGACAGCGGGGGTGTTTTACACTTCACAGGGTGTATCTGACTGTGGGTCATGATATACACAGTGTGTCAGTGAGTGTGTTAATATTAATCTGTGTTCTCTGTCAGTGTGTTAATATTCCTGAGGACAGTGGGGGTGTTTTAAACTTCACAGGGTGTATCTGACTGTGGGTCAAGATATACACAGTGTGTCAGTGAGTGTGTTAATATTAATCTGTGTTCTCAGTCAGTGTGTTAATATTACTGAGGACAGTGGGGGTGTTTTACAATTCACAGGGTGTATCTGACTGTGGGTCATGATGTACACAGTGTGTCAGTGAGTGTGTTAATATTAATCTGTGTTCTCTGTCAGTGTGTTAATATTACTGAGGACAGTGGGGGTGTTTTACACTTCACAGGGTGTATCTGACTGTGGGTCATGATGTACACAGTGTGTCAGTGAGTGTGTTAATATTAATCTGTGTTCTCTGTCAGTGTGTTAATATCCCTGAGGACAGTGGGGATGTTTTACACTTCACAGGGTGTATCTGACTGTGGGTCATGATATACACAGTGTGTCAGTGAGTGTGTTAATATTAATCTGTGTTCTCTGTCAGTTTGTTAATATTGCTGAGGACAGTGGGGGTGTTTTACACTTCACAGGGTGTATCTGAATGTGGGTCATGATATACACAGTGTGTCAGTGAGTGTGTTAATATTAATCTGTGTTCTCTGTCAGTGTGTTAATATTACTGAGGACAGTGGGGATGTTTTACACTTCACAGGGTTTATCTGACTGTGGGTCATGATGTACACAGTGTGTCAGTGAGTGTGTTAATATTAATCTGTGTTCTCTGTCAGTGTGTTAATATTCCTGAGGACAGCGGGGGTGTTTTACACTTCACAGGGTGTATCTGACTGTGGGTCATGATGGACACAGTCTGTCAGTGAGTGTGTTAATATTAATCTGTGTTCTCTGTCAGTGTGTTAATATTACTGAGAACAGTGGGGGTGTTTTACACTTCACCGGGTGTATCTGACTGTGGGTCATGATGTACACAGTGTGTCAGTGAGTGTGTTAATATTAATCTGTGTTCTCTGTCAGTGTGTTAATATTACTGAGGACAGTGGGGGTGTTTTACACTTCACAGGGTGTATCTGACTGTGGGTCATGATGTACACAGTGTGTCAGTGAGTGTGTTAATATTAATCTGTGTTCTCTGTGAGGTGTTAATATTCCTGAGGACAGTGGGGGTGTTTTACACTTCACAGGGTGTATCTGACTGTGGGTCATGATGTACACAGTGTGTCAGTGAGTGTGTTAATATTAATCTGTGTACTCTGTCAGTGTGTTAATATTACTGAGGACAGTGGGGGTGTTTTACACTTCACCGGGTGTATCTGACTCTGGGTTATGATGTACACAGTGTGTCAGTGAGTGTGTTAATATTAATCTGTGTTCTCTGTCAGTGTGTTAATATTGCTGAGGACAGTGGGGGTGTTTTACACTTCACCGGGTGTATCTGACTCTGGGTCATGATATACACAGTGTGTCAGTGAGTGTGTTAATATTAATCTGTGTTCTCTGTCAGTGTGTTAATATTACTGAGGACAGTGGGGGTGTTTTACACTTCACCGGGTGTATCTGACTCAGGGTCATGATATACACAGTGTGTCAGTGAGTGTGTTAATATTAATCTGTGTTCTCTGTCAGTGTGTTAATATTACTGAGGACAGTGGGGGTGTTTTACACTTCACAGGGTGTATCTGACTGTGGGCCATGATGTACACAGTGTGTCAGTGAGTGTGTTAATATTAATCTGTGTTCTCTGTCAGTGTGTTAATATTCCTGAGGACAGTGGGGGTGTTTTACACTTCACAGGGTGTACCTGACTGTGGGTCATGATATACACAGTGTGTCAGTGAGTGTGCTAATATTAATCTGTGTTCTCTGTCAGTGTGTTAATATTCCTGAGGACAGTGGGGGTGTTTTACACTTCACAGGGTGTATCTGACTGTGGGTCATGATGTACACAGTGTGTCAGTGAGTGTGTTAATATTAATCTGTGTTCTCTGTCAGTGTGTTAATGTTGCTAAGGACAGTGGGGGTGTTTTACACTTCACAGGGTGTATCTGACTCTGGGTCATGATATACACAGTGTGTCAGTGAGTGTGTTAATATTAATCTGTGTTCTCTGTCAGTGTGTTAATATTCCTGAGACAGTGGGGGTGTTTTACACTTCCCAGGGTGTATCTGACTGTGGGTCATGATATACACAGTGTGTCAGTGAGTGTGTTAATATTAATCTGTGTTCTCTGTCAGTGTGTTAATATTCCTGAGGACAGTGGGGGTGTTTTACACTTCACAGGGTGTATCTGACTGTGGGTCATGATATACACAGTGTGTCAGTGAGTGTGTTAATATTAATCTGTGTTCTCTGTCAGTGTGTTAATATTACTGAGGACAGTGGGGATGTTTTACACTTCACAGGGTGTATCTGACTGTGGGTCATGATATACACAGTGTGTCAGTGAGTGTGTTAATATTAATCTGTGTTCTCTGTCAGTGTGTTAATATTACTGAGGACAGCGGGGGTGTTTTACACTTCACAGTGTGTATCTGACTGTGGGTCATGATCTACACAGTGTGTCAGTGAGTGTGTTAATATTAATCTGTGTTCTCTGTCAGTGTGTTAATATTCCTGAGGACAGTGGGGGTGTTTTAAACTTCACCGGGTGTATCTGACTGTGGGTCATGATATACACAGTGTGTCAGTGAGTGTGTTAATATTAATCTGTGTTCTCTGTCAGTGTGTTAATATTACTGAGGACAGTGGGGGTGTTTTACACTTCACAGGGTGTATCTGACTGTGGGTCATGATGTACACAGTGTGTCAGTGAGTGTGTTAATATTAATCTGTGTTCTCTGTCAGTGTGTTAATATTCCTGAGGACAGTGGGGATGTTTTACACTTCACAGGGTGTATCTGACTGTGGGTCATGATATACACAGTGTGTCAGTGAGTGTGTTAATATTAATCTGTGTTCTCTGTCAGTGTGTTAATATTGCTGAGGACAGTGGGGGTATTTTACACTTCACAGGGTGTATCTGACTGTGGGTCATGATATACACAGTGTGTCAGTGAGTGTGTTAATATTAATCTGTGTTCTCTGTCAGTGTGTTAATATTACTGAGGACAGTGGGGATGTTTTACACTTCACAGGGTTTATCTGACTGTGGGTCATGATGTACACAGTGTGTCAGTGAGTGTGTTAATATTAATCTGTGTTCTCTGTCAGTGTGTTAATATTCCTGAGGACAGCGGGGGTGTTTTACACTTCACAGGGTGTATCTGACTGTGGGTCATGATGGACACAGTCTGTCAGTGAGTGTGTTAATATTAATCTGTGTTCTCTGTCAGTGTGTTAATATTACTGAGAACAGTGGGGGTGTTTTACACTTCACCGGGTGTATCTGACTGTGGGTCATGATGTACACAGTGTGTTAGTGAGTGTGTTAATATTAATCTGTGTTCTCTGTCAGTGTGTTAATATTACTGAGGACAGTGGGGGTGTTTTACACTTCACAGGGTGTATCTGACTGTGGGTCATGATGTACACAGTGTGTCAGTGAGTGTGTTAATATTAATCTGTGTTCTCTGTGAGGTGTTAATATTCCTGAGGACAGTGGGGGTGTTTTACACTTCACAGGGTGTATCTGACTGTGGGTCATGATGTACACAGTGTGTCAGTGAGTGTGTTAATATTAATCTGTGTTCTCTGTCAGTGTGTTAATATTACTGAGGACAGTGGGGGTGTTTTACACTTCACAGGGTGTATCTGACTGTTGGTCATGATGTACACAGTGTGTCAGTGAGTGTGTTAATATTAATCTGTGTTCTCTGTCAGTGTGTTAATATTGCTGAGGACAGTGGGGGTGTTTTACACTTCACCGGGTGTATCTGACTCTGGGTCATGATATACACAGTGTGTCAGTGAGTGTGTTAATATTAATCTGTGTTCTCTGTCAGTGTGTTAATATTACTGAGGACAGTGGGGGTGTTTTACACTTCACCGGGTGTATCTGACTCTGGGTCATGATATACACAGTGTGTCAGTGAGTGTGTTAATATTAATCTGTGTTCTCTGTCAGTGTGTTAATATTACTGAGGACAGTGGGGGTGTTTTACACTTCACAGGGTGTATCTGACTGTGGGTCATGATGTACACAGTGTGTCAGTGAGTGTGTTAATATTAATCTGTGTTCTCTGTCAGTGTGTTAATATTCCTGAGGACAGTGGGGGTGTTTTACACTTCACCAGGAGTATCTGACTGTGGGTCATGATATACACAGTGTGTCAGTGAGTGTGTTAATATTAATCTGTGTTCTCTGTCAGTGTGTTAATATTACTGAGGACAGTGGGGGTGTTTTACACTTCACAGGGTGTATCTGACTGTGGGTCATGATGTACACAGTGTGTCAGTGAGTGTGTTAATATTAATCTGTGTTCTCTGTCAGTGTGTTAATATTACTGAGGACAGTAGGGGTGTTTTACACTTCACAGGGTGTATCTGACTGTGGGTCATGATGTACACAGTGTGTCAGTGAGTGTGTTAATATTAATCTGTGTTCTCTGTCAGTGTGTTAATATTACTGAGGACAGTGGGTGTGTTTTACACTTCACAGGGTGTATCTGACTGTGGGTCATGATGTACACAGTGTGTCAGTGAGTGTGTTAATATTAATCTGTGTTCTCTGTCAGTGTGTTAATATTCCTGAGGACAGTGGGGATGTTTTACACTTCACAGGGTGTATCTGACTGTGGGTCATGTTATACACAGTGTGTCAGTGACTGTGTTAATATTAATCTGTGTTCTCTGTCAGTGTGTTAATATTACTGAGGACAGTGGGGGTGTTTTACACTTCACAGGGTGTATCTGACTGTGGGTCATGATATACACAGTGTGTCAGTGAGTGTGTTAATATTAATCTGTGTTCTCTGTCAGTGTGTTAATATTACTGAGGACAGTGGGGGTGTTTTACACTTCACAGGGTGTATCTGACTGTGGGTCATGATATACACAGTGTGTCAGTGAGTGTGTTAATATTAATCTGTGTTCTCTGTCAGTGTGTTAATATTACTGAGGACAGTGGGGGTGTTTTACACTTCACAGGGTGTATCCGACTGTGGGTCATGATATACACAGTGTGTCAGTGAGTGTGTTAATATTAATCTGTGTTCTCTGTCAGTGTGTTAATATTACTGAGGACAGTGGGGGTGTTTTACACTTCACAGGGTGTATCTGACTGTGGGTCATGATATACACAGTGTGTCAGTGAGTGTGTTAATATTAATCTGTGTTCTCTGTCAGTGTGTTAATATTACTGAGGACAGTGGAGATGTTTTACACTTCACAGGGTATATCTGACTGTGGGTCATGATGTACACAGTGTGTCAGTGAGTGTGTTAATATTAATCTGTGTTCTCTGTCAGTGTGTTAATATTCCTGAGGACAGTGGGGGTGTTTTACATTTCAGAGGGTGTATCTGACTGTGGGTCATGATATACACAGTGTGTCAGTGAGTGTGTTAATATTAATCTGTGTTCTCTGTCAGTGTGTTAATATAACTGAGGACAGTGGGGGTGTTTTACACTTCACAGGGTGTTTCTAACTGTGGGTCATGATATACACAGTGTGTCAGTGAGTGTGTTAATATTAATCTGTGTTCTCTGTCAGTGTGTTAATATTACTGAGGACAGTGGGGGTGTTTTACACTTCACAGGGTGTATCTGACTGTGGGTCATGATATACACAGTGTGTCAGTGAGTGTGTTAATATTAATCTGTGTTCTCTGTCAGTGTGTTAATATTACTGAGGACAGTGGGGGTGTTTTACACTTCACAGGGTGTATCCGACTGTGGGTCATGATATACACAGTGTGTCAGTGAGTGTGTTAATATTAATCTGTGTTCTCTGTCAGTGTGTTAATATTACTGAGGACAGTGGGGGTGTTTTACACTTCACAGGGTGTATCTGACTGTGGGTCATGATATACACAGTGTGTCAGTGAGTGTGTTAATATTAATCTGTGTTCTCTGTCAGTGTGTTAATATTACTGAGGACAGTGGAGATGTTTTACACTTCACAGGGTATATCTGACTGTGGGTCATGATGTACACAGTGTGTCAGTGAGTGTGTTAATATTAATCTGTGTTCTCTGTCAGTGTGTTAATATTCCTGAGGACAGTGGGGGTGTTTTACATTTCAGAGGGTGTATCTGACTGTGGGTCATGATATACACAGTGTGTCAGTGAGTGTGTTAATATTAATCTGTGTTCTCTGTCAGTGTGTTAATATAACTGAGGACAGTGGGGGTGTTTTACACTTCACAGGGTGTTTCTAACTGTGGGTCATGATATACACAGTGTGTCAGTGAGTGTGTTAATATCAATCTGTGTTCTCTGTCAGTGTGTTAATATTACTGAGGACAGTGGGGGTGTTTTACACTTCACAGGGTGTATCTGACTGTGGGTCATGATATACACAGTGTGTCAGTGAGTGTGTTAATATTAATCTGTGTTCTCTGTCAGTGTGTTAATATTACTGAGGACAGTGGGGGTGTTTTACACTTCACAGGGTGTATCTGACTGTGGGTCATGATATACACAGTGTGTCAGTGAGTGTGTTAATATTAATCTGTGTTCTCTGTCAGTGTGTTAATATTACTGAGGACAGTGGAGATGTTTTACACTTCACCGGGTGTATCTGACTTTGGGTCATGATGTACACAGTGTGTCAGTGAGTGTGTTAATATTAATCTGTGTTCTCTGTCAGTGTGTTAATGTTACTGAGGACAGTGGGGGTGTTGTACACTTCACAGGGTGTATCTGACTGTGGGTCATGATGTACACAGTGTGTCAGTGAGTGTGTTAATATTAATCTGTGTTCTCTGTCAGTGTGTTAATATTACTGAGCACAGTGGGGGTGTTTTACACTTCACAGGGTGTATCTGACTGTGGGTCATGATGTACACAGTGTATCAGTGAGTGTGTTAATATTAATCTGTGTTCTCTGTCAGTGTGTTAATATTGCTGAGGACAGTGGGGGTGTTTTACACTTCACAGGGTGTATCTGACTGTGGGTCATGATATACACAGTGTGTCAGTGAGTGTGTTAATATTAATCTGTGTTCTCTGTCAGTGTGTTAATGTTACTGAGGACAGTGGGGGTGTTTTACACTTCACAGGGTGTATCTGACTGTGGGTCATGATATACACAGTGTGTCAGTGAGTGTGTTAATATTAATTTGTGTTCTCTGTCAGTGTGTTAATATTACTGAGGACAGTGGGGGTGTTTTACACTTCACAGGGTGTATCGGACTGTGGGTCATGATGTACACAGTGTGTCAGTGAGTGTGTTAATATTAATCTGTGTTCTCTGTCAGTGTGTTAATATTACTGAGGACAGTGGGGGTGTTTTACACTTCACCGGGTGTATCTGACTGTGGGTCATGATGTACACAGTGTGTCAGTGAGTGTGTTAATATTAATCTGTGTTCTCTGTCAGTGTGTTAATATTACTGAGGACAGTGGGGGTGTTTTACACTTCACAGGGTGTATCTGACTGTGAGTCATGATGTACACAGTGTGTCAGTGAGTGTGTTAATATTACTCTATGTTCACTGTGAGGTTTTAATATTCCTGAGGACAGTGGGGGTGTTTTACACTTCACAGGGTGTATCTGACTGTGGGTCATGATATACACAGTGTGTCAGTGAGTGTGTTAATATTAATCTGTGTTCTCTGTCAGTGTGTTAATATTACTGAGGACAGTGGGGGTGTTTTACACTTCACCGGGTGTATCTGACTCTGGGTCATGATATACACAGTGTGTCAGTGAGTGTGTTAATATTAATCTGTGTTCTCTGTCAGTGTGTTAATATTACTGAGGACAGTGGGGATGTTTTACACTTCACAGAGTGTATCTGACTGTGGGTCATGATATACACAGTGTGTCAGTGAGTGTGTTAATATTAATCTGTGTTCTCTGTCAGTGTGTTAATATTACTGAGGACAGTGGGGGTGTTTTACACTTCACAGGGTGTATCTGACTGTGGGTCATGATATACACAGTGTGTCAGTGAGTGTGTTAATATTAATCTGTGTTCTCTGTGAGGTGTTAATATTCCTGAGGACAGTGGGGGTGTTTTACACTTCACAGGGTGTATCTGACTGTGGGTCATGATATCCACAGTGTGTCAGTGAGTGTGTTAATATTAATCTGTGTTCTCTGTCAGTGTGTTAATATTGCTGAGGACAGTGGGGGTGTTTTACACTTCACAGGGTGTATCTGACTGTGGGTCATGATATACACAGTGTGTCAGTGAGTGTGTTAATATTAATCTGTGTTCTCTGTCAGTGTGTTAATATTACTGAGGACAGTGGGGGTGTTTTACACTTCACCGGGTGTATCTGACTCTGGGTCATGATATACACAGTGTGTCAGTGAGTGTGTTAATATTAATCTGTGTTCTCTGTCAGTGTGTTAATATTACTGAGGACAGTGGGGATGTTTTACACTTCACAGAGTGTATCTGACTGTGGGTCATGATATACACAGTGTGTCAGTGAGTGTGTTAATATTAATCTGTGTTCTCTGTCAGTGTGTTAATATTACTGAGGACAGTGGGGGTGTTTTACACTTCACAGGGTGTATCTGACTGTGGGTCATGATATACACAGTGTGTCAGTGAGTGTGTTAATATTAATCTGTGTTCTCTGTGAGGTGTTAATATTCCTGAGGACAGTGGGGGTGTTTTACACTTCACAGGGTGTATCTGACTGTGGGTCATGATATCCACAGTGTGTCAGTGAGTGTGTTAATATTAATCTGTGTTCTCTGTCAGTGTGTTAATATTGCTGAGGACAGTGGGGGTGTTTTACACTTCACAGGGTGTATCTGACTGTGGGTCATGATATACACAGTGTGTCAGTGAGTGTGTTAATATTAATCTGTGTTCTCTGTCAGTGTGTTAATATTCCTGAGGACAGTGGGGGTGTTTTACACTTCACAGGGTGTATCTGACTGTGGGTCATGATGTACACAGTGTGTCAGTGAGTGTGTTAATATTAATCTGTGTTCTCTGTCAGTGTGTTAATATTACTGAGGACAGTGGGGGTGTTTTACACTTCACAGGGTGGATCTGACTGTGGGTCATGATGTACACAGTGTGTCAGTGAGTGTGTTAATATTAATCTGTGTTCTCTGTGAGGTGTTAATATTCCTGAGGACAGTGGGGGTGTTTTACACTTCACAGGGTGTATCTGGCTGTGGGTCATGATATACACAGTGTGTCAGTGAGTGTGTTAATATTAATCTGTGTTCTCTGTCAGTGTGTTAATATTACTGAGGACAGTGGGGGTGTTTTACACTTCACAGGGTGTATCTGACTCTGGGTCATGATATACACAGTGGGTCAGTGAGTGTGTTAATATTAATCTGTGTTCTCTGTCAGTGTGTTAATATTCCTGAGGACAGTGGGGATGTTTTACACTTCACAGGGTGTATCTGAATGTGGGTCATGATATACACAGTGTGTCAGTGAGTGTGTTAATATTTATCTGTGTTCTCTGTCAGTGTGTTAAAATTCCTGAGGAAAGTGGTGATGTTTTACACTTCACAGGGTGTATCTGACTGTGGGTCATGATATACACAGTGTGTCAGTGAGTGTGTTAATATTAATCTGTGTTCTCTGTGAGGTGTTAATATTACTGAGGACAGTGGGGGTGTTTTACACTTCACAGGGTGTATCTGACTGTGGGTCATGATATACACAGTGTGTCAGTGAGTGTGTTAATATTAATCTGTGTTCTCTGTCAGTGTGTTAATATTACTGAGGACAGTGGGGGTGTTTTACACTTCACAGGGTGTATCTGACTGTGGGTCATGATGTACACAGTGTGTCAGTGAGTGTGTTAATATTAATCTGTGTTCTCTGTCAGTGTGTTAATATTCCTGAGGACAGTGGGGATGTTTTACACTTCACAGGGTGTATCTGACTGTGGGTCATGATATACACAGTGTGTCAGTGAATGTGTTAATATTAATCTGTGTTCTCTGTGAGGTGTTAATATTACTGAGGACAGTGGGGGTGTTTTACACTTCACAGGGTGTATCTGACTGTGGGTCATGATATACACAGTGTGTCAGTGAGTGTGTTAATATTAATCTGTGTTCTCTGTCAGTGTGTTAATATTACTGAGGACAGTGGGGGTGTTTTACACTTCACCGGGTGTATCTGACTGTGGGTCATGATATACACAGTGTGTCAGTGAGTGTGTTAATATTAATCTGTGTTCTCTGTCAGTGTGTTAATATTACTGAGGACAGTGGGGGTGTTTTACACTTCACAGGGTGTATCTGACTGTGGGTCATGATATACACAGTGTGTCAGTGAGTGTGTTAATATTAATCTGTGTTCTCTGTCCGTGTGTTAATATTACTGAGGACAGTGGGGGTGTTTTACACTTCACCGGGTGTATCTGACTGTGGGTCATGATGTACACAGTGTGTCAGTGAGTTTGTTAATATTAATCTGTGTTCTCTGTCAGTGTGTTAATATTACTGAGGACAGTGGGGGTGTTTTACACTTCACAGGGTGTATCTGACTCTGGGTCATGATATACACAGTGTGTCAGTGAGTGTGTTAATATTAATCTGTGTTCTCTGTCAGTGTGTTAATATTACTGAGGACAGCGGGGGTGTTTTACACTTCACAGGGTGTATCTGACTGTGGGTCATGATATACACAGTGTGTCAGTGAGTGTGTTAATATTAATCTGTGTTCTCTGTCAGTGTGTTAATATTACTGAGGACAGTGGGGGTGTTTTACACTTCACAGGGTGTATCTGACTGTGGGTCATGATATACACAGTGTGTCAGTGAGTGTGTTAATATTAATCTGTGTTCTCTGTCAGTGTGTTAATATTCCTGAGGACAGTGGGGATGTTTTACACTTCACAGGGTGTATCTGACTGTGGGTCATGATGTACACAGTGTGTCAGTGAGTGTGTTAATATTAATCTGTGTTCTCTGTCAGTGTGTTAATATTCCTGAGGACAGTGGGGGTGTTTTACACTTCACAGGGTGTATCTGACTGTGGGTCATGATGTACACAGTGTGTCAGTGAGTGTGTTAATATTAATCTGTGTTCTCTGTCAGTGTGTTAATATTACTGAGGACAGTGGGGGTGTTTTACACTTCACAGGGTTTATCTGACTGTGGGTCATGATATACACAGTGTGTCAGTGAGTGTGTTAATATTCATCTGTGTTCTCTGTCAGTGTGTTAATATTCCTGAGGACAGTGGGGGTGTTTTACACTTCACAGGGTGTATCTGACTGTGGGTCATGATATACACAGTGTGTCAGTGAGTGTGTTAATATTAATCTGTGTTCTCTGTCAGTGTGTTAATATTACTGAGGACAGTGGGAATGTTTTACACTTCACAGGGTTTATCTGACTGTGAGTCATGATATGCACAGTGTGTCAGTGAGTGTGTTAATATTAATATGTGTTCTCTGTCAGTGTGTTAATATTACTGAGGACAGTGGGGGTGTTTTACACTTCACAGGGTGTATCTGACTGTGGGTCATGATATACACAGTGTGTCAGTGAGAGTGTTAATATTAATCTGTGTTCTCTGTCAGTGTGTTAATATTACTGAGGACAGTGCGGATGTTTTACACTTCACAGGGTGTATCTGACTGTGGGTCATGATGTACACAGTGTGTCAGTGAGTGTGTTAATATTAATCTGTGTTCTCTGTCAGTGTGTTAATATTACTGAGGACATTGGGGGTGTTTTACACTTCACAGGGTTTATCTGACTGTGGGTCATGATGTACACAGTGTGTCAGTGAGTGTGTTAATATTAATCTGTGTTCTCTGTCAGTGTGTTAATATTCCTGAGGACAGTGGGGGTGTTTTACACTTCACAGGGTGTATCTGACTGTGGGTCATGATATACACAGTGTGTCAGTGAGTGTGTTAATATTAATCTGTGTTCTCTGTCAGTGTGTTAATATTCCTGAGGACAGTGGGGATGTTTTACACTTCACAGGGTGTATCTGACTGTGGGTCATGATATACACAGTGTGTCAGTGAGTGTGTTAATATTAATCTGTGTTCTCTGTCAGTGTGTTAATATTCCTGAGGAAAGTGGGGATGTTTTACACTTCACAGGGTGTATCTGACTGTGGGTCATGATATACACAGTGTGTCAGTGAGTGTGTTAATATTAATCTGTGTTCTCTGTCAGTGTGTTAATATTACTGAGGACAGTGGGGGTGTTTTACACTTCACAGGGTGTATCTGACTGTGGGTCATGATATACACAGTGTGTCAGTGAGTGTGTTAATATTAATCTGTGTTCTCTGTCAGTGTGTTAATATTACTGAGGAGAGTGGGGGTGTTTTACACTTCACAGGGTGTATCTGACTCTGGGTCATGATATACACAGTGTGTCAGTGAGCGTGTTAATATTAATCTGTGTTCTCTGTCAGTGTGTTGATATTCCTGAGGACAGTGGGGGTGTTTTACACTTCACAGGGTGTATCTGACTGTGGGTCATGATATACACATTGTGTCAGTGAGTGTGTTAATATTGATCTGTGTTCTCTGTCAGTGTGTTAATATTACTGAGGACAGTGGGGGTGTTTTACACTTCACCGGGTTTATCTGACTCTGGGTCATGATATACACAGTGTGTCAGTGAGTGTGTTAATATTAATCTGTGTTCTCTGTCAGTGTGTTAATATTACTGAGGACAGTGGGGGTGTTTTACACTTCACAGGGTGTATCTGACTGTGGGTCATGATATACACAGTGTGTCAGTGAGTGTGTTAATATTAATCTGTGTTCTCTGTCCGTGTGTTAATATTACTGAGGACAGTGGGGGTGTTTTACACTTCACAGGGTGTATCTGACTGTGGGTCATGATGTACACAGTGTGTCAGTGAGTGTGTTAATATTAATCTGTGTTCTCTGTCAGTGTGTTAATATTACTGAGGACAGTGGGGGTGTTTTACACTTCACAGGGTGTATCTGACTGTGGGTCATGATATCCACAGTGTGTCAGTGAGTGTGTTAATATTAATCTGTGCTCTCTGTCAGTGTGTTAATATTACTGAGGACAGCGGGGGTGTTTTACACTTCACAGGGTGTATCTGACTGTGGGTCGTGATATACACAGTGTGTCAGTGAGTGTGTTAATATTAATCTGTGTTCTCTGTCAGTGTGTTAATATTACTGAGGACAGTGGGGGTGTTTTACACTTCACAGGGTGTATCTGACTGTGGGTCATGATATACACAGTGTGTCAGTGAGTGTGTTAATATTAATCTGTGTTCTCTGTCAGTGTGTTAATATTCCTGAGGACAGTGGGGATGTTTTACACTTCACAGGGTGTATCTGACTGTGGGTCATGATGTACACAGTGTGTCAGTGAGTGTGTTAATATTAATCTGTGTTCTCTGTCAGTGTGTTAATATTCCTGAGGGCAGTGTGGGTGTTTTACACTTCTCAGGGTGTTTCTGACTGTGGGTCATGATGTACACAGTGTGTCAGTGAGTGTGTTAACATTAATCTGTGTTCCCTGTCAGTGTGTTAATATTACTGAGGACAGTGGGGGTGTTTTACACTTCACAGGGTTTATCTGACTGTGGGTCATGATATACACAGTGTGTCAGTGAGTGTGTTAATATTCATCTGTGTTCTCTGTCAGTGTGTTAATATTCCTGAGGACAGTGGGGGTGTTTTACACTTCACAGGGTGTATCTGACTGTGGGTCATGATATACACAGTGTGTCAGTGAGTGTGTTAATATTAATCTGTGTTCTCTGTCAGTGTGTTAATATTACTGAGGACAGTGGGAATGTTTTACACTTCACAGGGTGTATCTGACTGTGGGTCATGATATACACAGTGTGTCAGTGAGAGTGTTAATATTAATCTGTGTTCTCTGTCAGTGTGTTAATATTACTGAGGACAGTGCGGATGTTTTACACTTCACAGGGTGTATCTGACTGTGGGTCATGATGTACACAGTGTGTCAGTGAGTGTGTTAATATTAATCTGTGTTCTCTGTCAGTGTGTTAATATTACTGAGGACAGTGGGGGTGTTTTACACTTCACAGGGTATATCTGACTGTGGGTCATGATGTACACAGTGTGTCAGTGAGTGTGTTAATATTAATCTGTGTTCTCTGTCAGTGTGTTAATATTACTGAGGACAGTGGGGGTGTTTTACACTTCACAGGGTGTATCTGACTGTGGGTCATGATATACACAGTGTGTCAGTGAGTGTGTTAATATTAATCTGTGTTCTCTGTCAGTGTGTTAATATTACTGAGGAGAGTGGGGGTGTTTTACACTTCACAGGGTGTATCTGACTCTGGGTCATGATATACACAGTGTGTCAGTGAGCGTGTTAATATTAATCTGTGTTCTCTGTCAGTGTGTTGATATTCCTGAGGACAGTGGGGGTGTTTTACACTTCACAGGGTGTATCTGACTGTGGGTCATGATATACACATTGTGTCAGTGAGTGTGTTAATATTGATCTGTGTTCTCTGTCAGTGTGTTAATATTACTGAGGACAGTGGGGGTGTTTTACACTTCACCGGGTTTATCTGACTCTGGGTCATGATATACACAGTGTGTCAGTGAGTGTGTTAATATTAATCTGTGTTCTCTGTCAGTGTGTTAATATTACTGAGGACAGTGGGGGTGTTTTACACTTCACAGGGTGTATCTGACTGTGGGTCATGATATACACAGTGTGTCAGTGAGTGTGTTAATATTAATCTGTGTTCTCTGTCCGTGTGTTAATATTACTGAGGACAGTGGGGGTGTTTTACACTTCACAGGGTGTATCTGACTGTGGGTCATGATGTACACAGTGTGTCAGTGAGTGTGTTAATATTAATCTGTGTTCTCTGTCAGTGTGTTAATATTACTGAGGACAGTGGGGGTGTTTTACACTTCACAGGGTGTATCTGACTGTGGGTCATGATATCCACAGTGTGTCAGTGAGTGTGTTAATATTAATCTGTGCTCTCTGTCAGTGTGTTAATATTACTGAGGACAGCGGGGGTGTTTTACACTTCACAGGGTGTATCTGACTGTGGGTCGTGATATACACAGTGTGTCAGTGAGTGTGTTAATATTAATCTGTGTTCTCTGTCAGTGTGTTAATATTACTGAGGACAGTGGGGGTGTTTTACACTTCACAGGGTGTATCTGACTGTGGGTCATGATATACACAGTGTGTCAGTGAGTGTGTTAATATTAATCTGTGTTCTCTGTCAGTGTGTTAATATTCCTGAGGACAGTGGGGATGTTTTACACTTCACAGGGTGTATCTGACTGTGGGTCATGATGTACACAGTGTGTCAGTGAGTGTGTTAATATTAATCTGTGTTCTCTGTCAGTGTGTTAATATTCCTGAGGGCAGTGTGGGTGTTTTACACTTCTCAGGGTGTTTCTGACTGTGGGTCATGATGTACACAGTGTGTCAGTGAGTGTGTTAACATTAATCTGTGTTCCCTGTCAGTGTGTTAATATTACTGAGGACAGTGGGGGTGTTTTACACTTCACAGGGTTTATCTGACTGTGGGTCATGATATACACAGTGTGTCAGTGAGTGTGTTAATATTCATCTGTGTTCTCTGTCAGTGTGTTAATATTCCTGAGGACAGTGGGGGTGTTTTACACTTCACAGGGTGTATCTGACTGTGGGTCATGATATACACAGTGAGTCAGTGAGTGTGTTAATATTAATCTGTGTTCTCTGTCAGTGTGTTAATATTACTGAGGACAGTGGGAATGTTTTACACTTCACAGGGTGTATCTGACTGTGGGTCATGATATACACAGTGTGTCAGTGAGAGTGTTAATATTAATCTGTGTTCTCTGTCAGTGTGTTAATATTACTGAGGACAGTGCGGATGTTTTACACTTCACAGGGTGTATCTGACTGTGGGTCATGATGTACACAGTGTGTCAGTGAGTGTGTTAATATTAATCTGTGTTCTCTGTCAGTGTGTTAATATTACTGAGGACAGTGGGGGTGTTTTACACTTCACAGGGTATATCTGACTGTGGGTCATGATGTACACAGTGTGTCAGTGAGTGTGTTAATATTAATCTGTGTTCTCTGTCAGTGTGCTAATATTCCTGAGGACAGTGGGGGTGTTTTACACTTCACAGGGTGTATCTGACTGTGGGTCATGATGTACACAGTGTGTCAGTGAGTGTGTTAATATTAATCTGTGTTCTCTGTCAGTGTGTTAATATTACTGAGGACAGTGGGGGTGTTTTACACTTCACAGGGTTTATCTGACTGTGGGTCATGATGTACACAGTGTGTCAGTGAGAGTGTTAATATTAATCTGTGTTCTCTGTCAGTGTGTTAATATTCCTGAGGACAGTGGGGGTGTTTTACACTTCACAGGGTTTATCTGACTGTGGGTCATGATGTACACAGTGTGTCAGTGAGTGTGTTAATATTAATCTGTGTTCTCTGTCAGTGTGTTAATATTACTGAGGACAGTGGGGGTGTTTTACCCTTCACAGGGTTTATCTGACTGTGGGTCATGATGTACACAGTGTTTCAGTGAGTGTGTTAATATTAATCTGTGTTCTCTGTCAGTGTGTTAATATTGCTGAGGACAGTGGGGGAGTTTTACACTTCACAGGGTGTATCTGACTCTGGGTCATGATATACACAGTGTGTCAGTGAGTGTGTTAATATTAATCTGTGTTCTCTGTCAGTGTGTTAATATTCCTGAGGACAGTGGGGGTGTTTTACACTTCACAGGGTGCATCTGACTGTGGGTCATGATGTACACAGTGTGTCAGTGAGTGTGTTAATATTAATCTGTGTTCTCTGTGAGGTGTTAATATTCCTGAGGACAGTGGGGGTGTTTTACACTTCACAGGGTGTATCTGACTGTGGGTCATGATGTACACAGTGTGTCAGTGAGTGTGTTAATATTAATCTGTGTTCTCTGTCAGTGTGTTAATATTACTGAGGACAGTGGGGTGTTTTACACTTCACAGGGTGTATCTGACTGTGGGTCATGATATACACAGTGTGTCAGTGAGTGTGTTAATATTAATCTGTGTTCTCTGTCAGTGTGTTAATATTACTGAGGACAGCGGGGGTGTTTTACACTTCACAGGGTGTATCTGACTGTGGGTCGTGATATACACAGTGTGTCAGTGAGTGTGTTAATATTAATCTGTGTTCTCTGTCAGTTTGTTAATATTACTGAGGACAGTGGGGGTGTTTTACACTTCACAGGGTGTATCTGACTGTGGGTCATGATATACACAGTGTGTCAGTGAGTGTGTTAATATTAATCTGTGTTCTCTGTCAGTGTGTTAATATTCCTGAGGACAGTGGGGATGTTTTACACTTCACAGGGTGTATCTGACTGTGGGTCATGATGTACACAGTGTGTCAGTGAGTGTGTTAATATTAATCTGTGTTTTCTGTCAGTGTGTTAATATTCCTGAGGACAGTGGGGGTGTTTTACACTTCACAGGGTGTATCTGACTGTGGGTCATGATGTACACAGTGTGTCAGTGAGTGTGTTAATATTAATCTGTGTTCCCTGTCAGTGTGTTAATATTACTGAGGACAGTGGGGGTGTTTTACACTTCACAGGGTTTATCTGACTGTGGGTCATGATATACACAGTGTGTCAGTGAGTGTTTTAATATTCATCTGTGTTCTCTGTCAGTGTGTTAATATTCCTGAGGACAGTGGGGGTGTTTTACACTTCACAGGGTGTATCTGACTGTGGGTCATGATATACACAGTGTGTCAGTGAGTGTGTTAATATTAATCTGTGTTCTCTGTCAGTGTGTTAATATTACTGAGGACAGTGGGAATGTTTTACACTTCACAGGGTTTATCTGACTGTGGGTCATGATATACACAGTGTGTCAGTGAGTGTGTTAATATTAATATGTGTTCTCTGTCAGTGTGTTAATATTACTGAGGACAGTGGGGGTGTTTTACACTTCACAGGGTGTATCTGACTGTGGGTCATGATATAAACAGTGTGTCAGTGAGAGTGTTAATATTAATCTGTGTTCTCTGTCAGTGTGTTAATATTACTGAGGACAGTGCGGATGTTTTACACTTCACAGGGTGTATCTGACTGTGGGTCATGATGTACACAGTGTGTCAGTGAGTGTGTTAATATTAATCTGTGTTCTCTGTCAGTGTGTTAATATTACTGAGGACAGTGGGGGTGTTTTACACTTCACAGGGTTTATCTGACTGTGGGTCATGATGTACAGAGTGTGTCAGTGAGTGTGTTAATATTAATCTGTGTTCTCTGTCAGTGTGTTAATATTCCTGAGGACAGTGGGGGTGTTTTACACTTCACAGGGTGTATCTGACTGTGGGTCATGATATACACAGTGTGTCAGTGAGTGTGTTAATATTAATCTGTGTTCTCTGTCAGTGTGTTAATATTACTGAGGACAGTGGGGGTGTTTTACACTTCACAGGGTTTATCTGACTGTGGGTCATGATGTACACAGTGTGTCAGTGAGTGTGTTAATATTAATCTGTGTTCTCTGTCAGTGTGTTAATATTCCTGAGGACAGTGGGGGTGTTTTACACTTCACAGGGTTTATCTGACTGTGGGTCATGATGTACACAGTGTGTCAGTGAGTGTGTTAATATTAATCTGTGTTCTCTGTCAGTGTGTTAATATTACTGAGGACAGTGGGGGTGTTTTACCCTTCACAGGGTTTATCTGACTGTGGGTCATGATGTACACAGTGTGTCAGTGAGTGTGTTAATATTAATCTGTGTTCTCTGTCAGTGTGTTAATATTGCTGAGGACAGTGGGGGTGTTTTACACTTCACAGGGTGTATCTGACTCTGGGTCATGATATACACAGTGTGTCAGTGAGTGTGTTAATATTAATCTGTGTTCTCTGTCAGTGTGTTAATATTCCTGAGGACAGTGGGGGTGTTTTACACTTCACAGGGTGCATCTGACTGTGGGTCATGATGTACACAGTGTGTCAGTGAGTGTGTTAATATTAATCTGTGTTCTCTGTGAGGTGTTAATATTCCTGAGGACAGTGGGTGTGTTTTACACTTCACAGGGTGTATCTGACTGTGGGTCATGATGTACACAGTGTGTCAGTGAGTGTGTTAATATTAATCTGTGTTCTCTGTCAGTGTGTTAATATTCCTGAGGACAGTGGGGGTGTTTTACACTTCACAGGGTGTATCTGACTGTGGGTCATGATATACACAGTGTGTCAGTGAGTGTTTTAATATTCATCTGTGTTCTCTGTCAGTGTGTTAATATTCCTGAGGACAGTGGGGGTGTTTTACACTTCACAGGGTGTATCTGACTCTGGGTCATGATATACACAGTGTGTCAGTGAGTGTGTTAATATTAATCTGTGTTCTCTGTCAGTGTGTTAATATTCCTGAGGACAGTGGGGGTGTTTTACACTTCACAGGGTGCATCTGACTGTGGGTCATGATGTACACAGTGTGTCAGTGAGTGTGTTAATATTAATCTGTGTTCTCTGTGAGGTGTTAATATTCCTGAGGACAGTGGGTGTGTTTTACACTTCACAGGGTGTATCTGACTGTGGGTCATGATGTACACAGTGTGTCAGTGAGTGTGTTAATATTAATCTGTGTTCTCTGTCAGTGTGTTAATATTCCTGAGGACAGTGGGGGTGTTTTACACTTCACAGGGTGTATCTGACTGTGGGTCATGATATACACAGTGTGTCAGTGAGTGTTTTAATATTCATCTGTGTTCTCTGTCAGTGTGTTAATATTCCTGAGGACAGTGGGGGTGTTTTACACTTCACAGGGTGTATCTGACTGTGGGTCATGATATACACAGTGTGTCAGTGAGTGTGTTAATATTAATCTGTGTTCTCTGTCAGTGTGTTAATATTACTGAGGACAGTGGGAATGTTTTACACTTCACAGGGTTTATCTGACTGTGGGTCATGATATACACAGTGTGTCAGTGAGTGTGTTAATATTAATATGTGTTCTCTGTCAGTGTGTTAATATTACTGAGGACAGTGGGGGTGTTTTACACTTCACAGGGTGTATCTGACTGTGGGTCATGATATAAACAGTGTGTCAGTGAGAGTGTTAATATTAATCTGTGTTCTCTGTCAGTGTGTTAATATTACTGAGGACAGTGCGGATGTTTTACACTTCACAGGGTGTATCTGACTGTGGGTCATGATGTACACAGTGTGTCAGTGAGTGTGTTAATATTAATCTGTGTTCTCTGTCAGTGTGTTAATATTACTGAGGACAGTGGGGGTGTTTTACACTTCACAGGGTTTATCTGACTGTGGGTCATGATGTACAGAGTGTGTCAGTGAGTGTGTTAATATTAATCTGTGTTCTCTGTCAGTGTGTTAATATTCCTGAGGACAGTGGGGGTGTTTTACACTTCACAGGGTGTATCTGACTGTGGGTCATGATATACACAGTGTGTCAGTGAGTGTGTTAATATTAATCTGTGTTCTCTGTCAGTGTGTTAATATTACTGAGGACAGTGGGGGTGTTTTACACTTCACAGGGTTTATCTGACTGTGGGTCATGATGTACACAGTGTGTCAGTGAGTGTGTTAATATTAATCTGTGTTCTCTGTCAGTGTGTTAATATTCCTGAGGACAGTGGGGGTGTTTTACACTTCACAGGGTGTATCTGACTGTGGGTCATGATATACACAGTGTGTCAGTGAGTGTGTTAATATTAATCTGTGTTCTCTGTCAGTGTGTTAATATTACTGAGGACAGTGGGGGTGTTTTACCCTTCACAGGGTTTATCTGACTGTGGGTCATGATGTACACAGTGTGTCAGTGAGTGTGTTAATATTAATCTGTGTTCTCTGTCAGTGTGTTAATATTGCTGAGGACAGTGGGGGTGTTTTACACTTCACAGGGTGTATCTGACTCTGGGTCATGATATACACAGTGTGTCAGTGAGTGTGTTAATATTAATCTGTGTTCTCTGTCAGTGTGTTAATATTCCTGAGGACAGTGGGGGTGTTTTACACTTCACAGGGTGCATCTGACTGTGGGTCATGATGTACACAGTGTGTCAGTGAGTGTGTTAATATTAATCTGTGTTCTCTGTGAGGTGTTAATATTCCTGAGGACAGTGGGTGTGTTTTACACTTCACAGGGTGTATCTGACTGTGGGTCATGATGTACACAGTGTGTCAGTGAGTGTGTTAATATTAATCTGTGTTCTCTGTCAGTGTGTTAATATTCCTGAGGACAGTGGGGGTGTTTTACACTTCACAGGGTGTATCTGACTGTGGGTCATGATATACACAGTGTGTCAGTGAGTGTGTTAATATTAATCTGTGTTCTCTGTCAGTGTGTTAATATTCCTGAGGACAGTGGGGATGTTTTACACTTCACAGGGTGTATCTGACTGTGGGTCATGATATACACAGTGTGTCAGTGAGTGTGTTAATATTAATCTGTGTTCTCTGTCATTGTGTTAATATTCCTGAGGAAAGTGGGGATGTTTTACACTTCACAGGGTGTATCTGACTGTGGGTCATGATGTACACAGTGTGTCAGTGAGTGTGTTAATATTAATCTGTGTTCTCTGTCAGTGTGTTAATATTACTGAGGACAGTGGGGGTGTTTTACACTTCACAGGGTTTATCTGACTGTGGGTCATGATGTACACAGTGTGTCAGTGAGAGTGTTAATATTAATCTGTGTTCTCTGTCAGTGTGTTAATATTCCTGAGGACAGTGGGGGTGTTTTACACTTCACAGGGTTTATCTGACTGTGGGTCATGATGTACACAGTGTGTCAGTGAGTGTGTTAATATTAATCTGTGTTCTCTGTCAGTGTGTTAATATTACTGAGGACAGTGGGGGTGTTTTACCCTTCACAGGGTTTATCTGACTGTGGGTCATGATGTACACAGTGTTTCAGTGAGTGTGTTAATATTAATCTGTGTTCTCTGTCAGTGTGTTAATATTGCTGAGGACAGTGGGGGAGTTTTACACTTCACAGGGTGTATCTGACTCTGGGTCATGATATACACAGTGTGTCAGTGAGTGTGTTAATATTAATCTGTGTTCTCTGTCAGTGTGTTAATATTCCTGAGGACAGTGGGGGTGTTTTACACTTCACAGGGTGCATCTGACTGTGGGTCATGATGTACACAGTGTGTCAGTGAGTGTGTTAATATTAATCTGTGTTCTCTGTGAGGTGTTAATATTCCTGAGGACAGTGGGGGTGTTTTACACTTCACAGGGTGTATCTGACTGTGGGTCATGATATACACAGTGTGTCAGTGAGTGTGTTAATATTAATCTGTGTTCTCTGTCAGTGTGTTAATATTACTGAGGACAGTGGGGGTGTTTTACACTTCACAGGGTTTATCTGACTGTGGGTCATGATGTACAGAGTGTGTCAGTGAGTGTGTTAATATTAATCTGTGTTCTCTGTCAGTGTGTTAATATTCCTGAGGACAGTGGGGGTGTTTTACACTTCACAGGGTGTATCTGACTGTGGGTCATGATATACACAGTGTGTCAGTGAGTGTGTTAATATTAATCTGTGTTCTCTGTCAGTGTGTTAATATTACTGAGGACAGTGGGGGTGTTTTACACTTCACAGGGTTTATCTGACTGTGGGTCATGATGTACACAGTGTGTCAGTGAGTGTGTTAATATTAATCTGTGTTCTCTGTCAGTGTGTTAATATTCCTGAGGACAGTGGGGGTGTTTTACACTTCACAGGGTTTATCTGACTGTGGGTCATGATGTACACAGTGTGTCAGTGAGTGTGTTAATATTAATCTGTGTTCTCTGTCAGTGTGTTAATATTACTGAGGACAGTGGGGGTGTTTTACCCTTCACAGGGTTTATCTGACTGTGGGTCATGATGTACACAGTGTGTCAGTGAGTGTGTTAATATTAATCTGTGTTCTCTGTCAGTGTGTTAATATTGCTGAGGACAGTGGGGGTGTTTTACACTTCACAGGGTGTATCTGACTCTGGGTCATGATATACACAGTGTGTCAGTGAGTGTGTTAATATTAATCTGTGTTCTCTGTCAGTGTGTTAATATTCCTGAGGACAGTGGGGGTGTTTTACACTTCACAGGGTGCATCTGACTGTGGGTCATGATGTACACAGTGTGTCAGTGAGTGTGTTAATATTAATCTGTGTTCTCTGTGAGGTGTTAATATTCCTGAGGACAGTGGGTGTGTTTTACACTTCACAGGGTGTATCTGACTGTGGGTCATGATGTACACAGTGTGTCAGTGAGTGTGTTAATATTAATCTGTGTTCTCTGTCAGTGTGTTAATATTCCTGAGGACAGTGGGGGTGTTTTACACTTCACAGGGTGTATCTGACTGTGGGTCATGATATACACAGTGTGTCAGTGAGTGTTTTAATATTCATCTGTGTTCTCTGTCAGTGTGTTAATATTCCTGAGGACAGTGGGGGTGTTTTACACTTCACAGGGTGTATCTGACTCTGGGTCATGATATACACAGTGTGTCAGTGAGTGTGTTAATATTAATCTGTGTTCTCTGTCAGTGTGTTAATATTCCTGAGGACAGTGGGGGTGTTTTACACTTCACAGGGTGCATCTGACTGTGGTCATGATGTACACAGTGTGTCAGTGAGTGTGTTAATATTAATCTGTGTTCTCTGTGAGGTGTTAATATTCCTGAGGACAGTGGGTGTGTTTTACACTTCACAGGGTGTATCTGACTGTGGGTCATGATGTACACAGTGTGTCAGTGAGTGTGTTAATATTAATCTGTGTTCTCTGTCAGTGTGTTAATATTCCTGAGGACAGTGGGGGTGTTTTACACTTCACAGGGTGTATCTGACTGTGGGTCATGATATACACAGTGTGTCAGTGAGTGTTTTAATATTCATCTGTGTTCTCTGTCAGTGTGTTAATATTCCTGAGGACAGTGGGGGTGTTTTACACTTCACAGGGTGTATCTGACTGTGGGTCATGATGTACACAGTGTGTCAGTGAGTGTTTTAATATTAATCTGTGTTCTCTGTCAGTGTGTTAATATTCCTGAGGACAGTGGGGGTGTTTTACACTTCACAGGGTGCATCTGACTGTGGGTCATGATGTACACAGTGTGTCAGTGAGTGTTTTAATATTAATCTGTGTTCTCTGTGAGGTGTTAATATTCCTGAGGACAGTGGGGGTGTTTTACACTTCACAGGGTGTATCTGACTGTGGGTCATGATGTACACAGTGTGTCAGTGAGTGTGTTAATATTAATCTGTGTTCTCTGTCAGTGTGTTAATATTCCTGAGGACAGTGGGGGTGTTTTACACTTCACAGGGTGTATCTGACTGTGGGTCATGATATACACAGTGTGTCAGTGAGTGTGTTAATATTAATCTGTGTTCTCTGTCAGTGTGTTAATATTACTGAGGACAGTGGGGGTGTTTTACACTTCACAGGGTGTATCTGACTGTGGGTCATGATATACACAGTGTGTCAGTGAGTGTGTTAATATTAATCTGTGTTCTCTGTCAGTGTGTTAATATTACTGAGGACAGTGGGGGTGTTTTACACTTCACAGGGTGTATCTGACTCTGGGTCATGATATACACAGTGTGTCAGTGAGCGTGTTAATATTAATCTGTGTTCTCTGTCAGTGTGTTAATATTCCTGAGGACAGTGGGGGTGTTTTACACTTTACAGGGTTTATCTGACTGTGGGTCATGATAGACACAGTGTGTCAGTGAGTGTGTTAATATTAATCTGTGTTCTCTGTCAGTGTGTTAATATTACTGAGGACAGTGGGGGTGTTTTACACTTCACCGGGTGTATCTGACTGTGGGTCATGATATACACAGTGTGTCAGTGAGTGTGTTAATATTAATCTGTGTTCTCTGTCAGTGTGTTAATATTACTGAGGACAGTGGGGGTGTTTTACACTTCACAGGGTGTATCTGACTGTGGGTCATGATATACACAGTGTGTCAGTGAGTGTGTTAATATTAATCTGTGTTCTCTGTCAGTGTGTTAATATTCCTGAGGACAGTGGGGGTGTTTTACACTTCACAGGGTGTATCTGACTGTGGGTCATGATGTACACAGTGTGTCAGTGAGTGTGTTAATATTAATCTGTGTTCTCTGTCAGTGTGTTAATATTACTGAGGACAGTGGGGGTGTTTTACACTTCACAGGGTTTATCTGACTGTGGGTCATGATATACACAGTGTGTCAGTGAGTGTGTTAATATTCATCTGTGTTCTCTGTCAGTGTGTTAATATTCCTGAGGACAGTGGGGGTGTTTTACACTTCACAGGGTGTATCTGACTGTGGGTCATGATATACACAGTGTGTCAGTGAGTGTGTTAATATTAATCTGTGTTCTCTGTCAGTGTGTTAATATTACTGAGGACAGTGGGAATGTTTTACACTTCACAGGGTTTATCTGACTGTGAGTCATGATATACACAGTGTGTCAGTGAGTGTGTTAATATTAATATGTGTTCTCTGTCAGTGTGTTAATATTACTGAGGACAGTGGGGGTGTTTTACACTTCACAGGGTGTATCTGACTGTGGGTCATGATATACACAGTGTGTCAGTGAGAGTGTTAATATTAATCTGTGTTCTCTGTCAGTGTGTTAATATTACTGAGGACAGTGCGGATGTTTTACACTTCACAGGGTGTATCTGACTGTGGGTCATGATGTACACAATGTGTCAGTGAGTGTGTTAATATTAATCTGTGTTCTCTGTCAGTGTGTTAATATTACTGAGGACAGTGGGGGTGTTTTACACTTCACAGGGTTTATCTGACTGTGGGTCATGATGTACACAGTGTGTCAGTGAGTGTGTTAATATTAATCTGTGTTCTCTGTCAGTATGTTAATATTCCTGAGGACAGTGGGGGTGTTTTACACTTCACCGGGTGTATCTGACTGTGGGTCATGATATACACAGTGTGTCAGTGAGTGTGTTAATATTAATCTGTGTTCTCTGTCAGTGTGTTAATATTACTGTGGACAGTGGGGGTGTTTTACACTTCACAGGGTTTATCTGACTGTGGGTCATGATGTACACAGTGTGTCAGTGAGTGTGTTAATATTAATCTGTGTTCTCTGTCAGTGTGTTAATATTCCTGAGGACAGTGGGGGTGTTTTACACTTCACAGGGTTTATCTGACTGTGGGTCATGATGTACACAGTGTGTCAGTGAGTGTGTTAATATTAATCTGTGTTCTCTGTCAGTATGTTAATATTCCTGAGGACAGTGGGGGTGTTTTACACTTCACAGGGTTTATCTGACTGTGGGTCATGATGTACACAGTGTGTCAGTGAGTGTGTTAATATTAATCTGTGTTCTCTGTCAGTGTGTTAATATTGCTGAGGACAGTGGGGGTGTTTTACACTTCACAGGGTGTATCTGACTGTGGGTCATGATATACACAGTGTGTCAGTGAGTGTGTTAATATTAATCTGTGTTCTATGTCAGGGTGTTAATATTTCCGAGGACAGTGGGGGTGTTTTACACTTCACAGGGTGTATCTGACTGTGGGTCATGATGTACACAGTGTGTCAGTGAGTGTGTTAATATTAATCTGTGTTCTCTGTCAGTGTGTTAATATTACTGAGGACAGTGGGGGTGTTTTGCACTTCACCGGGTGTATCTGACTGTGGGTCATGATGTACACAGTGTGTCAGTGAGTGTGTTAATATTAATCTGTGTTCTCTGTCAGTGTGTTAATATTCCTGAGGACAGCGGGGGTGTTTTACACTTCACAGGGTGTATCTGACTGTGGGTCATGATGGACACAGTCTGTCTGTGAGTGTGTTAATATTAATCTGTGTTCTCTGTCAGTGTGTTAATATTACTGAGGACAGTGGGGGTGTTTTACACTTCACAGGGTGTATCTGACTGTGGGTCATGATATACACAGTGTGTCAGTGAGTGTGTTAATAATAATCTGTGTTCTCTGTCAGGGTGTTAATATTACCGAGGACAGTGGGGGTGTTTTACACTTCACAGGGTGTATCTGACTGTGGGTCATGATGTACACAGTGTGTCAGTGAGTGTGTTAATATTAATCTGTGTTCTCTGTCAGTGTGTTAATATTACTGAGGACAGTGGGGGTGTTTTACACTTCACCGGGTGTATCTGACTGTGGGTCATGATGTACACAGTGTGTCAGTGAGTGTGTTAATATTAATCTGTGTTCTCTGTCAGTGTGTTAATATTACTGAGGACAGTGGGGGTGTTTTACACTTCACAGGGTGTATCTGACTGTGGGTCATGATATACACAGTGTGTCAGTGAGTGTGTTAATATTAATCTGTGTTCTCTGTCAGTGTGTTAATATTCCTGAGGACAGTGGGGGTGTTTTACACTTCACAGGGTGTATCTGACTGTGGGTCATGATATACACAGTGTGTCAGTGAGTGTGTTAATATTAATCTGTGTTCTCTGTCAGTGTGTTAATATTACCGAGGACAGTGGGGGTGTTTTACACTTCACAGGGTGTATCTGACTGTGGGTCATGATGTACACAGTGTGTCAGTGAGTGTGTTAATATTTATCTGTGTTCTCTGTCAGTGTGTTAATATTCCTGAGGACAGTGGGGGTGTTTTACACTTCACAGGGTGTATCTGACTGTGGGTCATGATGTACACAGTGTGTCAGTGAGTGTGTTAATATTAATCTGTGTTCTCTGTCAGTGTGTTAATATTACTGAGGACAGTGGGGGTGTTTTACACTTCACAGGGTTTATCTGACTGTGGGTCATGATATACACAGTGTGTCAGTGAGTGTGTTAATATTCATCTGTGTTCTCTGTCAGTGTGTTAATATTGCTGAGGACAGTGGGGGTGTTTTACACTTCACAGGGTGTATCTGACTGTGGGTCATTATATACACAGTGTGTCAGTGAGTGTGTTAATATTAATCAATGTTCTCTGTCAGGGTGTTAATATTACCGAGGACAGTGGGGGTGTTTTACACTTCACAGGGTGTATCTGACTGTGGGTCATGATATACACAGTGTGTCAGTGAGTGTGTTAATATTAATCTGTGTTCTCTGTCAGGGTGTTAATATTACCGAGGACAGTGGGGGTGTTTTACACTTCACAGGGTGTATCTGACTGTGGGTCATGATGTACACAGTGTGTCAGTGAGTGTGTTAATATTAATCTGTGTTCTCTGTCAGTGTGTTAATATTCCTGAGGACAGTGGTGGTGTTTTACACTTCACAGGGTGTATCTGACTGTGGGTCATGATGTACACAGTGTGTCAGTGAGTGTGTTAATATTAATCTGTGTTCTCTGTCAGTGTGTTAATATTACTGAGGACAGTGGGGGTGTTTTACACTTCACAGGGTTTATCTGACTGTGGGTCATGATATACACTGTGTGTCAGTGAGTGTGTTAATATTCATCTGTGTTCTCTGTCAGTGTGTTAATATTCCTGAGGACAGTGGGGGTGTTTTACACTTCACAGGGTGTATCTGACTGTGGGTCATGATATACACAGTGTGTCAGTGAGTGTGTTAATATTAATCTGTGTTCTCTGTCAGTGTGTTAATATTACTGAGGACAGTGGGAATGTTTTACACTTCACAGGGTTTATCTGACTGTGAGTCATGATATACACAGTGTGTCAGTGAGTGTGTTAATATTAATATGTGTTCTCTGTCAGTGTGTTAATATTACTGAGGACAGTGGGGGTGTTTTACACTTCACAGGGTGTATCTGACTGTGGGTCATGATATACACAGTGTGTCAGTGAGAGTGTTAATATTAATCTGTGTTCTCTGTCAGTGTGTTAATATTACTGAGGACAGTGCGGATGTTTTACACTTCACAGGGTGTATCTGACTGTGGGTCATGATGTACACAGTGTGTCAGTGAGTGTGTTAATATTAATCTGTGTTCTCTGTCAGTGTGTTAATATTACTGAGGACAGTGGGGGTGTTTTACACTTCACAGGGTTTATCTGACTGTGGGTCATGATGGACACAGTGTGTCAGTGAGTGTGTTAATATTAATCTGTGTTCTCTGTCAGTGTGTTAATATTACTGAGGACAGTGGGGGTGTTTTACACTTCACAGTTTGTATCTAACTGTGGGTCATGATATACACAGTGTGTCAGTGAGTGTGTTAATATTAATCTGTGTTCTCTGTCAGTGTGTTAATATTACTGAGGACAGTGGGGGTGTTTTACACTTCACAGGGTGTTTCTGACTGTGGGTCATGATATACACAGTGTGTCAGTGAGTGTGTTAATATTAATCTGTGCTCTCTGTCAGTGTGTTAATATTCCTGAGGACAGTGGGGGTGTTTTACACTTCACAGGGTGTATCTGACTGTGGGTCATGATATACACAGTGTGTCAGTGAGTGTGTTAATATTAATCTGTGTTCTCTGTCAGGGTGTTAATATTACCGAGGACAGTGGGGGTGTTTTACACTTCACAGGGTGTATCTGACTGTGGGTCATGATGTACACAGTGTGTCAGTGAGTGTGTTAATATTTATCTGTGTTCTCTGTCAGTGTGTTAATATTCCTGAGGACAGTGGGGGTGTTTTACACTTCACAGGGTGTATCTGACTGTGGGTCATGATGTACACAGTGTGTCAGTGAGTGTGTTAATATTAATCTGTGTTCTCTGTCAGTGTGTTAATATTACTGAGGACAGTGGGGGTGTTTTACACTTCACAGGGTTTATCTGACTGTGGGTCATGATATACACAGTGTGTCAGTGAGTGTGTTAATATTCATCTGTGTTCTCTGTCAGTGTGTTAATATTGCTGAGGACAGTGGGGGTGTTTTACACTTCACAGGGTGTATCTGACTGTGGGTCATTATATACACAGTGTGTCAGTGAGTGTGTTAATATTAATCTGTGTTCTCTGTCAGGGTGTTAATATTACCGAGGACAGTGGGGGTGTTTTACACTTCACAGGGTGTATCTGACTGTGGGTCATGATATACACAGTGTGTCAGTGAGTGTGTTAATATTAATCTGTGTTCTCTGTCAGGGTGTTAATATTACCGAGGACAGTGGGGGTGTTTTACACTTCACAGGGTGTATCTGACTGTGGGTCATGATGTACACAGTGTGTCAGTGAGTGTGTTAATATTAATCTGTGTTCTCTGTCAGTGTGTTAATATTCCTGAGGACAGTGGTGGTGTTTTACACTTCACAGGGTGTATCTGACTGTGGGTCATGATGTACACAGTGTGTCAGTGAGTGTGTTAATATTAATCTGTGTTCTCTGTCAGTGTGTTAATATTACTGAGGACAGTGGGGGTGTTTTACACTTCACAGGGTTTATCTGACTGTGGGTCATGATATACACAGTGTGTCAGTGAGTGTGTTAATATTCATCTGTGTTCTCTGTCAGTGTGTTAATATTCCTGAGGACAGTGGGGGTGTTTTACACTTCACAGGGTGTATCTGACTGTGGGTCATGATATACACAGTGTGTCAGTGAGTGTGTTAATATTAATCTGTGTTCTCTGTCAGTGTGTTAATATTACTGAGGACAGTGGGAATGTTTTACACTTCACAGGGTTTATCTGACTGTGAGTCATGATATACACAGTGTGTCAGTGAGTGTGTTAATATTAATATGTGTTCTCTGTCAGTGTGTTAATATTACTGAGGACAGTGGGGGTGTTTTACACTTCACAGGGTGTATCTGACTGTGGGTCATGATATACACAGTGTGTCAGTGAGAGTGTTAATATTAATCTGTGTTCTCTGTCAGTGTGTTAATATTACTGAGGACAGTGCGGATGTTTTACACTTCACAGGGTGTATCTGACTGTGGGTCATGATGTACACAGTGTGTCAGTGAGTGTGTTAATATTAATCTGTGTTCTCTGTCAGTGTGTTAATATTACTGAGGACAGTGGGGGTGTTTTACACTTCACAGGGTTTATCTGACTGTGGGTCATGATGGACACAGTGTGTCAGTGAGTGTGTTAATATTAATCTGTGTTCTCTGTCAGTGTGTTAATATTCCTGAGGACAGTTGGGATGTTTTACACTTCACAGGGTTTATCTGACTGTGGGTCATGATGTACACAGTGTGTCAGTGAGTGTGTTAATATTAATCTGTGTTCTCTGTCAGTGTGTTAATATTACTGAGGACAGTGGGGGTGTTTTACACTTCACAGGGTTTATCTGACTGTGGGTCATGATGTACACAGTGTGTCAGTGAGTGTGTTAATATTAATCTGTGTTCTCTGTCAGTGTGTTAATATTGCTGTGGACAGTGGGGGTGTTTTACACTTCACCGGGTGTATCTGACTGTGGGTCATGATATACACAGTGTGTCAGTGAGTGTGTTAATATTAATCTGTGTTCTCTGTCAGGGTGTTAATATTACCGAGGACAGTGGGGGTGTTTTACACTTCACAGGGTGTATCTGACTGTGGCTCATGATGTACACAGTGTGTCAGTGAGTGTGTTAATATTAATCTGTGTTCTCTGTCAGTGTGTTAATATTACTGAGGACAGTGGGGGTGTTTTACACTTCACCGGGTGTATCTGACTGTGGGTCATGATATACACAGTGTGTCAGTGAGTGTGTTAATATTAATCTGTGTTCTCTGTCAGTGTGTTAATATTCCAGAGGACAGCGGGGGTGTTTTACACTTCACAGGGTGTATCTGACTGTGGGTCATGATGGACACAGTCTGTCAGTGAGTGTGTTAATATTAATCTGTGTTCTCTGTCAGTGTGTTAATATCACTGAGGACAGTGGGGGTGTTTTACACTTCACAGGGTGTATCTGACTGTGGGTCATGATATACACAGTGTGTCAGTGAGTGTGTTAATATTAATCTGTGTTCTCTGTCAGTGTGGTAATATTGCTGAGGACAGTGGGGGTGTTTTACACTTCACAGGGTGTATCTGACTGTGGGTCATGATATACACAGTGTGTCAGTGAGTGTGTTAATATTAATCTGTGTTCTCTGTCAGGGTGTTAATATTACCGAGGACATTGGGGGTGTTTTACACTTCACAGGGTGTATCTGACTGTGGGTCATGATGTACACAGTGTATCAGTGAGTGTGTTAATATTAATCTGCGTTCTCTGTCAGTGTGTTAATATTCCTGAGGACAGTGGGGGTGTTTTACACTTCACAGGGTGTATCTGACTGTGGGTCATGATGTACACAGTGTGTCAGTGAGTGTGTTAATATTAATCTGTGTTCTCTGTCAGTGTGTTAATATTACTGAGGACAGTGGGGGTGTTTTACACTTCACAGGGTTTATCTGACTGTGGGTCATGATATACACAGTGTGTCAGTGAGTGTGTTAATATTCATCTGTGTTCTCTGTCAGTGTGTTAATATTCCTGAGGACAGTGGTGGTGTTTTACACTTCACAGGGTGTATCTGACTGTGGGTCATGATATACACAGTGTGTCAGTGAGTGTGTTAATATTAATCTGTGTTCTCTGTCAGTGTGTTAATATTCCTGAGGACAGTGGGGGTGTTTTACACTTCACAGGGTGTATCTGACTGTGGGTCATGATGAACACAGTGTGTCAGTGAGTGTGTTAATATTAATCTGTGTTCTCTGTCAGTGTGTTAATATTCCTGAGGACAGTGGGGGTGTTTTACACTTCACAGGGTGTATCTGACTGTGGGTCATGATATACACAGTGTGTCAGTGAGTGTGTTAATATTAATCTGTGTTCTCTGTCAGGGTGTTAATATTACCGAGGACATTGGGGGTGTTTTACACTTCACAGGGTGTATCTGACTGTGGGTCATGATGTACACAGTGTGTCAGTGAGTGTGTTAATATTAATCTGTGTTCTCTGTCAGTGTGTTAATATTCCTGAGGACAGTGGGGGTGTTTTACACTTCACAGGGTGTATCTGACTGTGGGTCATGATGTACACAGTGTGTCAGTGAGTGTGTTAATATTAATCTGTGTTCTCTGTCAGTGTGTTAATATTACTGAGGACAGTGGGGGTGTTTTACACTTCACAGGGTTTATCTGACTGTGGGTCATGATATACACAGTGTGTCAGTGAGTGTGTTAATATTCATCTGTGTTCTCTGTCAGTGTGTTAATATTCCTGAGGACAGTGGGGGTGTTTTACACTTCACAGGGTGTATCTGACTGTGGGTCATGATATACACAGTGTGTCAGTGAGTGTGATAATATTAATCTGTGTTCTCTGTCAGTGTGTTAATATTCCTGAGGACAGTGGGGGTGTTTTACACTTCACAGGGTGCATCTGACTGTGGGTCATGATGTACACAGTGTGTCAGTGAGTGTGTTAATATTAATCTGTGTTCTCTGTCAGTGTGTTAATATTACTGAGGACAGTGGGGGTGTTTTACACTTCACCGGGTGTATCTGACTGTGGGTCATGATGTACACAGTGTGTCAGTGAGTGTGTTAATATTAATCTGTGTTCTCTGTCAGTGTGTTAATATTCCTGAGGACAGCGGGGGTGTTTTACACTTCACAGGGTGTATCTGACTGTGGGTCATGATGGACACAGTCTATCAGTGAGTGTGTTAATATTAATCTGTGTTCTCTGTCAGTGTGTTAATATTACTGAGGACAGTGGGGGTGTTTTACACTTCACAGGGTGTATCTGACTGTGGGTCATGATATACACAGTGTGTCAGTGAGTGTGTTAATATTAATCTGTGTTCTCTGTCAGTGTGTTAATATTCCTGAGGACAGTGGGGGTGTTTTACACTTCACAGGGTGTATCTGACTGTGGGTCATGATATACACAGTGTGTCAGTGAGTGTGTTAATATTAATCTGTGTTCTCTGTCAGGGTGTTAATATTACCGAGGACAGTGGGGGTGTTTTACACTTCACAGGGTGTATCTGACTGTGGGTCATGATATACACAGTGTGTCAGTGAGTGTGTTAATATTAATCTGTGTTCTCTGTCAGTGTGTTAATATTCCTGAGGACAGTGGGGGTGTTTTACACTTCACAGGGTGTATCTGACTGTGGGTCATGATATACACAGTGTGTCAGTGAGTGTGTTAATATTAATCTGTGTTCTCTGTCAGGGTGTTAATATTACCGAGGACAGTGGGGGTGTTTTACACTTCACAGGGTGTATCTGACTGTGGGTCATGATGTACACAGTGTGTCAGTGAGTGTGTTAATATTAATCTGTGTTCTCTGTCAGTGTGTTAATATTACTGAGGACAGTGGGGGTGTTTTACACTTCACCGGGTGTATCTGACTGTGGGTCATGATATACACAGTGTGTCAGTGAGTGTGTTAATATTAATCTGTGTTCTCTGTCAGTGTGTTAATATTCCAGAGGACAGCGGGGGTGTTTTACACTTCACAGGGTGTATCTGACTGTGGGTCATGATGGACACAGTCTGTCAGTGAGTGTGTTAATATTAATCTGTGTTCTCTGTCAGTGTGTTAATATCACTGAGGACAGTGGGGGTGTTTTACACTTCACAGGGTGTATCTGACTGTGGGTCATGATATACACAGTGTGTCAGTGAGTGTGTTAATATTAATCTGTGTTCTCTGTCAGTGTGGTAATATTGCTGAGGACAGTGGGGGTGTTTTACACTTCACAGGGTGTATCTGACTGTGGGTCATGATATACACAGTGTGTCAGTGAGTGTGTTAATATTAATCTGTGTTCTCTGTCAGGGTGTTAATATTACCGAGGACATTGGGGGTGTTTTACACTTCACAGGGTGTATCTGACTGTGGGTCATGATGTACACAGTGTGTCAGTGAGTGTGTTAATATTAATCTGCGTTCTCTGTCAGTGTGTTAATATTCCTGAGGACAGTGGGGGTGTTTTACACTTCACAGGGTGTATCTGACTGTGGGTCATGATGTACACAGTGTGTCAGTGAGTGTGTTAATATTAATCTGTGTTCTCTGTCAGTGTGTTAATATTACTGAGGACAGTGGGGGTGTTTTACACTTCACAGGGTTTATCTGACTGTGGGTCATGATATACACAGTGTGTCAGTGAGTGTGTTAATATTCATCTGTGTTCTCTGTCAGTGTGTTAATATTCCTGAGGACAGTGGGGGTGTTTTACACTTCACAGGGTGTATCTGACTGTGGGTCATGATATACACAGTGTGTCAGTGAGTGTGTTAATATTAATCTGTGTTCTCTGTCAGTGTGTTAATATTCCTGAGGACAGTGGGGGTGTTTTACACTTCACAGGGTGTATCTGACTGTGGGTCATGATGTACACAGTGTGTCAGTGAGTGTGTTAATATTAATCTGTGTTCTCTGTCAGTGTGTTAATATTCCTGAGGACAGTGGGGGTGTTTTACACTTCACAGGGTGTATCTGACTGTGGGTCATGATATACACAGTGTGTCAGTGAGTGTGTTAATATTAATCTGTGTTCTCTGTCAGGGTGTTAATATTACCGAGGACATTGGGGGTGTTTTACACTTCACAGGGTGTATCTGACTGTGGGTCATGATGTACACAGTGTGTCAGTGAGTGTGTTAATATTAATCTGTGTTCTCTGTCAGTGTGTTAATATTCCTGAGGACAGTGGGGGTGTTTTACACTTCACAGGGTGTATCTGACTGTGGGTCATGATGTACACAGTGTGTCAGTGAGTGTGTTAATATTAATCTGTGTTCTCTGTCAGTGTGTTAATATTACTGAGGACAGTGGGGGTGTTTTACACTTCACAGGGTTTATCTGACTGTGGGTCATGATATACACAGTGTGTCAGTGAGTGTGTTAATATTCATCTGTGTTCTCTGTCAGTGTGTTAATATTCCTGAGGACAGTGGGGGTGTTTTACACTTCACAGGGTGTATCTGACTGTGGGTCATGATATACACAGTGTGTCAGTGAGTGTGTTAATATTAATCTGTGTTCTCTGTCAGTGTGTTAATATTCCTGAGGACAGTGGGGGTGTTTTACACTTCACAGGGTGCATCTGACTGTGGGTCATGATGTACACAGTGTGTCAGTGAGTGTGTTAATATTAATCTGTGTTCTCTGTCAGTGTGTTAATATTACTGAGGACAGTGGGGGTGTTTTACACTTCACCGGGTGTATCTGACTGTGGGTCATGATGTACACAGTGTGTCAGTGAGTGTGTTAATATTAATCTGTGTTCTCTGTCAGTGTGTTAATATTCCTGAGGACAGCGGGGGTGTTTTACACTTCACAGGGTGTATCTGACTGTGGGTCATGATGGACACAGTCTGTCAGTGAGTGTGTTAATATTAATCTGTGTTCTCTGTCAGTGTGTTAATATTACTGAGGACAGTGGGGGTGTTTTACACTTCACAGGGTGTATCTGACTGTGGGTCATGATATACACAGTGTGTCAGTGAGTGTGTTAATATTAATCTGTGTTCTCTGTCAGTGTGTTAATATTCCTGAGGACAGTGGGGGTGTTTTACACTTCACAGGGTGTATCTGACTGTGGGTCATGATATACACAGTGTGTCAGTGAGTGTGTTAATATTAATCTGTGTTCTCTGTCAGGGTGTTAATATTACCGAGGACAGTGGGGGTGTTTTACACTTCACAGGGTGTATCTGACTGTGGGTCATGATATACACAGTGTGTCAGTGAGTGTGTTAATATTAATCTGTGTTCTCTGTCAGTGTGTTAATATTCCTGAGGACAGTGGGGGTGTTTTGCACTTCACAGGGTGTATCTGACTGTGGGTCATGATGTACACAGTGTGTCAGTGAGTGTGTTAATATTAATCTGTGTTCTCTGTCAGTGTGTTAATATTACTGAGGACAGTGGGGGTGTTTTACACTTCACAGGGTTTATCTGACTGTGGGTCATGATATACACAGTGTGTCAGTGAAAGTGTTAATATTCATCTGTGTTCTCTGTCAGTGTGTTAATATTCCTGAGGACAGTGGGGGTGTTTTACACTTCACAGGGTGTATCTGACTGTGGGTCATGATATACACAGTGTGTCAGTGAGTGTGTTAATATTAATCTGTGTTCTCTGTCAGTGTGTTAATATTACTGAGGACAGTGGGAATGTTTTACACTTCACAGGGTTTATCTGACTGTGAGTCATGATATACACAGTGTGTCAGTGAGTGTGTTAATATTAATATGTGTTCTCTGTCAGTGTGTTAATATTACTGAGGACAGTGGGGGTGTTTTACACTTCACAGGGTGTATCTGACTGTGGGTCATGATATACACAGTGTGTCAGTGAGAGTGTTAATATTAATCTGTGTTCTCTGTCAGTGTGTTAATATTACTGAGGACAGTGCGGATGTTTTACACTTCACAGGGTGTATCTGACTGTGGGTCATGATGTACACAGTGTGTCAGTGAGTGTGTTAATATTAATCTGTGTTCTCTGTCAGTGTGTTAATATTACTGAGGACAGTGTGTGTGTTTTACACTTCACAGGGTTTATCTGACTGTGGGTCATGATGGACACAGTGTGTCAGTGAGTGTGTTAATATTAATCTGTGTTCTCTGTCAGTGTGTTGATATTCCTGAGGACAGTGGGGATGTTTTACACTTCACAGGGTTTATCTGACTGTGGGTCATGATGTACACAGTGTGTCAGTGAGTGTGTTAATATTAATCTGTGTTCTCTGTCAGTGTGTTAATATTACTGAGGATAGTGGGGGTGTTTTACACTTCACAGGGTGTATCTGACTGTGGGTCATGATGTACACAGTGTGTCAGTGAGTGTGTTAATATTAATCTGTGTTCTCTGTCAGTGTGTTAATATTGCTGTGGACAGTGGGGGTGTTTTACACTTCACAGGGTGTATCTGACTGTGGGTCATGATATACACAGTGTGTCAGTGAGTGTGTTAATATTAATCTGTGTTCTCTGTCAGGGTGTTAATATTACCGAGGACAGTGGGGGTGTTTTACACTTCACAGGGTGTATCTGACTGTGGGTCATGATGTACACAGTGTGTCAGTGAGTGTGTTAATATTAATCTGTGTTCTCTGTCAGTGTGTTAATATTCCTGAGGACAGTGGGGGTGTTTTACACTTCACAGGGTGTATCTGACTGTGGGTCATGATGTACACAGTGTGTCAGTGAGTGTGTTAATATTAATCTGTGTTCTCTGTCAGTGTGTTAATATTACTGAGGACAGTGGGGGTGTTTTACACTTCACGGGTGTATCTGACTGTGGGTCATGATGTACACAGTGTGTCAGTGAGTGTGTTAATATTAATCTGTGTTCTCTGTCAGTGTGTTAATATTCCTGAGGACAGCGGGGGTGTTTTACACTTCACAGGGTGTATCTGACTGTGGGTCATGATGGACACAGTCTGTCAGTGAGTGTGTTAATATTAATCTGTGTTCTCTGTCAGTGTGTTAATATTACTGAGGACAGTGGGGGTGTTTTACACTTCACAGGGTGTATCTGACTGTGGGTCATGATATACACAGTGTGTCAGTGAGTGTGTTAATATTAATCTGTGTTCTCTGTCAGTGTGTTAATATTCCTGAGGACAGTGGGGGTGTTTTACACTTCACAGGGTGTATCTGACTGTGGGTCATGATATACACAGTGTGTCAGTGAGTGTGTTAATATTAATCTGTGTTCTCTGTCAGGGTGTTAATATTACCGAGGACAGTGGGGGTGTTTTACACTTCACAGGGTGTATCTGACTGTGGGTCATGATATACACAGTGTGTCAGTGAGTGTGTTAATATTAATCTGTGTTCTCTGTCAGTGTGTTAATATTCCTGAGGACAGTGGGGGTGTTTTACACTTCACAGGGTGTATCTGACTGTGGGTCATGATGTACACAGTGTGTCAGTGAGTGTGTTAATATTAATCTGTGTTCTCTGTCAGTGTGTTAATATTACTGAGGACAGTGGGGGTGTTTTACACTTCACAGGGTTTATCTGACTGTGGGTCATGATATACACAGTGTGTCAGTGAAAGTGTTAATATTCATCTGTGTTCTCTGTCAGTGTGTTAATATTCCTGTGGACAGTGGGGGTGTTTTACACTTCACAGGGTGTATCTGACTGTGGGTCATGATATACACAGTGTGTCAGTGAGTGTGTTAATATTAATCTGTGTTCTCTGTCAGTGTGTTAATATTACTGAGGACAGTGGGAATGTTTTACACTTCACAGGGTTTATCTGACTGTGAGTCATGATATACACAGTGTGTCAGTGAGTGTGTTAATATTAATATGTGTTCTCTGTCAGTGTGTTAATATTACTGAGGACAGTGGGGGTGTTTTACACTTCACAGGGTGTATCTGACTGTGGGTCATGATATACACAGTGTGTCAGTGAGAGTGTTAATATTAATCTGTGTTCTCTGTCAGTGTGTTAATATTACTGAAGACAGTGCGGATGTTTTACACTTCACAGGGTGTATCTGACTGTGGGTCATGATGTACACAGTGTGTCAGTGAGTGTGTTAATATTAATCTGTGTTCTCTGTCAGTGTGTTAATATTACTGAGGACAGTGTGTGTGTTTTACACTTCACAGGGTTTATCTGACTGTGGGTCATGATGGACACAGTGTGTCAGTGAGTGTGTTAATATTAATCTGTGTTCTCTGTCAGTGTGTTGATATTCCTGAGGACAGTGGGGATGTTTTACACTTCACAGGGTTTATCTGACTGTGGGTCATGATGTACACAGTGTGTCAGTGAGTGTGTTAATATTAATCTGTGTTCTCTGTCAGTGTGTTAATATTACTGAGGACAGTGGGGGTGTTTTACACTTCACAGGGTGTATCTGACTGTGGGTCATGATGTACACAGTGTGTCAGTGAGTGTGTTAATATTAATCTGTGTTCTCTGTCAGTGTGTTAATATTGCTGTGGACAGTGGGGGTGTTTTACACTTCACCGGGTGTATCTGACTGTGGGTCATGATATACACAGTGTGTCAGTGAGTGTGTTAATATTAATCTGTGTTCTCTGTCAGGGTGTTAATATTACCGAGGACAGTGGGGGTGTTTTACACTTCACAGGGTGTATCTGACTGTGGGTCATGATGTACACAGTGTGTCAGTGAGTGTGTTAATATTAATCTGTGTTCTCTGTCAGTGTGTTAATATTCCTGAGGACAGTGGGGGTGTTTTACACTTCACAGGGTGTATCTGACTGTGGGTCATGATGTACACAGTGTGTCAGTGAGAGTGTTAATATTAATCTGTGTTCTCTGTCAGTGTGTTAATATTACTGAGGACAGTGGGGGTGTTTTACACTTCACAGGGTTTATCTGACTGTGGGTCATGATATACACAGTGTGTCAGTGAGTGTGTTAATATTCATCTGTGTTCTCTGTCAGTGTGTTAATATTCCTGTGGACAGTGGGGGTGTTTTACACTTCACAGGGTGTATCTGACTGTGGGTCATGATATACACAGTGTGTCAGTGAGTGTGTTAATATTAATCTGTGTTCTCTGTCAGTGTGTTAATATTCCTGAGGACAGTGGGGGTGTTTTACACTTCACAGGGTGTATCTGACTGTGGGTCATGATGTACACAGTGTGTCAGTGAGTGTGTTAATATTAATCTGTGTTCTCTGTCAGTGTGTTAATATTACTGAGGACAGTGGGGGTGTTTTACACTTCACCGGGTCTATCTGACTGTGGGTCATGATGTACACAGTGTGTCAGTGAGTGTGTTAATATTAATCTGTGTTCTCTGTCAGTGTGTTAATATTCCTGAGGACAGCGGGGCTGTTTTACACTTCACAGGGTGTATCTGACTGTGGGTCATGATGGACACTTTCTGTCAGTGAGTGTGTTAATATTAATCTGTGTTCTCTGTCAGTGTGTTAATATTACTGAGGACAGTGGGGGTGTTTTACACTTCACAGGGTTTATCTGACTGTGGGTCATGATGGACACAGTATGTCAGTGAGTGTGTTAATATTAATCTGTGTTCTCTGTCAGTGTGTTAATATTCCTGAGGACAGTGGGGATGTTTTACACTTCACAGGGTTTATCTGACTGTGGGTCATGATGTACACAGTGTGTCAGTGAGTGTGTTAATATTAATCTGTGTTCTCTGTCAGTGTGTTAACATTACTGAGGACAGTGGGGGTGTTTTACACTTCACAGGGTTTATCTGACTGTGGCTCATGATGTACACAGTGTGTCAGTGAGTGTGTTAATATTAATCTGTGTTCTCTGTCAGTGTGTTAATATTGCTGTGGACAGTGGGGGTGTTTTACACTTCACAGGGTGTATCTGACTGTGGGTCATGATATACACAGTGTGTCAGTGAGTGTGTTAATATTAATCTGTGTTCTCTGTCAGGGTGTTAATATTACCGAGGACAGTGGGGGTGTTTTACACTTCACAGGGTGTATCTGACTGTGGGTCATGATGTACACAGTGTGTCAGTGAGTGTGTTAATATTAATCTGTGTTCTCTGTCAGTGTGTTAATATTACTGAGGACAGTGGGGGTGTTTTACACTTCACCGGGTGTATCTGACTGTGGGTCATGATATACACAGTGTGTCAGTGAGTGTGTTAATATTAATCTGTGTTCTCTGTCAGTGTGTTAATATTACTGAGGACAGTGGGAATGTTTTACACTTCACAGGGTTTATCTGACTGTGAGTCATGATATACACAGTGTGTCAGTGAGTGTGTTAATATTAATATGTGTTCTCTGTCAGTGTGTTAATATTACTGAGGACAGTGGGGGTGTTTTACACTTCACAGGGTGTATCTGACTGTGGGTCATGATATACACAGTGTGTCAGTGAGAGTGTTAATATTAATCTGTGTTCTCTGTCAGTGTGTTAATATTACTGAGGACAGTGCGGATGTTTTACACTTCACAGGGTGTATCTGACTGTGGGTCATGATGTACACAGTGTGACAGTGAGTGTGTTAATATTAATCTGTGTTCTCTGTCAGTGTGTTAATATTACTGAGGACAGTGGGGGTGTTTTACACTTCACAGGGTTTATCTGACTGTGGGTCATGATGGACACAGTGTGTCAGTGAGTGTGTTAATATTAATCTGTGTTCTCTGTCAGTGTGTTGATATTCCTGAGGACAGTGGGGATGTTTTACACTTCACAGGGTTTATCTGACTGTGGGTCATGATGTACACAGTGTGTCAGTGAGTGTGTTAATATTAATCTGTGTTCTCTGTCAGTGTGTTAATATTACTGAGGACAGTGGGGGTGTTTTACACTTCACAGGGTTTATCTGACTGTGGGTCATGATGTACACAGTGTGTCAGTGAGTGTGTTAATATTAATCTGTGTTCTCTGTCAGTGTGTTAATATTGCTGTGGACAGTGGGGGTGTTTTACACTTCACAGGGTGTATCTGACTGTGGGTCATGATATACACAGTGTGTCAGTGAGTGTGTTAATATTAATCTGTGTTCTCTGTCAGGGTGTTAATATTACCGAGGACAGTGGGGGTGTTTTACACTTCACAGGGTGTATCTGACTGTGGGTCATGATGTACACAGTGTGTCAGTGAGTGTGTTAATATTAATCTGTGTTCTCTGTCAGTGTGTTAATATTACTGAGGACAGTGGGGGTGTTTTACACTTCACCGGGTGTATCTGACTGTGGGTCATGATATACACAGTGTGTCAGTGAGTGTGTTAATATTAATCTGTGTTCTCTGTCAGTGTGTTAATATTCCTGAGGACAGCGGGGGTGTTTTACACTTCACAGGGTGTATCTGACTGTGGGTCATGATGGACACAGTCTGTCAGTGAGTGTGTTAATATTAATCTGTGTTCTCTGTCAGTGTGTTAATATCACTGAGGACAGTGGGGGTGTTTTACACTTCACAGGGTGTATCTGACTGTGGGTCATGATATACACAGTGTGTCAGTGAGTGTGTTAATATTAATCTGTGTTCTCTGTCAGTGTGTTAATATTGCTGAGGACAGTGGGGGTGTTTTACACTTCACAGGGTGTATCTGACTGTGGGTCATGATATACACAGTGTGTCAGTGAGTGTGTTAATATTAATCTGTGTTCTCTGTCAGGGTGTTAATATTACCGAGGACAGTGGGGGTGTTTTACATTTCACAGGGTGTATCTGACTGTGGGTCATGATGTACACAGTGTGTCAGTGAGTGTGTTAATATTAATCTGTGTTCTCTGTCAGTGTGTTAATATTCCTGAGGACAGTGGGGGTGTTTTACACTTCACAGGGTGTATCTGACTGTGGGTCATGATGTACACAGTGTGTCAGTGAGTGTGTTAATATTAATCTGTGTTCTCTGTCAGTGTGTTAATATTACTGAGGACAGTGGGGGTGTTTTACACTTCACAGGGTTTATCTGACTGTGGGTCATGAGAGACACAGTGTGTCAGTGAGTGTGTTAATATTCATCTGTGTTCTCTGTCAGTGTGTTAATATTCCTGAGGACAGTGGGGGTGTTTTACACTTCACAGGGTGTATCTGACTGTGGGTCATGATATACACAGTGTGTCAGTGAGTGTGTTAATATTAATCTGTGTTCTCTGTCAGTGTGTTAATATTCCTGAGGACAGTGGGGGTGTTTTACACTTCACAGGGTGTATCTGACTGTGGGTCATGATGTACACAGTGTGTCAGTGAGTGTGTTAATATTAATCTGTGTTCTCTGTCAGTGTGTTAATATTACTGAGGACAGTGGGGGTGTTTTACACTTCACCGGGTGTATCTGACTGTGGGTCATGATGTACACAGTGTGTCAGTGAGTGTGTTAATATTAATCTGTGTTCTCTGTCAGTGTGTTAATATTCCTGAGGACAGCGGGGCTGTTTTACACTTCACAGGGTGTATCTGACTGTGGGTCATGATAGACACAGTCTGTCAGTGAGTGTGTTAATATTAATCTGTGTTCTCTGTCAGTGTGTTAATATTACTGAGGACAGTGGGGGTGTTTTACACTTCACAGGGTTTATCTGACTGTGGGTCATGATGGACACAGTATGTCAGTGAGTGTGTTAATATTAATCTGTGTTCTCTGTCAGTGTGTTAATATTCCTGAGGACAGTGGGGATGTTTTACACTTCACAGGGTTTATCTGACTGTGGGTCATGATGTACACAGTGTGTCAGTGAGTGTGTTAATATTAATCTGTGTTCTCTGTCAGTGTGTTAATATTACTGAGGACAGTGGGGGTGTTTTACACTTCACAGGGTTTATCTGACTGTGGGTCATGATGTACACAGTGTGTCAGTGAGTGTGTTAATATTAATCTGTGTTCTCTGTCAGGGTGTTAATATTACCGAGGACAGTGGGGGTGTTTTACACTTCACAGGGTGTATCTGACTGTGGGTCATGATATACACAGTGTGTCAGTGAGTGTGTTAATATTAATCTGTGTTCTCTGTCAGGGTGTTAATATTACCGAGGACAGTGGGGGTGTTTTACACTTCACAGGGTGTATCTGACTGTGGGTCATGATGTACACAGTGTGTCAGTGAGTGTGTTAATATTAATCTGTGTTCTCTGTCAGTGTGTTAATATTACTGAGGACAGTGGGGGTGTTTTACACTTCACCGGGTGTATCTGACTGTTGGTCATGATATACACAGTGTGTCAGTGAGTGTGTTAATATTAATCAGTGTTCTCTGTCAGTGTGTTAATATTCCTGAGGACAGCGGGGGTGTTTTACACTTCACAGGGTGTATCTGACTGTGGGTCATGATGGACACAGTCTGTCAGTGAGTGTGTTAATATTAATCTGTGTTCTCTGTCAGTGTGTTAATATCACTGAGGACAGTGGGGGTGTTTTACACTTCACAGGGTGTATCTGACTGTGGGTCATGATATACACAGTGTGTCAGTGAGTGTGTTAATATTAATCTGTGTTCTCTGTCAGTGTGTTAATATTGCTGAGGACAGTGGGGGTGTTTTACACTTCACAGGGTGTATCTGACTGTGGGTGATGATATACACAGTGTGTCAGTGAGTGTGTTAATATTAATCTGTGTTCTCTGTCAGGGTGTTAATATTACCGAGGACAGTGGGGGTGTTTTACACTTCACAGGGTGTATCTGACTGTGGGTCATGATGTACACAGTGTGTTAGTGAGTGTGTTAATATTAATCTGTGTTCTCTGTCAGTGTGTTAATATTCCTGAGGACAGTGGGGGTGTTTTACACTTCACAGGGTGTATCTGACTGTGGGTCATGATGTACACAGTGTGTCAGTGAGTGTGTTAATATTAATCTGTGTTCTCTGTCAGTGTGTTAATATTACTGAGGACAGTGGGGGTGTTTTACACTTCACAGGGTTTATCTGACTGTGGGTCATGATATACACAGTGTGTCAGTGAGTGTGTTAATATTCATCTGTGTTCTCTGTCAGTGTGTTAATATTCCTGAGGACAGTGGGGGTGTTTTACACTTCACAGGGTGTATCTGACTGTGGGTCATGATATACACAGTGTGTCAGTGAGTGTGTTAATATTAATCTGTGTTCTCTGTCAGTGTGTTAATATTACTGAGGACAGTGGGGGTGTTTTACACTTCACAGGGTGTATCTGACTGTGGGTTATGATGTACACAGTGTGTCAGTGAGTGTGATAATATTAATCTGTGTTCTCTGTCAGTGTGTTAATATTACTGAGGACAGTGGGGGTGTTTTACACTTCACCGGGTGTATCTGACTGTGGGTCATGATGTACACAGTGTGTCAGTGAGTGTGTTAATATTAATCTGTGTTCTCTGTCAGTGTGTTAATATTCCTGAGGACAGCGGGGGTGTTTTACACTTCACAGGGTGTATCTGACTGTGGGTCATGATGGACACAGCCTGTCAGTGAGTGTGTTAATATTAATCTGTGTTCTCTGTCATTGTGTTAATATTACTGAGGACAGTGGGGGTGTTTTACACTTCACAGGGTGTATCTGACTGTGGGTCATGATATACACAGTGTGTCAGTGAGTGTGTTAATATTAATCTGTGTTCTCTGTCAGTGTGTTAATATTCCTGAGGACAGTGGGGGTGTTTTACACTTCACAGGGTGTATCTGACTGTGGGTCATGATATGCACAGTGTGTCAGTGAGTGTGTTAATATTAATCTGTGTTCTCTGTCAGGGTGTTAATATTACCGAGGACAGTGGGGGTGTTTTACACTTCACAGGGTGTATCTGACTGTGGGTCATGATATACACAGTGTGTCAGTGAGTGTGTTAATATTAATCTGTGTTCTCTGTCAGTGTGTTAATATTCCTGAGGACAGCGGGGGTGTTTTACACTTCACAGGGTGTATCTGACTGTGGGTCATGATGGACACAGTCTGTCAGTGAGTGTGTTAATATTAATCTGTGTTCTCTGTCAGTGTGTTAATATCACTGAGGACAGTGGGGGTGTTTTACACTTCACAGGGTGTATCTGACTGTGGGTCATGATATACACAGTGTGTCAGTGAGTGTGTTAATATTAATCTGTGTTCTCTGTCAGTGTGTTAATATTCCTGAGGACAGCGGGGGTGTTTTACACTTCACAGGGTGTATCTGACTGTGGGTCATGATGGACACAGTCTGTCAGTGAGTGTGTTAATATTAATCTGTGTTCTCTGTCAGTGTGTTAATATCACTGAGGACAGTGGGGGTGTTTTACACTTCACAGGGTGTATCTGACTGTGGGTCATGATATACACAGTGTGTCAGTGAGTGTGTTAATATTAATCTGTGTTCTCTGTCAGTGTGTTAATATTGCTGAGGACAGTGGGGGTGTTTTACACTTCACAGGGTGTATCTGACTGTGGGTCATGATATACACAGTGTGTCAGTGAGTGTGTTAATATTAATATGTGTTCTCTGTCAGTGTGTTAATATTCCTGAGGACAGTGGGGGTGTTTTACACTTCACAGGGTGTATCAGACTGTGGGTCATGATATACACAGTGTGTCAGTGAGAGTGTTAATATTAATCTGTGTTCTCTGTCAGTGTGTTAATATTACTGAGGACAGTGCGGATGTTTTACACTTCACAGGGTGTATCTGACTGTGGGTCATGATGTACACAGTGTGTCAGTGAGTGTGTTAATATTAATCTGTGTTCTCTGTCAGTGTGTTAATATTACTGAGGACAGTGGGGGTGTTTTACACTTCACAGGGTTTATCTGACTGTGGGTCATGATGTACACAGTGTGTCAGTGAGTGTGTTAATATTAATCTGTGTTCTCTGTCAGTGTGTTAATATTCCTGAGGACAGTGGGGATGTTTTACACTTCACAGGGTTTATCTGACTGTGGGTCATGATGTACACAGTGTGTCAGTGAGTGTGTTAATATTAATCTGTGTTCTCTGTCAGTGTGTTAATATTACTGAGGACAGTGGGGGTGTTTTACACTTCACAGGGTTTATCTGACTGTGGGTCATGATGTACACAGTGTGTCAGTGAGTGTGTTAATATTAATCTGTGTTCTCTGTCAGTGTGTTAATATTGCTGAGGACAGTGGGGGTGTTTTACACTTCACAGGGTGTATCTGACTGTGGGTCATGATATACACAGTGTGTCAGTGAGTGTGTTAATATTAATCTGTGTTCTCTGTCAGGGTGTTAATATTACCGAGGACAGTGGGGGCGTTTAACAATTCACAGGGTGTATCTGACTGTGGGTCATGATGTACACAGTGTGTCAGTGAGTGTGTTAATATTAATCTGTGTTCTCTGTCAGTATGTTAATATTACTGAGGACAGTGGGGGTGTTTTACACTTCACCGGGTGTATCTGACTGTGGGTCATGATGTACACAGTGTGTCAGTGAGTGTGTTACTATTAATCTGTGTTCTCTGTCAGTGTGTTAATATTCCTGAGGACAGCGGGGGTGTTTTACACTTCACAGGGTGTATCTGACTGTGGGTCATGATGGACACAGTGTGTCAGTGAGTGTGTTAATATTAATCTGTGTTCTCTGTCAGTGTGTTAATATTCCTGAGGACAGCGGGGGTGTTTTACACTTCACAGGGTGTATCTGACTGTGGGTCATGATGGACACAGTCTGTCAGTGAGTGTGTTAATATTAATCTGTGTTCTCTGTCAGTGTGTTAATATCACTGAGGACAGTGGGGGTGTTTTACACTTCACAGGGTGTATCTGACTGTGGGTCATGATATACACAGTGTGTCAGTGAGTGTGTTAATATTAATCTGTGTTCTCTGTCAGTGTGTTAATATTCCTGAGGACAGCGAGGGTGTTTTACACTTCACAGGGTGTATCTGACTGTGGGTCATGATGGACACAGTCTGTCAGTGAGTGTGTTAATATTAATCTGTGTTCTCTGTCAGTGTGTTAATATCACTGAGGACAGTGGGGGTGTTTTACACTTCACAGGGTGTATCTGACTGTGGGTCATGATATACACAGTGTGTCAGTGAGTGTGTTAATATTAATCTGTGTTCTCTGTCAGTGTGTTAATATTGCTGAGGACAGTGGGGGTGTTTTACACTTCACAGGGTGTATCTGACTGTGGGTCATGATATACACAGTGTGTCAGTGAGTGTGTTAATATTAATATGTGTTCTCTGTCAGTGTGTTAATATTCCTGAGGACAGTGGGGGTGTTTTACACTTCACAGGGTGTATCAGACTGTGGGTCATGATATACACAGTGTGTCAGTGAGAGTGTTAATATTAATCTGTGTTCTCTGTCAGTGTGTTAATATTACTGAGGACAGTGCGGATGTTTTACACTTCACAGGGTGTATCTGACTGTGGGTCATGATGTACACAGTGTGTCAGTGAGTGTGTTAATATTAATCTGTGTTCTCTGTCAGTGTGTTAATATTACTGAGGACAGTGGGGGTGTTTTACACTTCACAGGGTTTATCTGACTGTGGGTCATGATGTACACAGTGTGTCAGTGAGTGTGTTAATATTAATCTGTGTTCTCTGTCAGTGTGTTAATATTCCTGAGGACAGTGGGGATGTTTTACACTTCACAGGGTTTATCTGACTGTGGGTCATGATGTACACAGTGTGTCAGTGAGTGTGTTAATATTAATCTGTGTTCTCTGTCAGTGTGTTAATATTACTGAGGACAGTGGGGGTGTTTTACACTTCACAGGGTTTATCTGACTGTGGGTCATGATGTACACAGTGTGTCAGTGAGTGTGTTAATATTAATCTGTGTTCTCTGTCAGTGTGTTAATATTGCTGAGGACAGTGGGGGTGTTTTACACTTCACAGGGTGTATCTGACTGTGGGTCATGATATACACAGTGTGTCAGTGAGTGTGTTAATATTAATCTGTGTTCTCTGTCAGGGTGTTAATATTACCGAGGACAGTGGGGGCGTTTAACACTTCACAGGGTGTATCTGACTGTGGGTCATGATGTACACAGTGTGTCAGTGAGTGTGTTAATATTAATCTGTGTTCTCTGTCAGTATGTTAATATTACTGAGGACAGTGGGGGTGTTTTACACTTCACCGGGTGTATCTGACTGTGGGTCATGATGTACACAGTGTGTCAGTGAGTGTGTTACTATTAATCTGTGTTCTCTGTCAGTGTGTTAATATTCCTGAGGACAGCGGGGGTGTTTTACACTTCACAGGGTTTATCTGACTGTGGGTCATGATGGACACAGTCTGTGAGTGAGTGTGTTAATTTTAATCTGTGTTCTCTGTCAGTGTGTTAATATTACTGAGGACAGTGGGGGTGTTTTACACTTCACAGGGTGTATCTGACTGTGGGTCATGATATACACAGTGTGTCAGTGAGTGAGTTAATATTAATCTGTGTTCTCTGTCAGTGTGTTAATATTGCTGAGGACAGTGGGGGTGTTTTACACTTCACAGGGTGTATCTGACTGTGGGTCATGATATACACAGTGTGTCAGTGAGTGTGTTAATATTAATCTGTGTTCTCTGTCAGTGTGTTAATATTACTGAGGACATTGGGGGTGTTTTACACTTCACAGGGTGTATCTGACTCTGGGTCATGATACACACAGTGTGTCAGTGAGTGTGTTAATATTAATCTGTGTTCTCTGTCAGTGTGTTAATAATCCTGAGGACAGTGAGGGTGTTTTACACTTCACAGGGTGTATCTGACTGTGGGTCATGATATACACAGTGTGTCAGTGAGTGTGTTAATATTAATCTGTGTTCTCTGTCAGTGTGTTAATATTCCTGAGGACAGTGGGGGTGTTTTACACTTCACATGGTTTATCTGACTGTGGGTCATGATATACACAGTGTGTCAGTGAGTGTGTTAATATTAATCTGTGTTCTCTGTCAGTGTGTTAATATTACTGAGGACAGTGGGGGTGTTTTACACTTCACAGGGTGTATCTGACTGTGGGTCATGATGTACACAGTGTGTCAGTGAGTGTGTTAATATTAATCCGTGTTCTCTGTCAGTGTGTTAATATTTCTGAGGACAGTGGGGGTGTTTTACACTTCACAGGGTTTATCTGACTGTGGGTCATGATATACACAGTGTGTCAGTGAGTGTGTTAATATTAATCTGTGTTCTCTGTCAGTGTGTTAATATTACTGAGGACAGTGGGGATGTTTTACACTTCACAGGGTGTATCTGACTGTGGGTCATGATGTACACAGTGTGTCAGTGAGTGTGTTAATATTAATCTGTGTTCTCTGTCTGTGTGTTAATATTACTGAGGAAAGTGGGGATGTTTTACAATTCACAGGGTGTATCTGACTGTGGGTCATGATGTACACAGTGTGTCAGTGAGTGTGTAAATATTAATCTGTGTTCTCTGTCAGTGTGTTAATATTCCTGAGGACAGTGGGGGTATTTTACACTTCACAGGGTTTATCTGACGGTGGGTCATGATATACACAGTGTGTCAGTGAGTGTGTTAATATTAATCTGTGTTCTCTGTCAGTGTGTTAATACTACTGAGGACAGTGGGGGTGTTTTACACTTCACAGGGTGTATCTGACTGTGGGTCATGATGTACACAGTGTGTCAGTGAGTGTGTTAATATTAATCTGTGTTCTCTGTCAGTGTGTTAATATTCCTGAGGACAGTGGGGGTGTTTTACACTTCACAGGGTGTATCTGACTCATGGTCATGATATACACAGTGTGTCAGTGAGTGTGTTAATATCAATCTGTGTTCTCTGCCAGTGTGTTAATATTACTGAGGACAGTGGGGATGTTTTACACTTCACAGGGTGTATCTGACTGTGGGTCATGATGTACACAGTGTGTCAGTGAGTGTGTTAATATTAATCTGTGTTCTCTGTCAGTGTGTTAATATTCCTGAGGACAGTGGGGATGTTTTACACTTCACAGGGTTTATCTGACTGTGGGTCATGATATACACAGTGTGTCAGTGAGTGTGTTAATATTAATCTGTGTTCTCTGTCAGTGTGTTAATATTACTGAGGACAGTGGGGATGTTTTACACTTCACCGGGTGTATCTGACTGTGGGTCATGATATACACAGTGTGTCAGTGAGTGTGTTAATATTAATCTGTGTTCTCTGTCAGTGTGTTAATATTACTGAGGACAGTGGGGGTGTTTTACACTTCACAGGGTTTATCTGACTGTGGGTCATGATGTACACAGTGTGTCAGTGAGTGTGTTAATATTCATCTGTGTTCTCTGTCAGTGTGTTAATATTGCTGAGGACAGTGGGGGTGTTTTACACTTCACAGGGTGTATCTGACTGTGGGTCATGATATACACAGTGTGTCAGTGAGTGTGTTAATATTAATCTGTGTTCTCTGTCAGGGTGTTAATATTACCGAGGACAGTGGGGGCGTTTAACACTTCACAGGGTGTATCTGACTGTGGGTCATGATGTACACAGTGTGTCAGTGAGTGTGTTAATATTAATCTGTGTTCTCTGTCAGTATGTTAATATTACTGAGGACAGTGGGGGTGTTTTACACTTCACCGGGTGTATCTGACTGTGGGTCATGATGTACACAGTGTGTCAGTGAGTGTGTTACTATTAATCTGTGTTCTCTGTCAGTGTGTTAATATTCCTGAGGACAGCGGGGGTGTTTTACACTTCACAGGGTGTATCTGACTGTGGGTCATGATGGACACAGTCTGTCAGTGAGTGTGTTAATTTTAATCTGTGTTCTCTGTCAGTGTGTTAATATTACTGAGGACAGTGGGGGTGTTTTACACTTCACAGGGTGTATCTGACTGTGGGTCATGATATACACAGTGTGTCAGTGAGTGAGTTAATATTAATCTGTGTTCTCTGTCAGTGTGTTAATATTGCTGAGGACAGTGGGGGTGTTTTACACTTCACAGGGTGTATCTGACTGTGGGTCATGATATACACAGTGTGTCAGTGAGTGTGTTAATATTAATCTGTGTTCTCTGTCAGTGTGTTAATATTACTGAGGACATTGGGGGTGTTTTACACTTCACAGGGTGTATCTGACTCTGGGTCATGATACACACAGTGTGTCAGTGAGTGTGTTAATATTAATCTGTGTTCTCTGTCAGTGTGTTAATATTCCTGAGGACAGTGGGGGTGTTTTACACTTCACAGGGTGTATCTGACTGTGGGTCATGATATACACAGTGTGTCAGTGAGTGTGTTAATATTAATCTGTGTTCTCTGTCAGTGTGTTAATATTCCTGAGGACAGTGGGGGTGTTTTACACTTCACATGGTTTATCTGACTGTGGGTCATGATATACACAGTGTGTCAGTGAGTGTGTTAATATTAATCTGTGTTCTCTGTCAGTGTGTTAATATTACTGAGGACAGTGGGGGTGTTTTACACTTCACAGGGTGTATCTGACTGTGGGTCATGATGTACACAGTGTGTCAGTGAGTGTGTTAATATTAATCTGTGTTCTCTGTCAGTGTGTTAATATTTCTGAGGACAGTGGGGGTGTTTTACACTTCACAGGGTTTATCTGACTGTGGGTCATGATATACACAGTGTGTCAGTGAGTGTGTTAATATTAATCTGTGTTCTCTGTCAGTGTGTTAATATTCCTGAGGACAGTGGGGGTGTTTTACACTTCACAGGGTTTATCTGACTCATGGTCATGATATACACAGTGTGTCAGTGAGTGTGTTAATATTAATCTGTGTTCTCTGCCAGTGTGTTAATATTACTGAGGACAGTGGGGATGTTTTACACTTCACAGGGTGTATCTGACTGTGGGTCATGATGTACACAGTGTGTCAGTGAGTGTGTTAATATTAATCTGTGTTCTCTGTCAGTGTGTTAATATTCCTGAGGACAGTGGGGATGTTTTACACTTCACAGGGTTTATCTGACTGTGGGTCATGATATACACAGTGTGTCAGTGAGTGTGTTAATATTAATCTGTGTTCTCTGTCAGTGTGTTAATATTACTGAGGACAGTGGGGATGTTTTACACTTCACCGGGTGTATCTGACTGTGGGTCATGATATACACAGTGTGTCAGTGAGTGTGTTAATATTAATCTGTGTTCTCTGTCAGTGTGTTAATATTCCTGAGGACAGTGGGGGTGTTTTACACTTCACAGGGTTTATCTGACTCATGGTCATGATATACACAGTGTGTCAGTGAGTGTGTTAATATTAATCTGTGTTCTCTGCCAGTGTGTTAATATTACTGAGGACAGTGGGGATGTTTTACACTTCACAGGGTGTATCTGACTGTGGGTCATGATGTACACAGTGTGTCAGTGAGTGTGTTAATATTAATCTGTGTTCTCTGTCAGTGTGTTAATATTCCTGAGGACAGTGGGGATGTTTTACACTTCACAGGGTTTATCTGACTGTGGGTCATGATATACACAGTGTGTCAGTGAGTGTGTTAATATTAATCTGTGTTCTCTGTCAGTGTGTTAATATTACTGAGGACAGTGGGGATGTTTTACACTTCACCGGGTGTATCTGACTGTGGGTCATGATATACACAGTGTGTCAGTGAGTGTGTTAATATTAATCTGTGTTCTCTGTCAGTGTGTTAATATTCCTGAGGACAGTGGGGATGTTTTACACTTCACAGGGTGTATCTGACTGTCGGTCATGATGTACACAGTGTGTCAGTGAGTGTGTTAATATTAATCTGTGTTCTCTGTCAGTGTGTTAATATTCCTGAGGACAGTGGGGGTGTTTTACACTTCACAGGGTGTATCTGGCTGTGGGTCATGATATACACAGTGTGTCAGTGAGTGTGTTAATATTAATCTGTGTTCTCTGTCAGTGTGTTAATATTACTGAGGACAGTGGGGGTGTTTTACACTTCACAGGGTGTATCTGACTCTGGGTCATGATATACACAGTGTGTCAGTGAGTGTGTTAATATTAATCTGTGTTCTCTGTCAGTGTGTTAATAATCCTGAGGACAGTGGGGGTGTTTTACTATTCACAGGGTGTATCTGACTGTGGGTCATGATATACACAGTGTGTCAGTGAGTGTGTTAATATTAATCTGTGTTCTCTGTCAGTGTGTTAATATTCCTGAGGACAGTGGGGGTGTTTTACACTTCACAGGGTTTATCTGACTGTGGGTCATGATATACACAGTGTGTCAGTGAGTGTGTTAATATTAATCTGTGTTCTCTGTCAGTGTGTTAATATTACTGAGGACAGTGGGGATGTTTTACACTTCACAGGGTGTATCTGACTGTGGGTCATGATGTACACAGTGTGTCAGTGAGTGTGTAAATATTAATCTGTGTTCTCTGTCAGTGTGTTAATATTCCTGAGGACAGTGGGGGTGTTTTACACTTCACAGGGTTTATCTGACGGTGGGTCATGATATACACAGTGTGTCAGTGAGTGTGTTAATATTAATCTGTGTTCTCTGTCAGTGTGTTAATATTACTGAGGACAGTGGGGGTGTTTTACACTTCACAGGGTGTATCTGACTGTGGGTCATGATGTACACAGTGTGTCAGTGAGTGTGTTAATATTAATCTGTGTTCTCTGTCAGTGTGTTAATATTCCTGAGGACAGTGGGGGTGTTTTACACTTCACAGGGTGTATCTGACTCATGGTCATGATATACACAGTGTGTCAGTGAGTGTGTTAATATTAATCTGTGTTCTCTGTCAGTGTGTTAATATTCCTGAGGACAGTGGGGATGTTTTACACTTCACAGGGTTTATCTGACTGTGGGTCATGATATACACAGTGTGTCAGTGAGTGTGTTAATATTAATCTGTGTTCTCTGTCAGTGTGTTAATATTACTGAGGACAGTGGGGATGTTTTACACTTCACCGGGTGTATCTGACTGTGGGTCATGATATACACAGTGTGTCAGTGAGTGTGTAAATATTAATCTGTGTTCTCTGTCAGTGTGTTAATATTCCTGAGGACAGTGGGGATGTTTTACACTTCACAGGGTGTATCTGACTGTGGGTCATGATGTACACAGTGTGTCAGTGAGTGTGTTAATATTAATCTGTGTTCTCTGTCAGTGTGTTAATATTCCTGAGGACAGTGGGGGTGTTTTACACTTCACAGGGTGTATCTGGCTGTGGGTCATGATATACACAGTGTGTCAGTGAGTGTGTTAATATTAATCTGTGTTCTCTGTCAGTGTGTTAATTTTCCTGAGGACAGTGGGGGTGTTTTACACTTCACAGGGTGTATCTGACTGTGGCTCATGATATACACAGTGTGTCAGTGAGTGAGTTAATATTAATCTGTGTTCTCTGTCAGAGTGTTAATATTTCTGAGGACAGTGGGGTTGTTTTACACTTCACAGGGTGTATCTGACTGTGGTTTCATGATATACACAGTGTGTCAGTGAATGTGTTAATATTAATCTGTATTCTCTGTCAGTGTGTTAATATTCCTGAGGACAGTGGGGGTGTTTTACACTTCACAGGGTTTATCTGACTGTGGGTCATGATATACACAGTGTGTCAGTGAGTGTGTTAATATTAATCTGTGTTCTCTGTCAGTGTGTTAATATTCCTGAGGACAGTGGGGGTGTTTTACACTTCACAGGGTGTATCTGACTGTGGGTCATGATGTACACAGTGTGTCAGTGAGTGTGTTAATATTAATCTGTGTTCTCTGTCAGTGTGTTAATATTTCTGAGGACAGTGGGGGTGTTTTACACTTCACAGGGTTTATCTGACTGTGGGTCATGATATACACAGTATGTCAGTGAGTGTGTTAATATTAATCTGTGTTCTCTGTCAGTGTGTTAATATTACTGAGGACAGTGGGGATGTTTTACAATTCACAGGGTGTATCTGAGTGTGGGTCATGATGTACACAGTGTGTCAGTGAGTGTGTTAATATTAATCTGTGTTCTCTGTCAGTGTGTTAATATTACTGAGGACAGTGGGGATGTTTTACACTTCACAGGGTGGATCTGACTGTGGCTCATGATGTACACAGTGTGTCAGTGAGTGTGTAAATATTAATCTGCGTTCTCTGTCAGTGTGTTAATATTCCTGAGGACAGTGGGGGTGTTTTACACTTCACAGGGTGTATCTGACTCATGGTCATGATATACACAGTGTGTCAGTGAGTGTGTTAATATTAATCTGTGTTCTCTGTCAGTGTGTTAATATTCCTGAGGACAGTGGGGATGTTTTACACTTCACAGTGTTTATCTGACTGTGGGTCATGATATACACAGTGTGTCAGTGAGTGTGCTAATATTAATCTGTGTTCTCTGTCAGTGTGTTAATATTACTGAGGACAGTGGGGATGTTTTACACTTCACCGGGTGTATCTGACTGTGGGTCATGATATACACAGTGTGTCAGTGAGTGTGTTAATATTAATCTGAGTTCTCTGTCAGTGTGTTAATATTCCTGAGGACAGTGGGGGTGTTTTACACTTCACAGGGTGTATCTGACTGTGGGTCATGATATACACAGTGTGTCAGTGAATGTGTTAATATTAATCTGTATTCTCTGTCAGTGTGTTAATATTCCTGAGGACAGTGGGGGTGTTTTACACTTCACAGGGTGTATCTGACTCTGGGTCATGATATACATAGTGTGTCAGTGAGTGTGTTAATATTAATCTGTGTTCTCTGTCAGTGTGTTAATATTACTGAGGACAGTGGGGGTGTTTTACACTTCACAGGGTGTATCTGACTGTGGGTCATGATATACACAGTGTGTCAGTGAGTGTGTTAATATTAATCTGTGTTCTCTGTCAGTGTGTTAATATTACTGAGGACAGTGGGGATGTTTTACAATTCACAGGGTGTATCTGACTGTGGGTCATGATGTACACAGTGTGTCAGTGAGTGTGTTAATATTAATCTGTGTTCTCTGTCAGTGTGTTAATATTACTGAGGACAGTGGGGATGTTTTACACTTCACAGGGTGTATCTGACTGTGGGTCATGATGTACACAGTGTGTCAGTGAGTGTGTAAATATTAATCTGTGTTCTCTGTCAGTGTGTTAATATTCCTGAGGACAGTGGGGGTGTTTTACACTTCACAGGTTTTATCTGACGGTGGGTCATGATATACACAGTGTGTCAGTGAGTGTGTTAATATTAATCTGTGTTCTCTGTCAGTGTGTTAATATTACTGAGGACAGTGGGGGTGTTTTACACTTCACAGGGTGTATCTGACTGTGGGTCATGATGTACACAGTGTGTCAGTGAGTGTGTTAATATTAATCTGTGTTCTCTGTCAGTGTGTTAATATTCCTGAGGACAGTGGGGGTGTTTTACACTTCACAGGGTGTATCTGACTCATGGTCATGATATACACAGTGTGTCAGTGAGTGTGTTAATATTAATCTGTGTTCTCTGTCAGTGTGTTAATATTCCTGAGGACAGTGGGGATGTTTTACACTTCACAGGGTTTATCTGACTGTGGGTCATGATATACACAGTGTGTCAGTGAGTGTGCTAATATTAATCTGTGTTCTCTGTCAGTGTGTTAATATTACTGAGGACAGTGGGGATGTTTTACACTTCACCGGGTGTATCTGACTGTGGGTCATGATATACACAGTGTGTCAGTGAGTGTGTTAATATTAATCTGAGTTCTCTGTCAGTGTGTTAATATTCCTGAGGACAGTGGGGGTGTTTTACACTTCACAGGGTGTATCTGACTGTGGGTCATGATATACACAGTGTGTCAGTGAATGTGTTAATATTAATCTGTATTCTCTGTCAGTGTGTTAATATTCCTGAGGACAGTGGGGGTGTTTTACACTTCACAGGGTGTATCTGACTCTGGGTCATGATATACATAGTGTGTCAGTGAGTGTGTTAATATTAATCTGTGTTCTCTGTCAGTGTGTTAATATTACTGAGGACAGTGGGGGTGTTTTACACTTCACAGGGTGTATCTGACTGTGGGTCATGATATACACAGTGTGTCAGTGAGTGTGTTAATATTAATCTGTGTTCTCTGTCAGTGTGTTAATATTCCTGAGGACAGTGGGGATGTTTTACACTTCACAGGGTATATCTGACTGTGGGTCATGATATACACAGTGTGTCAGTGAGTGTGTTAATATTAATCTGTGTTCTCTGTCAGTGTGTTAATATTCCTGAGGACAGTGGGGGTGTTTTACACTTCACAGGGTGTATCTGACTGTGGGTCATGATGTACACAGTGTGTCAGTGAGTGTGTTAATATTAATCTGTGTTCTCTGTCAGTGTGTTAATATTACAGAGGACAGTGGGGATGTTTTACACTTCACAGGGTGTATCTGACTGTGGGTCATGATATACACAGTGTGTCAGTGAGTGTGTTAATATTAATCTGTGTTCTCTGTCAGTGTGTTAATATTACTGAGGACAGTGGGGATGTTTTACACTTCACAGGGTGTATCTGACTGTGGGTCATGATATACACAGTGTGTCAGTGAGTGTGTTAATATTAATCTGTGTTCTCTGTCAGGTGTTAATATTACTGAGGGCAGTGGGGGTGTTTTACACTTCACAGGGTGTATCTGACTGTGGGTCATGATATACACAGTGTGTCAGTGAGTGTGTTAATATTAATCTGTGTTCTCTGTCAGTGTGTTAATATTCCTGAGGACAGTGGGGGTGTTTTACACTTCACAGGGTGTATCTGACTGTGGGTTATGATAAACACAGTGTGTCAGTGAATGTGTTAATATTAATCTGTATTCTCTGTCAGTGTGTTAATATTCCTGAGGAAAGTGGGGGTGTTTTACACTTCACAGGGTGTATCTGACTCTGGGTCATGATATACATAGTGTGTCAGTGAGTGTGTTAATATTAATCTGTGTTCTCTGTCAGTGTGTTAATATTACTGAGGACAGTGGGGGTGTTTTACACTTCACAGGGTGTATCTGACTGTGGGTCATGATATACACAGTGTGTCAGTGAGTGTGTTAATATTAATCTGTGTTCTCTGTCAGTGTGTTAATATTCCTGAGGACAGTGGGGGTGTTTTACACTTCACAGGGTGTATCTGACTCTGGGTCATGATATACATAGTGTGTCAGTGAGTGTGTTAATATTAATCTGTGTTCTCTGTCAGTGTGTTAATATTCCTGAGGACAGTGGGGATGTTTTACACTTCACAGGGTATATCTGACTGTGGGTCATGATATACACAGTGTGTCAGTGAGTGTGTTAATATTAATCTGTGTTCTCTGTCAGTGTGTTAATATTCCTGAGGACAGTGGGGGTGTTTTACACTTCACAGGGTGCATCTGACTGTGGGTCATGATGTACACAGTGTGTCAGTGAGTGTGTTAATATTAATCTGTGTTCTCTGTCAGTGTGTTAATATTACTGAGGACAGTGGGGATGTTTTACACTTCACAGGGTGTATCTGACTGTGGGTCATGATATACACAGTGTGTCAGTGAGTGTGTTAATATTAATCTGTGTTCTCTGTCAGGTGTTAATATTACTGAGGGCAGTGGGGGTGTTTTACACTTCACAGGGTGTATCTGACTGTGGGTCATGATATACACAGTGTGTCAGTGAGTGTGTTAATATTAATCTGTGTTGTCTGTCAGTGTGTTAATATTCCTGAGGACAGTGGGGGTGTTTTACACTTCACACGGTGTATCTGACTGTGGGTCATGATATACACAGTGTGTCTGTGAGTGTGTTAATATTAATCTGTGTTCTCTGTCAGGTGTTAATATTACTGAGGACAGTGGGGGTGTTTTACACTTCACAAGGTGTATCTGGCTGTGGGTCATGATATACACAGTGTGTCAGTGAGTGTGTTAATATTAATCTGTGTTCTCTGTCAGTGTGTTAATATTCCTGAGGACAGTGGGGATGTTTTACACTTCACAGGGTGTATCTGACTGTGGGTCATGATGTACACAGTGTGTCAGTGAGTGTGTTAATATTAATCTGTGTTCTCTGTCAGGTGTTAATATTACTGAGGGCAGTGGGGGTGTTTTACACTTCACAGGGTGTATCTGACTGTGGGTCATGATATACACAGTGTGTCAGTGAGTGTGTTAATATTAATCTGTGTTCTCTGTCAGTGTGTTAATATTACTGAGGACAGTGGGGATGTTTTACACTTCACAGGGTGTATCTGACTGTGGGTCATGATGTACACAGTGTGTCAGTGAGTGTGTAAATATTAACCTGTGTTCTCTGTCAGTGTGTTAATATTCCTGAGGACAGTAGGGGTGTTTTACACTTCACAGGGTTTATCTGACGGTGGGTCATGATATACACAGTGTGTCAGTGAGTGTGTTAATATTAATCTGTGTTCTCTGTCAGTGTGTTAATATTACTGAGGACAGTGGGGATGTTTTACACTTCAGAGGGTTTATCTGACTGTGGGTCATGATATACACAGTGTGTCAGTGAGTGTGTTAATATTAATCTGTGTTCTCTGTCAGTGTGTTAATATTACTGAGGACAGTGGGGATGTTTTACACTTCACCGGGTGTATCAGACTGTGGGTCATGATATACACAGTGTGTCAGTGACTGTGTTAATATTAATCTGTGTTCTCTGTCAGGTGTTAATATTACTGAGGACAGTGGGGGTGTTTTACACTTCACAAGGTGTATCTGACTGTGGGTCATGATATACACAGTGTGTCAGTGAGTGTGTTAATATTAATCTGTGTTCTCTGTCAGGTGTTACTATTAGTGAGGGCAGTGGGAGTGTTTTACACTTCACAGGGTGTATCTGACTGTGGGTCATGATATACATAGTGTGTCAGTGAGTGTGTTAATATTAATCTGTGTTCTCTGTCAGTGTGTTAATATTCCTGAGGACAGTGGGGATGTTTTACACTTCACAGGGTGTATCTGACTGTGGGTCATGATATACACAGTGTGTCAGTGAGTGTGTTAATATTAATCTGTGTTCTCTGTCAGTGTGTTAATATTCCTGAGGACAGTGGGGGTGTTTTACACTTCACAGGGTGTATCTGACTGTGGGTCATGATATACACAGTGTGTCAGTGAGTGTGTTAATATTAATCTGTGTTCTCTGTCAGTGTGTTAATATTCCTGAGGACAGTGGGGATGTTTTACACTTCACAGGGTGTATCTGACTGTGGGTCATGATGTACACAGTGTGTCAGTGAGTGTGTTAATATTAATCTGTGTTCTCTGTCAGTGTGTTAATATTCCTGAGGACAGTGGGGGTGTTTTACACTTCACAGGGTGTATCTGACTGTGGGTCATGATATACACAGTGTGTCAGTGAGTGTGTTAATATTAATCTGTGTTCTCTGTCAGTGTGTTAATATTCCTGAGGACAGTGGGGATGTTTTACACTTCACAGGGTGTATCTGACTGTGGGTCATGATGTACACAGTGTGTCAGTGAGTGTGTTAATATTAATCTGTGTTCTCTGTCAGTGTGTTAATATTCCTGAGGACAGTGCGGGTGTTTTACACTTCACAGGGTGCATCTGGCTGTGGGTCATGATATACACAGTGTGTCAGTGAGTGTGTTAATATTAATCTGTGTTCTCTGTCAGTGTGTTAATATTCCTGAGGACAGTGGGGGTGTTTCACACTTCACAGGGTGTATCTGACTGTGAGTCGTGATATACACAGTGTGTCAGTGAGTGTGTTAATATTAATCTGTGTTCTCTGTCAGTGTGTTAATATTTCTGAGTACAGTGGGGGTGTTTTACACTTCACAGGGTGTATCTGACTGTGGGTCATGATATACACAGTGTGTGAGTGAATGTGTTAATATTAATCTGTGTTCTCTGTCAGTGTGTTAATATTCCTGAGGACAGTGGGGGTGTTTTACACTTCACAGGGTGTATCTGACTCTGGGTCATGGTATACATAGTGTGTCAGTGAGTGTGTTAATATTAATCTGTGTTCTCTGTCAGTGTGTTAATATTACTGAGGACAGTGGGGGTGTTTTACACTTCACAGGGTGTATCTGACTGTGAGTCATGATATACACAGTGTGTCAGTGAGTGTGTTAATATTAATCTGTGTTCTCTGTCAGTGTGTTAATATTCCTGAGGACAGTGGGGGTGTTTTACACTTCACAGGGTTTATCTGACTCTGGGTCATGATATACATAGTGTGTCAGTGAGTGTGTTAATATTAATCTGTGTTCCCTGTCAGTGTGTTAATATTCCTGAGGACAGTGGGGATGTTTTACACTTCACAGGGTATATCTGACTGTGGGTCATGATATACACAGTGTGTCAGTGAGTGTGTTAACATTAATCTGTGTTCTCTTTCAGTGTGTTAATATTCCTGAGGACAGTGGGGGTGTTTTACACTTCACAGGGTGTATCTGACTGTGTGTCATGATGTACACAGTGTGTCAGTGAGTGTGTTAATATTAATCTGTGTTCTCTGTCAGTGTGTTCATATTACTGAGGACAGTGGAGGTGTTTTACACTTCACAGGGTGTATCTGACTGTGGGTCATGATATACATAGTGTGTCAGTGAGTGTGTTAATATTAATCTGTGTTCCCTGTCAGTGTGTTAATATTCCTGAGTACAGTGGGGGTGTTTTACACTTCACAGGGTGTATCTGACTGTGGGTCATGATATACACAGTGTGTGAGTGAATGTGTTAATATTAATCTGTGTTCTCTGTCAGTGTGTTAATATTCCTGAGGACAGTGGGGGTGTTTTACACTTCACAGGGTGTATCTGACTGTGGGTCATGATGTTCACAGTGTGTCAGTGAGTGTGTTAATATTAATCTGTGTTCTCTGTCAGTGTGTTAATATTCCTGAGGACAGTGGGGGTGTTTTACACTTCACAGGGTGTATCTGACTGTGGGTCATGATATACACAGTGTGTCAGTGAGTGTGTTAATATTAATCTGTGTTCTCTGTCAGTGTGTTAATATTCCTGAGGACAGTGGGGATGTTTTACACTTCACAGGGTGTATCTGACTGTGGGTCATGATGTACACAGTGTGTCAGTGAGTGTGTTAATATTAATCTGTGTTCTCTGTCAGTGTGTTAATATTCCTGAAGACAGTGGGGGTGTTTTACACTTCACAGGGTGCATCTGGCTGTGGGTCATGATATACACAGTGTGTCAGTGAGTGTGTTAATATTAATCTGTGTTCTCTGTCAGTGTGTTAATATTCCTGAGGACAGTGGGGGTGTTTCACACTTCACAGGGTGTATCTGACTGTGAGTCGTGATATACACAGTGTGTCAGTGAGTGTGTTAATATTAATCTGTGTTCTCTGTCAGTGTGTTAATATTTCTGAGTACAGTGGGGGTGTTTTACACTTCACAGGGTGTATCTGACTGTGGGTCATGATATACACAGTGTGTGAGTGAATGTGTTAATATTAATCTGTGTTCTCTGTCAGTGTGTTAATATTCCTGAGGACAGTGGGGGTGTTTTACACTTCACAGGGTGTATCTGACTCTGGGTCATGGTATACATAGTGTGTCAGTGAGTGTGTTAATATTAATCTGTGTTCTCTGTCAGTGTGTTAATATTACTGAGGACAGTGGGGGTGTTTTACACTTCACAGGGTGTATCTGACTGTGAGTCATGATATACACAGTGTGTCAGTGAGTGTGTTAATATTAATCTGTGTTCTCTGTCAGTGTGTTAATATTCCTGAGGACAGTGGGGGTGTTTTACACTTCACAGGGTTTATCTGACTCTGGGTCATGATATACATAGTGTGTCAGTGAGTGTGTTAATATTAATCTGTGTTCCCTGTCAGTGTGTTAATATTCCTGAGGACAGTGGGGATGTTTTACACTTCACAGGGTATATCTGACTGTGGGTCATGATATACACAGTGTGTCAGTGAGTGTGTTAACATTAATCTGTGTTCTCTTTCAGTGTGTTAATATTCCTGAGGACAGTGGGGGTGTTTTACACTTCACAGGGTGTATCTGACTGTGTGTCATGATGTACACAGTGTGTCAGTGAGTGTGTTAATATTAATCTGTGTTCTCTGTCAGTGTGTTCATATTACTGAGGACAGTGGAGGTGTTTTACACTTCACAGGGTGTATCTGACTGTGGGTCATGATATACATAGTGTGTCAGTGAGTGTGTTAATATTAATCTGTGTTCCCTGTCAGTGTGTTAATATTCCTGAGGACAGTGGGGATGTTTTACACTTCACAGGGTATATCTGACTGTGGGTCATGATATACACAGTGTGTCAGTGAGTGTGTTAACATTAATCTGTGTTCTCTTTCAGTGTGTTAATATTCCTGAGGACAGTGGGGGTGTTTTACACTTCACAGGGTGTATCTGACTGTGTGTCATGATGTACACAGTGTGTCAGTGAGTGTGTTAATATTAATCTGTGTTCTCTGTCAGTGTGTTCATATTACTGAGGACAGTGGAGGTGTTTTACACTTCACAGGGTGTATCTGACTGTGGGTCGTGATGTTCACAGTGTGTCAGTGAGTGTGTTAATATTAATCTGTGTTCTCTGTCAGTGTGTTAATATTACTGAGGACAGTGGGGGTGTTTTACACTTCACAGGGTGTATCTGACTGTGAGTCATGATATACACAGTGTGTCAGTGAGTGTGTTAATATTAATCTGTGTTCTCTGTCAGTGTGTTAATATTCCTGAGGACAGTGGGGGTGTTTTACACTTCACAGGGTTTATCTGACTCTGGGTCATGATATACATAGTGTGTCAGTGAGTGTGTTAATATTAATCTGTGTTCCCTGTCAGTGTGTTAATATTCCTGAGGACAGTGGGGATGTTTTACACTTCACAGGGTGTATCTGACTGTGGGTCATGATAAACACAGTGTGTCAGTGAGTGTGTTAACATTAATCTGTGTTCTCTTTCAGTGTGTTAATATTCCTGAGGACAGTGGGGGTGTTTTACACTTCACAGGGTGTATCTGACTGTGTGTCATGATGTACACAGTGTGTCAGTGAGTGTGTTAATATTAATCTGTGTTCTCTGTCATTGTGTTCATATTACTGAGGACAGTGGAGGTGTTTTACACTTCACAGGGTGTATCTGACTGTGGGTCGTGATGTTCACAGTGTGTCAGTGAGTGTGTTAATATTAATCTGTGTTCTCTGTCAGTGTGTTAATATTACTGAGGACAGTGGGGCTGTTTTACACTTCACAGGGTGTATCTGACTGTGGGTCATGATATACACAGTGTGTCAGTGAGTGTGTTAATATTAATCTGTGTTCTCTGTCAGGTGTTAATATTACTGAGGGCAGTGGGGGTGTTTTACACTTCACAGGGTGTATCTGACTGTGGGTCATGATATACACAGTGTGTCAGTGAGTGTGTTAATATTAATCTGTGTTCTCTGTCAGTATGTTAATATTACTGAGGACAGTGGGGGTGTTTTACACTTCACAGGGTTTATCTGACTGTGGGTCATGATATACACAGTGTGTCAGTGAGTGTGTTAATATTAATCTGTGTTCTCTGTCAGTGTGTTAATATTCCTGAGGACAGTGGGGGTGTTTTACACTTCACAGGGTGTATCTGACTGTGGGTCATGATATACACAGTCTGTCAGTGAGTGTGTTAATATTAATCTGTGTTCTCTGTCAGTGTGTTAATATTCCTGAGGACAGTCGGGGTGTTTTACACTTCACAGGGTGTATCTGACTGTGGGTCATGATATACACAGTGTGTCAGTGAGTGTGTTAATATTAATCTGTGTTCTCTGTCAGGTGTTAATATTACTGAGGACAGTGGGGGTGTTTTACACTTCACAAGGTGTATCTGTCTGTGGGTCATGATATACACAGTGTGTCAGTGAGTGTGTTAATATTAATCTGTGTTCTCTGTCAGGTGTTAATATTACTGAGGGCAGTGGGGGTGTTTTACACTTCACAGGGTGTATCTGACTGTGGGTCATGATATAAACAGTGTGTCAGTGAGTGTGTTAATATTAATCTGTGTTCTCTGTCAGTGTGTTAATATTACTGAGGACAGTGGGGGTGTTTTACACTTCACAGGGTTTATCTGACTGTGGGTCATGATATACACAGTGTGTCAGTGAGTGTGTTAATATTAATCTGTGATCTCTGTCAATGTGTTAATATTCCTGAGGACAGTGGGGGTGTTTTACACTTCACAGGGTGTATCTGACTGTGGGTGATGATGTACACAGTGTGTCAGTGAGTGTGTTAATATTAATCTGTGTTCTCTGTCAGTGTGTTAATATTACTGAGGACAGTGGGGGTGTTTTACACTTCACAGGGTTTATCTGACTGTGGGTCATGATGTACATAGTGTGTCAGTGAGTGTGTTAATATTAATCTGTGTTCTCTGTCAGTGTGTTAATATTCCTGAGGACAGTGGGGGTGTTTTACACTTCACAGGGTGTATCTGACTGTGGGTCATGATGTACACAGTGTGTCAGTGAGTGTGTTAATATTAATCTGTGTTCTCTGTCATTGTGTTTATATTCCTGAGGACAGTGGGGGTGTTTTACACTTCACAGGGTGTATCTGACTGTGGGTCATGATATACACAGTGTGTCAGTGAGTGTGTTAATATTAATCTGTGTTCTCTGTCAGTGTGTTAATATTACTGAGGACAGTGGGTGTGTTTTACACTTCACAGGGTGTATCTGACTGTGGGCCATGATATACACAGTGTGTCAGTGAGTGTGTTAATATTAATCTGTGTTCTCTGTCAGTGTGTTAATATTGCTGAGGACATTGGGGATGTTTTACACTTCACAGGCTGTATCTGACTGTGGGTCATGATATACACAGTGTGTCAGTGAGTGTGTTAATATTAATCTGTGTTCTCTGTCAGTGTGTTAATATTACTGAGGACAGTGGGGGTGTTTTACACTTCACAGGTGTATCTGACTGTGGGTCATGATGTACACAGTGTGTCAGTGAGTGTGTTAATATTAATCTGTGTTCTCTGTCAGTGTGTTAATATTCCTGTGGACAGTGGGGGTGTTTTACACTTCACAGGGTGTATCTGACTGTGGGTCATGATATACACAGTGTGTCAGTGAGTGTGTTAATATTAATCTGTGTTCCCTGTCAGTGTGTTAATATTCCTGAGGACAGTGGGGGTGTTTTACACTTCACAGGGTTTATCTGACTGTGGGTCATGATATACACAGTGTGTCAGTGAGTGTGTTAATATTAATCTGTGATCTCTGTCAATGTGTTAATATTCCTGAGGACAGTGGGGGTGTTTTACACTTCACAGGGTGTATCGGACTGTGGGTGATGATGTACACAGTGTGTCAGTGAGTGTGTTAATATTAATCTGTGTTCTCTGTCAGTGTGTTAATATTACTGAGGACAGTGGGGGTGTTTTACACTTCACAGGGTTTATCTGACTGTGGGTCATGATGTACATAGTGTGTCAGTGAGTGTGTTAATATTAATCTGTGTTCTCTGTCAGTGTGTTAATATTACTGAGGACAGTGGGGGTGTTTTACACTTCACAGGGTGTATCTGACTGTGGGTCATGATATACACAGTGTGTCAGTGAGTGTGTTAATATTAATCTGTGTTCTCTGTCAGTGTGTTAATATTCCTGAGGACAGTGGGGTGTTTTACACTTCACAGTGTGTATCTGACTGTGGGTCATGATATACACAGTGTGTCAGTGAGTGTGTTAATATTAATCTGTGTTCTCTGTCAGTGTGTTAATATTCCTGACGACAGTGGGGGTGTTTTACACTTCACAGGGTGTATCTGACTGTGGGTCATGATATACACAGTGTGTCAGTGAGTGTGTTAATATTAATCTGTGTTCTCTGTCAGTGTGTTAATATTACTGAGGACAGTGGGGGTGTTTTACACTTCACAGGGTGTATCTGACTGTGGATCATGATGTACACAGTGTGTCAGTGAGTGTGTTAATATTAATCTGTGTTCTCTGTCAGTGTGTTAATATTACTGAGGACAGTGGGGGTGTTTTACACTTCACAGGGTTTATCTGACTGTGGGTCATGATGTCCATAGTGTGTCAGTGAGTGTGTTAATATTAATCTGTGTTCTCTGTCAGTGTGTTAATATTCCTGAGGACAGTGGGGGTGTTTTACACTTCACAGGGTGTATCTGACTGTGGGTCATGATGTACACAGTGTGTCAGTGAGTGTGTTAATATTAATCTGTGTTCTCTGTCAGTGTGTTAATATTCCTGACGACAGTGGGGGTGTTTTACACTTCACAGGGTGTATCTGACTGTGGGTCATGATATACACAGTGTGTCAGTGAGTGTGTTAATATTAATCTGTGTTCTCTGTCAGTGTGTTAATATTACTGAGGACAGTGGGGGTGTTTTACACTTCACAGGGTGTATCTGACTGTGGATCATGATGTACACAGTGTGTCAGTGAGTGTGTTAATATTAATCTGTGTTCTCTGTCAGTGTGTTAATATTACTGAGGACAGTGGGGGTGTTTTACACTTCACAGGGTTTATCTGACTGTGGGTCATGATGTCCATAGAGTGTCAGTGAGTGTGTTAATATTAATCTGTGTTCTCTGTCAGTGTGTTAATATTCCTGAGGACAGTGGGGGTGTTTTACACTTCACAGGGTGTATCTGACTGTGGGTCATGATGTACACAGTGTGTCAGTGAGTGTGTTAATATTAATCTGTGTTCTCTGTCAGTGTGTTAATATTCCTGAGGACAGTGGGGGTGTTTTACACTTCACAGGGTGTATCTGACTGTGGGTCATGATATACACAGTGTGTCAGTGAGTGTGTTAATATTAATCTGTGTTCTCTGTCAGTGTGTTAATATTACTGAGGACAGTGGGTGTGTTTTACACTTCACAGGGTGTATCTGACTGTGGGTCATGATATACACAGTGTGTCAGTGAGTGTGTTAATATTAATCTGTGTTCTCTGTCAGTGTGTTAATATTCCTGAGGACAGTGGGGGTGTTTTACACTTCACAGTGTGTATCTGACTGTGGGTCATGATATACACAGTGTGTCAGTGAGTGTGCTATTATTAATCTGTGTTCTCTGTCAGTGTGTTAATATTACTGAGGACAGTGCGGGTGTTTTACACTTCACAGGGTGTATCTGACTGTGGGTCATGATGTACACAGTGTGTCAGTGAGTGTGTTAATATTAATCTGTGTTCTCTGTCAGTGTGTTAATATTCCTGTGGACAGTGGGGGTGTTTTACACTTCACAGGGTGTATCTGACTGTGGGCCATGATGTACACAGTGTGTCAGTGAGTGTGTTAATATTAATCTGTGTTCTCTGTCAGTGTGTTAATATTGCTGAGGACATTGGGGGTGTTTTACACTTCACAGGGTGTATCTGACTGTGGGTCATGATATACACAGTGTGTCAGTGAGTGTGTTAATATTAATATGTGTTCTCTGTCAGTGTGTTAATATTACTGAGGACAGTGGGGTGTTTTACACTTCACAGGGTGTATCTGACTGTGGGTCATGATATACACAGTGTGTCAGTGAGTGTGTTAATATTAATCTGTGTTCTCTGTCAGTGTGTTAATATTCCTGAGGACAGTGGGGGTGTTTTACACTTCACAGGGTGTATCTGACTGTGGGTCATGATATACACAGTGTGTCAGTGAGTGTGTTAATATTAATCTGTGTTCTCTGTCAGTGTGTTAATATTACTGAGGACAGTGGGGGTGTTTTACACTTCACAGGGTGTATCTGACTGTGGATCATGATGTAAACAGTGTGTCAGTGAGTGTGTTAATATTAATCTGCGTTCTCTGTCAGTGTGTTAATATTACTGAGGACAGTGGGGGTGTTTTACACTTCACAGGGTTTATCTGACTGTGGGTCATGATGTACACAGTGTGTCAGTGAGTGTGTTAATATTAATCTGTGTTCTCTGTCAGGTGTTAATATTACTGAGGGCAGTGGGGGTGTTTTACACTTCACAGGGTGTATCTGACTGTGGGTCATGATATAAACAGTGTGTCAGTGAGTGTGTTAATATTAATCTGTGTTCTCTGTCAGTGTGTTAATATTCCTGAGGACAGTGGGGGTGTTTTACACTTCACAGGGTGTATCTGAGTGTGGGTCATGATATACACAGTGTGTCAGTGAGTGTGTTAATATTAATCTGTGTTCTCTGTCAGTGTGTTAATATTCCTGAGGACAGTGGGGGTGTTTTACAATTCACAGGGTGTATCTGACTGTGGGTCATGATATACACAGTGTGTCAGTGAGTGTGTTAATATTAATCTGTGTTCTCTGTCAGTGTGTTAATATTCCTGAGGACAGTGGGGGTGTTTTACACTTCACAGGGTGTATCTGACTCTGGGTCATGATATACATAGTGTGTCAGTGAGTGTGTTAATATTAATCTGTGTTCTCTGTCAGTGTGTTAATATTCCTGAGGACAGTGGGGGTGTTTTACACTTCACAGGGTTTATCTGACTGTGGGTCATGATGTACACAGTGTGTCAGTGAGTGTGTTAATATTAATCTGTGTTCTCTGTCAGTGTGTTAATATTCCTGAGGACAGTGGGGGTGTTTTACACTTCACAGGGTTTATCTGACTGTGGGTCATGATATACACAGTGTGTCAGTGAGTGTGTTAATATTAATCTGTGAACTCTGTCAGTGTGTTAATATTCCTGAGGACAGTGGGGGTGTTTTACACTTCACAGGGTGTATCTGACTGTGGGTGATGATGTACACAGTGTGTCAGTGAGTGTGTTAATATTAATCTGTGTTCTCTGTCAGTGTGTTAATATTACTGAGGACAGTGGGGGTGTTTTACACTTCACAGGGTTTATCTGACTGTGGGTCATGATGTACATAGTGTGTCAGTGAGTGTGTTAATATTAATCTGTGTTCTCTGTCAGTGTGTTAATATTCCTGAGGACAGTGGGGGTGTTTTACACTTCAGAGGGTGTATCTGACTGTGGGTCATGATGTACACAGTGTGTCAGTGAGTGTGTTAATATTAATCTGTGTTCTCTGTCAGTGTGTTAATATTCCTGAGGACAGTGGGGGTGTTTTACACTTCACAGGGTGTATCTGACTGTGGGTCATGATGTACACAGTGTGTCAGTGAGTGTGTTAATATTAATCTGTGTTCTCTGTCAGTGTGTTAATATTACTGAGGACAGTGGGTGTGTTTTACACTTCACAGGGTGTATCTGACTGTGGGTCATGATATACACAGTGTGTCAGTGAGTGTGTTAATATTAATCTGTGTTCTCTGTCAGTGTGTCAATATTTCTGAGGACAGTGGGGATGTTTTGCACTTCACAGGGTGTATCTGACTGTGGGTCATGATATACACAGTGTGTCAGTGAGTGTGTTAATATTAATCTGTGTTCTCTGTCAGTGTGTTAATATTACTGAGGACAGTGGGGGTGTTTTACACTTCACAGGGTGTATCTGACTGTGGGTCATGATGTACACAGTGTGTCAGTGAGTGTGTTAATATTAATCTGTGTTCTCTGTCAGTGTGTTAATATTCCTGAGGACAGTGGGGGTGTTTTACACTTCACAGGGTGTATCTGACTGTGGGTCATGATATACACAGTGTGTCAGTGAGTGTGTTAATATTAATCTGTGTTCCCTGTCAGTGTGTTAATATTCCTGAGGACAGTGGGGGTGTTTTACACTTCATAGGGTGTATGTGACTGTGAGTCATGATATACACAGTGTGTCAGTGAGTGTGTTAATATTAATCTGTGTTCTCTGTCAGTGTGTTAATATTCCTGAGGACAGTGGGGGTGTTTTACACTTCAGAGGGTGTATCTGACTGTGGGTCATGATATACACAGCGTGTCAGTGAGTGTGTTAATATTAATCTGTGTTCTCTGTCAGTGTGTTAATATTCCTGAGGACAGTGGGGGTGTTTTACACTTCACAGGGTTTATCTGACTGTGGGTCATGATATAAACAGTGTGTCAGTGAGTGTGTTAATATTAATCTGTGTTCTCTGTCAGTGTGTTAATATTCCTGAGGACAGTGGGGGTGTTTTACACTTCACAGGGTGTATCTGACTGTGGGTCATGATGTACACAGTGTGTCAGTGAGTGTGTTAATATTAATCTGTGTTCTCTGTCAGTGTGTTAATATTGCTGAGTACATTGGGGGTGTTTTACACTTCACAGGGTGTATCTGACTGTGGGTCATGATATACACAGTGTGTCAGTGAGTGTGTTAATATTAATCTGTGTTCTCTGTCAGTGTGTTAATATTCCTGAGGACAGTGGGGGTGTTTTACACTTCACAGGGTTCATCTGACTGTGGGTCATGATATACACAGTGTGTCAGTGAGTGTGTTAATATTAATCTGTGTTCTCTGTCAGTGTGTTAATATTACTGAGGACAGTGGGGGTGTTTTACACTTCACAGGGTGTATCTGACTGTGGGTCATGATGTACACAGTGTGTCAGTGAGTGTGTTAATATTAATCTGTGTTCTCTGTCAGTGTGTTAATATTACTGAGGACAGTGGGGGTGTTTTACACTTCACAGGGTGTATCTGACTGTGGGTCATGATATACACAGTGTGTCAGTGAGTGTGTTAATATTAATCTGTGTTCTCTGTCAGTGTGTTAATATTCCTGAGGACAGTGGGGGTGTTTTACACTTCACAGGGTGTATCTGGCTGTGGGTCATGATATACACAGTGTGTCAGTGAGTGTGTTAATATTAATATGTGTTCTCTGTCAGTGTGTTAATATTACTGAGGACAGTGGTGTGTTTTACACTTCACAGGGTGTATCTGACTGTGGGTCATGATATACACAGTGTGTCAGTGAGTGTGTTAATATTAATCTGTGTTCTCTGTCAGTGTGTTAATATTACTGAGGACAGTGGGGATGTTTTACACTTCACAGGGTGTATCTGACTGTGGGACATGATATACACAGTGTGTCAGTGAGTGTGTTAATATTAATCTGTGTTCTCTGTCAGTGTGTTAATATTCCTGAGGACAGCGGGGGTGTTTTACACTTCACAGGGTGTATCTGACTGTGAGTCATGATATACACAGTGTGTCAGTGAGTGTGTTAATATTAATCTGTGTTCTCTGTCAGTGTGTTAATATTACTGAGGACAGTGGGGGTGTTTTACACTTCACAGGGTGTATCTGACTGTGGATCATGATGTACACAGTGTGTCAGTGAGTGTGTTAATATTAATCTGTGTTCTCTGTCAGTGTGTTAATATTACTGAGGACAGTGGGGGTGTTTTACACTTCACAGGGTTTATCTGACTGTGGGTCATGATGGACACAGTGTGTCAGTGAGTGTGTTAATATTAATCTGTGTTCTCTGTCAGTGTGTTAATATTACTGAGGACAGCGGGGGTGTTTTACACTTCACAGGGTTTATCTGACTGTGGGTCATGATGGACACAGTGTGTCAGTGAGTGTGTTAATATTAATCTGTGTTCTCTGTCAGTGTGTTAATATTACTGAGGACAGCTGGGGTGTTATACACTTCACAGGGTTTATCTGACTGTGGGTCATGATGTACACAGTGTGTCAGTGAGTGTGTTAATATTAATCTGTGTTCTCTGTCAGTGTGTTAATATTCCTGAGGACAGTGGGGGTATTTTACACTTCACAGGGTGTATCTGACTGTGGGTCATGATATACACAGTGTGTCAGTGAGTGTGTTAATATTAATCTGTGTTCTCTGTCAGTGTGTTAATATTACTGAGGACAGTGGGGGTGTTTTACACTTCACAGTGTGTATCTTACTGTGGGTCATGATATACACAGTGTGTCAGTGAGTGTGTTAATATTAATCTGTGTTCTCTTTCAGTGTGTTAATATTCCTGAGGACAGTGGGGGTGTTTTACACTTCACCGGGTGTATCTGACTGTGGGTCATGATGTACACAGTGTGTCAGTGAGTGTGTTAATATTAATCTGTGTTCTCTGTCAGTGTGTTAATATTCCTGAGGACAGTGGGGGTGTTTTACACTTCACAGGGTGTATCTGACTGTGGGTCATGATATACACAGTGTGTCAGTGAGTGTGTTAATATTAATCTGTGTTCTCTGTCAGTGTGCTAATATTACTGAGGACAGTGGGGGTGTTTTACACTTCACAGGGTTTACCTGACTGTGGGTCATGATATACACAGTGTGTCAGTGAGTGTGTTAATATTAATCTGTGTTCTCTGTCAGTGCGTTAATATTCCTGAGGACAGTGGGGGTGTTTTACACTTCAGAGGGTGTATCTGACTGTGGGTCATGATATACACAGTGTGTCAGTGAGTGTGTTAATATTAATCTGTGTTCTCTGTCAGTGTGTTAATATTCCTGAGGACAGTGGGGGTGTTTTACACTTCACAGGGTGTATCTGACTGTGGGTCATGATGCACACAGTGTGTCAGTGAGTGTGTTAATATTAATCTGTGTTCTCTGTCAGTGTGTTAATATTACTGAGGACAGTGGGGGTGTTTTACACTTCACAGGGTGTATCTGACTGTGGGTCATGATATACACAGTGTGTCAGTGAGTGTGTTAATATTAATCTGTGTTCTCTGTCAGTGTGCTAATATTACTGAGGACAGTGGGGGTGTTTTACACTTCACAGGGTGTATCTGACTGTGGGTCATGATATACACAGTGTGTCAGTGAGTGTGTTAATATTAATCTGTGTTCTCTGTCAGTGTGTTAATATTACTGAGGACAGTGGGGGTGTTTTACACTGCACAGGGTTTATCTGACTGTGGGTCATGATGTACACAGTGTGTCAGTGAGTGTGTTAATATTAATCTGTGTTCTCTGTCAGTGTGTTAATATTACTGAGGACAGTGGGGGTGTTTTACACTTCACAGGGTGTATCTGACTGTGGGTCATGATATACACAGTGTGTCAGTGAGTGTGTTAATATTAATCTGTGTTCTCTGTCAGTGTGTTAATATTCCTGAGGACAGTGGGGGTGTTTTACACTTCACAGGGTGTATCTGACTGTGGGTCATGATGTACACAGTGTGTCAGTGAGTGTGCTAATATTAATCTGTGTTCTCTGTCAGTGTGTTAATATTACTGAGGACAGTGGGGGTGTTTTACACTTCACAGGGTGTATCTGACTGTGGGTCATGATATACACAGTGTGTCAGTGAGTGTGTTAATATTAATCTGTGTTCTCTGTCAGTGTGTTAATATTACTGAGGACAGTGGGGGTGTTTTACACTTCACAGGGAGTATCTGACTGTGAGTCATGATGTACACAGTGTGTCAGTGAGTGTGTTAATATTAATCTGTGTTCTCTGTCAGTGTGTTAATATTCCTGAGGACAGTGGGGATGTTTTACACTTCACAGGGTGTATCTGACTGTGGGTCATGATATACACAGTGTGTCAGTGAGTGTGTTAATATTAATCTGTGTTCTCTGTCAGTGTGTTAATATTCCTGAGGACAGTGGGGTGTTTAACACCTCACAGGGTGTATCTGACTGTGGGTCATGATGTCCACAGTGTGTCAGTGAGTGTGTTAATATTAATCTGTGTTCTCTGTCAGTGTGTTAATATTACTGAGGACAGTGGGGGTGTTTTACACTTCACAGGGTTTATCTGACTGTGGGTCATGATGTACACAGTGTGTCAGTGAGTGTGTTAATATTAATATGTGTTCTCTGTCAGTGTGTTAATATTCCTGAGGACAGTGGGGGTGTTTTACACTTCACAGGGAGTATCTGACTGTGGGTCATGATATACACAGTGTGTCAGTGATTGTGGTAATATTAATCTGTGTTCTCTGTCAGGTGTTAATATTCCTGAGGACAGTGGGGGTGTTTTACACTTCACAGGGTGTATCTGACTGTGGGTCATGATACACACAGTGTGTCAGTGAGTGTGTTAATATTAATCTGTGTTCTCTGTCAGTGTGTTAATATTACTGAGGACAGTGGGGGTGTTTTACACTTCACAGGGTGTATCTGACTGTGAGTCATGATGTACACAGTGTGTCAGTGAGTGTGTTAATATTAATCTGTGTTCTCTGTCAGTGTGTTAATATTCCTGAGGACAGTGGGGGTGTTTTACACTTCACCGGGTGTATCTGACTGTGGGTCATGATATACACAGTGTGTCAGTGAGTGTGTTAATATTAATCTGTGTTCTCTGTCAGTGTGTTAATATTACTGAGGACAGTGGGGGTGTTTTACACTTCACAGGGTGTATCTGACTGTGGGTCATGATATACACAGTGTGTCAGTGAGAGTGTTAATATTAATCTGTGTTCTCTGTCAGTGTGTTAATATTCCTGAGGACAGTGGAGATGTTTTACACTTCACAGGGTGTATCTGACTGTGAGTCATGATGTACACAGTGTGTCAGTGAGTGTGTTAATATTAATCTGTGTTCTCTGTCAGTGTGTTAATATTCCTGAGGACAGTGTGGGTGTTTTACACTACACAGGGTGTATCTGACTGTGAGTCATGATATACACAGTGTGTCAATGAGTGTGTTAATATTAATCTGTGTTCTCTGTCAGTGTGTTAATATTCCTGAGGACAGTGGGGGTGTTTTACACTTCAGAGGGTGTATCTGACTGTGGGTCATGATGTACATAGTGTGTCAGTGAGTGTGTTAATATTAATCTGTGTTCTCTGTCAGTGTGTTAATATTACTGAGGACAGCGGGGGTGTTTTACACTTCACAGGGTGTATCTGACTGTGGGTCGTGATATACACAGTGTGTCAGTGAGTGTGTTAATATTAATCTGTGTTCTCTGTCAGTGTGTTAATATTCCTGAGGACAGTGGAGGTGTTTTACACTTCACAGGGTGTATCTGACTGTGAGTCATGATATACACAGTGTGTCAGTGAGTGTGTTAATATTAATCTGTGTTCTCTGTCAGTGTGTTAATATTCCTGAGGATAGTGGGGATGTTTTACACTTCACAGGGTGTATCTGACTGTGGGTCATGATATACTCAGTGTGTCAGTGAGTGTGTTAATATTAATCTGTGTTCTCTGTCAGTGTGCTAATATTACTGAGGACAGTGGGGGTGTTTTACACTTCACAGGGTGTATCTGACTGTGGGTCATGATATACACAGTGTGTCAGTGAGTGTGTTAATATTAATCTGTGTTCTCTGTCAGTGTGTTAATATTACTGAGGACAGTGGGGGTGTTTTACACTTCACAGGGGGTATCTGACTGTGGGTCATGATATACACAGTGTGTCAGTGAGTGTGTTAATATTAATCTGTGTTCTCTGTCAGTGTGTTAATATTACTGAGGACAGTGGGGGTGTTTTACACTTCACAGGGTGTATCTGATTGTGAGTCATGATATACACAGTGTGTCAGTGAGTGTGTTAATATTAATCTGTGTTCTCTGTCAGTGTGTTAATATTACTGAGGACAGTGGGGGTGCTTTACACTTCACAGGGTGTATCTGACTGTGGGTCATGATATACACAGTGTGTCAGTGAGTGTGTTAATATTAATCTGTGTTCTCTGTCAGTGTGTTAATATTACTGAGGACAGCGGGGGTGTTTTACACTTCACAGGGTGTATCTGACTGTGAGTCATGATATACACAGTGTGTCAGTGAGTGTGTTAATATTAATCTGTGTTCTCTGTCAGTGTGTTAATATTACTGAGGACAGTGGGGGTGTTTTACACTTCACAGGGTGTATCTGACTGTGGATCATGATGTACACAGTGTGTCAGTGAGTGTGTTAATATTAATCTGTGTTCTCTGTCAGTGTGTTAATATTACTGAGGACAGTGGGGGTGTTTTACACTTCACAGGGTGTATCTGACTGTGGATCATGATGTACACAGTGTGTCAGTGAGTGTGTTAATATTAATCTGTGTTCTCTGTCAGTGTGTTAATATTACTGAGGACAGTGGGGGTGTTTTACACTTCACAGGGTTTATCTGACTGTGGGTCATGATGGACACAGTGTGTCAGTGAGTGTGTTAATATTAATCTGTGTTCTCTGTCAGTGTGTTAATATTACTGAGGACAGCGGGGGTGTTTTACACTTCACAGGGTTTATCTGACTGTGGGTCATGATGGACACAGTGTGTCAGTGAGTGTGTTAATATTAATCTGTGTTCTCTGTCAGTGTGTTAATATTACTGAGGACAGCTGGGGTGTTATACACTTCACAGGGTTTATCTGACTGTGGGTCATGATGTACACAGTGTGTCAGTGAGTGTGTTAATATTAATCTGTGTTCTCTGTCAGTGTGTTAATATTCCTGAGGACAGTGGGGGTATTTTACACTTCACAGGGTGTATCTGACTGTGGGTCATGATATACACAGTGTGTCAGTGAGTGTGTTAATATTAATCTGTGTTCTCTGTCAGTGTGTTAATATTACTGAGGACAGTGGGGGTGTTTTACACTTCACAGTGTGTATCTTACTGTGGGTCATGATATACACAGTGTGTCAGTGAGTGTGTTAATATTAATCTGTGTTCTCTGTCAGTGTGTTAATATTCCTGAGGACAGTGGGGGTGTTTTACACTTCACAGGGTGTATCTGACTGTGGGTCATGATGTACACAGTGTGTCAGTGAGTGTGTTAATATTAATCTGTGTTCTCTGTCAGTGTGTTAATATTCCTGAGGACAGTGGGGGTGTTTTACACTTCACAGGGTGTATCTGACTGTGGGTCATGATATACACAGTGTGTCAGTGAGTGTGTTAATATTAATCTGTGTTCTCTGTCAGTGTGCTAATATTACTGAGGACAGTGGGGGTGTTTTACACTTCACAGGGTTTACCTGACTGTGGGTCATGATATACACAGTGTGTCAGTGAGTGTGTTAATATTAATCTGTGTTCTCTGTCAGTGCGTTAATATTCCTGAGGACAGTGGGGGTGTTTTACACTTCAGAGGGTCTATCTGACTGTGGGTCATGATATACACAGTGTGTCAGTGAGTGTGTTAATATTAATCTGTGTTCTCTGTCAGTGTGTTAATATTCCTGAGGACAGTGGGGGTGTTTTACACTTCACAGGGTGTATCTGACTGTGGGTCATGATGCACACAGTGTGTCAGTGAGTGTGTTAATATTAATCTGTGTTCTCTGTCAGTGTGTTAATATTACTGAGGACAGTGGGGGTGTTTTACACTTCACAGGGTGTATCTGACTGTGGGTCATGATATACACAGTGTGTCAGTGAGTGTGTTAATATTAATCTGTGTTCTCTGTCAGTGTGCTAATATTACTGAGGACAGTGGGGGTGTTTTACACTTCACAGGGTGTATCTGACTGTGGGTCATGATATACACAGTGTGTCAGTGAGTGTGTTAATATTAATCTGTGTTCTCTGTCAGTGTGTTAATATTACTGAGGACAGTGGGGGTGTTTTACACTGCACAGGGTTTATCTGACTGTGGGTCATGATGTACACAGTGTGTCAGTGAGTGTGTTAATATTAATCTGTGTTCTCTGTCAGTGTGTTAATATTACTGAGGACAGTGGGGGTGTTTTACACTTCACAGGGTGTATCTGACTGTGGGTCATGATATACACAGTGTGTCAGTGAGTGTGTTAATATTAATCTGTGTTCTCTGTCAGTGTGTTAATATTCCTGAGGACAGTGGGGGTGTTTTACACTTCACAGGGTGTATCTGACTGTGGGTCATGATGTACACAGTGTGTCAGTGAGTGTGCTAATATTAATCTGTGTTCTCTGTCAGTGTGTTAATATTACTGAGGACAGTGGGGGTGTTTTACACTTCACAGGGTGTATCTGACTGTGGGTCATGATATACACAGTGTGTCAGTGAGTGTGTTAATATTAATCTGTGTTCTCTGTCAGTGTGTTAATATTACTGAGGACAGTGGGGGTGTTTTACACTTCACAGGGAGTATCTGACTGTGAGTCATGATGTACACAGTGTGTCAGTGAGTGTGTTAATATTAATCTGTGTTCTCTGTCAGTGTGTTAATATTCCTGAGGACAGTGGGGATGTTTTACACTTCACAGGGTGTATCTGACTGTGGGTCATGATATACACAGTGTGTCAGTGAGTGTGTTAATATTAATCTGTGTTCTCTGTCAGTGTGTTAATATTCCTGAGGACAGTGGGGTGTTTAACACCTCACAGGGTGTATCTGACTGTGGGTCATGATGTCCACAGTGTGTCAGTGAGTGTGTTAATATTAATCTGTGTTCTCTGTCAGTGTGTTAATATTACTGAGGACAGTGGGGGTGTTTTACACTTCACAGGGTTTATCTGACTGTGGGTCATGATGTACACAGTGTGTCAGTGAGTGTGTTAATATTAATATGTGTTCTCTGTCAGTGTGTTAATATTCCTGAGGACAGTGGGGGTGTTTTACACTTCACAGGGAGTATCTGACTGTGGGTCATGATATACACAGTGTGTCAGTGATTGTGGTAATATTAATCTGTGTTCTCTGTCAGGTGTTAATATTCCTGAGGACAGTGGGGGTGTTTTACACTTCACAGGGTGTATCTGACTGTGGGTCATGATACACACAGTGTGTCAGTGAGTGTGTTAATATTAATCTGTGTTCTCTGTCAGTGTGTTAATATTACTGAGGACAGTGGGGGTGTTTTACACTTCACAGGGTGTATCTGACTGTGAGTCATGATGTACACAGTGTGTCAGTGAGTGTGTTAATATTAATCTGTGTTCTCTGTCAGTGTGTTAATATTCCTGAGGACAGTGGGGGTGTTTTACACTTCACCGGGTGTATCTGACTGTGGGTCATGATATACACAGTGTGTCAGTGAGTGTGTTAATATTAATCTGTGTTCTCTGTCAGTGTGTTAATATTACTGAGGACAGTGGGGGTGTTTTACACTTCACAGGGTGTATCTGACTGTGGGTCATGATATACACAGTGTGTCAGTGAGAGTGTTAATATTAATCTGTGTTCTCTGTCAGTGTGTTAATATTCCTGAGGACAGTGGAGATGTTTTACACTTCACAGGGTGTATCTGACTGTGAGTCATGATGTACACAGTGTGTCAGTGAGTGTGTTAATATTAATCTGTGTTCTCTGTCAGTGTGTTAATATTCCTGAGGACAGTGTGGGTGTTTTACACTACACAGGGTGTATCTGACTGTGAGTCATGATATACACAGTGTGTCAATGAGTGTGTTAATATTAATCTGTGTTCTCTGTCAGTGTGTTAATATTCCTGAGGACAGTGGGGGTGTTTTACACTTCAGAGGGTGTATCTGACTGTGGGTCATGATGTACATAGTGTGTCAGTGAGTGTGTTAATATTAATCTGTGTTCTCTGTCAGTGTGTTAATATTACTGAGGACAGCGGGGGTGTTTTACACTTCACAGGGTGTATCTGACTGTGGGTCGTGATATACACAGTGTGTCAGTGAGTGTGTTAATATTAATCTGTGTTCTCTGTCAGTGTGTTAATATTCCTGAGGACAGTGGAGGTGTTTTACACTTCACAGGGTGTATCTGACTGTGAGTCATGATATACACAGTGTGTCAGTGAGTGTGTTAATATTAATCTGTGTTCTCTGTCAGTGTGTTAATATTACTGAGGACAGTGGGGGTGTTTTACACTTCACAGGGTGTATCTGACTGTGGGTCATGATATACACAGTGTGTCAGTGAGTGTGTTAATATTAATCTGTGTTCTCTGTCAGTGTGTTAATATTCCTGAGGATAGTGGGGATGTTTTACACTTCACAGGGTGTATCTGACTGTGGGTCATGATATACTCAGTGTGTCAGTGAGTGTGTTAATATTAATCTGTGTTCTCTGTCAGTGTGCTAATATTACTGAGGACAGTGGGGGTGTTTTACACTTCACAGGGTGTATCTGACTGTGGGTCATGATATACACAGTGTGTCAGTGAGTGTGTTAATATTAATCTGTGTTCTCTGTCAGTGTGTTAATATTACTGAGGACAGTGGGGGTGTTTTACACTTCACAGGGGGTATCTGACTGTGGGTCATGATATACACAGTGTGTCAGTGAGTGTGTTAATATTAATCTGTGTTCTCTGTCAGTGTGTTAATATTACTGAGGACAGTGGGGGTGTTTTACACTTCACAGGGTGTATCTGATTGTGAGTCATGATATACACAGTGTGTCAGTGAGTGTGTTAATATTAATCTGTGTTCTCTGTCAGTGTGTTAATATTACTGAGGACAGTGGGGGTGCTTTACACTTCACAGGGTGTATCTGACTGTGGGTCATGATATACACAGTGTGTCAGTGAGTGTGTTAATATTAATCTGTGTTCTCTGTCAGTGTGTTAATATTACTGAGGACAGCGGGGGTGTTTTACACTTCACAGGGTGTATCTGACTGTGAGTCATGATATACACAGTGTGTCAGTGAGTGTGTTAATATTAATCTGTGTTCTCTGTCAGTGTGTTAATATTACTGAGGACAGTGGGGGTGTTTTACACTTCACAGGGTGTATCTGACTGTGGATCATGATGTACACAGTGTGTCAGTGAGTGTGTTAATATTAATCTGTGTTCTCTGTCAGTGTGTTAATATTACTGAGGACAGTGGGGGTGTTTTACACTTCACAGGGTTTATCTGACTGTGGGTCATGATGGACACAGTGTGTCAGTGAGTGTGTTAATATTAATCTGTGTTCTCTGTCAGTGTGTTAATATTACTGAGGACAGCGGGGGTGTTTTACACTTCACAGGGTTTATCTGACTGTGGGTCATGATGGACACAGTGTGTCAGTGAGTGTGTTATTATTAATCTGTGTTCTCTGTCAGTGTGTTAATATTACTGAGGACAGCTGGGGTGTTATACACTTCACAGGGTTTATCTGACTGTGGGTCATGATGTACACAGTGTGTCAGTGAGTGTGTTAATATTAATCTGTGTTCTCTGTCAGTGTGTTAATATTCCTGAGGACAGTGGGGGTATTTTACACTTCACAGGGTGTATCTGACTGTGGGTCATGATATACACAGTGTGTCAGTGAGTGTGTTAATATTAATCTGTGTTCTCTGTCAGTGTGTTAATATTACTGAGGACAGTGGGGGTGTTTTACACTTCACAGTGTTTATCTTACTGTGGGTCATGATATACACAGTGTGTCAGTGAGTGTGTTAATATTAATCTGTGTTCTCTGTCAGTGTGTTAATATTCCTGAGGACAGTGGGGGTGTTTTACACTTCACCGGGTGTATCTGACTGTGGGTCATGATGTACACAGTGTGTCAGTGAGTGTGTTAATATTAATCTGTGTTCTCTGTCAGTGTGTTAATATTCCTGAGGACAGTGGGGGTGTTTTACACTTCACAGGGTGTATCTGACTGTGGGTCATGATATACACAGTGTGTCAGTGAGTGTGTTAATATTAATCTGTGTTCTCTGTCAGTGTGCTAATATTACTGAGGACAGTGGGGGTGTTTTACACTTCACAGGGTTTACCTGACTGTGGGTCATGATATACACAGTGTGTCAGTGAGTGTGTTAATATTAATCTGTGTTCTCTGTCAGTGTGTTAATATTCCTGAGGACAGTGGGGGTGTTTTACACTTCAGAGGGTGTATCTGACTGTGGGTCATGATATACACAGTGTGTCAGTGAGTGTGTTAATATTAATCTGTGTTCTCTGTCAGTGTGTTAATATTCCTGAGGACAGTGGGGGTGTTTTACACTTCACAGGGTGTATCTGACTGTGGGTCATGATGCACACAGTGTGTCAGTGAGTGTGTTAATATTAATCTGTGTTCTCTGTCAGTGTGTTAATATTACTGAGGACAGTGGGGGTGTTTTACACTTCACAGGGTGTATCTGACTGTGGGTCATGATATACACAGTGTGTCAGTGAGTGTGTTAATATTAATCTGTGTTCTCTGTCAGTGTGCTAATATTACTGAGGACAGTGGGGGTGTTTTACACTTCACAGGGTGTATCTGACTGTGGGTCATGATATACACAGTGTGTCAGTGAGTGTGTTAATATTAATCTGTGTTCTCTGTCAGTGTGTTAATATTACTGAGGACAGTGGGGGTGTTTTACACTGCACAGGGTTTATCTGACTGTGGGTCATGATGTACACAGTGTGTCAGTGAGTGTGTTAATATTAATCTGTGTTCTCTGTCAGTGTGTTAATATTACTGAGGACAGTGGGGGTGTTTTACACTTCACAGGGTGTATCTGACTGTGGGTCATGATATACACAGTGTGTCAGTGAGTGTGTTAATATTAATCTGTGTTCTCTGTCAGTGTGTTAATATTCCTGAGGACAGTGGGGGTGTTTTACACTTCACAGGGTGTATCTGACTGTGGGTCATGATGTACACAGTGTGTCAGTGAGTGTGCTAATATTAATCTGTGTTCTCTGTCAGTGTGTTAATATTACTGAGGACAGTGGGGGTGTTTTACACTTCACAGGGAGTATCTGACTGTGAGTCATGATGTACACAGTGTGTCAGTGAGTGTGTTAATATTAATCTGTGTTCTCTGTCAGTGTGTTAATATTCCTGAGGACAGTGGGGATGTTTTACACTTCACAGGGTGTATCTGACTGTGGGTCATGATATACACAGTGTGTCAGTGAGTGTGTTAATATTAATCTGTGTTCTCTGTCAGTGTGTTAATATTCCTGAGGACAGTGGGGTGTTTAACACCTCACAGGGTGTATCTGACTGTGGGTCATGATGTCCACAGTGTGTCAGTGAGTGTGTTAATATTAATCTGTGTTCTCTGTCAGTGTGTTAATATTACTGAGGACAGTGGGGGTGTTTTACACTTCACAGGGTTTATCTGACTGTGGGTCATGATGTACACAGTGTGTCAGTGAGTGTGTTAATATTAATATGTGTTCTCTGTCAGTGTGTTAATATTCCTGAGGACAGTGGGGGTGTTTTACACTTCACAGGGAGTATCTGACTGTGGGTCATGATATACACAGTGTGTCAGTGATTGTGGTAATATTAATCTGTGTTCTCTGTCAGGTGTTAATATTCCTGAGGACAGTGGGGGTGTTTTACACTTCACAGGGTGTATCTGACTGTGGGTCATGATACACACAGTGTGTCAGTGAGTGTGTTAATATTAATCTGTGTTCTCTGTCAGTGTGTTAATATTACTGAGGACAGTGGGGGTGTTTTACACTTCACAGGGTGTATCTGACTGTGAGTCATGATGTACACAGTGTGTCAGTGAGTGTGTTAATATTAATCTGTGTTCTCTGTCAGTGTGTTAATATTCCTGAGGACAGTGGGGGTGTTTTACACTTCACCGGGTGTATCTGACTGTGGGTCATGATATACACAGTGTGTCAGTGAGTGTGTTAATATTAATCTGTGTTCTCTGTCAGTGTGTTAATATTACTGAGGACAGTGGGGGTGTTTTACACTTCACAGGGTGTATCTGACTGTGGGTCATGATATACACAGTGTGTCAGTGAGAGTGTTAATATTAATCTGTGTTCTCTGTCAGTGTGTTAATATTCCTGAGGACAGTGGAGATGTTTTACACTTCACAGGGTGTATCTGACTGTGAGTCATGATGTACACAGTGTGTCAGTGAGTGTGTTAATATTAATCTGTGTTCTCTGTCAGTGTGTTAATATTCCTGAGGACAGTGTGGGTGTTTTACACTACACAGGGTGTATCTGACTGTGAGTCATGATATACACAGTGTGTCAATGAGTGTGTTAATATTAATCTGTGTTCTCTGTCAGTGTGTTAATATTCCTGAGGACAGTGGGGGTGTTTTACACTTCAGAGGGTGTATCTGACTGTGGGTCATGATGTACATAGTGTGTCAGTGAGTGTGTTAATATTAATCTGTGTTCTCTGTCAGTGTGTTAATATTACTGAGGACAGCGGGGGTGTTTTACACTTCACAGGGTGTATCTGACTGTGGGTCGTGATATACACAGTGTGTCAGTGAGTGTGTTAATATTAATCTGTGTTCTCTGTCAGTGTGTTAATATTCCTGAGGACAGTGGAGGTGTTTTACACTTCACAGGGTGTATCTGACTGTGAGTCATGATATACACAGTGTGTCAGTGAGTGTGTTAATATTAATCTGTGTTCTCTGTCAGTGTGTTAATATTACTGAGGACAGTGGGGGTGTTTTACACTTCACAGGGTGTATCTGACTGTGGGTCATGATATACACAGTGTGTCAGTGAGTGTGTTAATATTAATCTGTGTTCTCTGTCAGTGTGTTAATATTCCTGAGGATAGTGGGGATGTTTTACACTTCACAGGGTGTATCTGACTGTGGGTCATGATATACTCAGTGTGTCAGTGAGTGTGTTAATATTAATCTGTGTTCTCTGTCAGTGTGCTAATATTACTGAGGACAGTGGGGGTGTTTTACACTTCACAGGGTGTATCTGACTGTGGGTCATGATATACACAGTGTGTCAGTGAGTGTGTTAATATTAATCTGTGTTCTCTGTCAGTGTGTTAATATTACTGAGGACAGTGGGGGTGTTTTACACTTCACAGGGGGTATCTGACTGTGGGTCATGATATACACAGTGTGTCAGTGAGTGTGTTAATATTAATCTGTGTTCTCTGTCAGTGTGTTAATATTACTGAGGACAGTGGGGGTGTTTTACACTTCACAGGGTGTATCTGATTGTGAGTCATGATATACACAGTGTGTCAGTGAGTGTGTTAATATTAATCTGTGTTCTCTGTCAGTGTGTTAATATTACTGAGGACAGTGGGGGTGCTTTACACTTCACAGGGTGTATCTGACTGTGGGTCATGATATACACAGTGTGTCAGTGAGTGTGTTAATATTAATCTGTGTTCTCTCTCAGTGTGTTAATATTACTGAGGACAGTGGGGGTGTTTTACACTTCACAGGGTGTATCTGACTGTGGGTCATGATATACTCAGTGTGTCAGTGAGTGTGTTAATATTAATCTGTGTACTCTGTCAGTGTGTTAATATTGCTGAGGACAGTGGGGGTGTTTTACACTTCACAGGGTGTATCTGACTGTGGGTCATGATATACACAGTGTGTCAGTGAGTGTGTTAATATTAATCTGTGTTCTCTGTCAGTGTGTTAATATTACTGTGGACAGTGGGGGTGTTTTACACTTCACAGGGTGTATCTGACTGTGGGTCATGATATGCACAGTGTGTCAGTGAGTGTGTTAATATTAATCTGTGTTCTCTGTCAGTGTGTTAATATTACTGAGGACAGTGGGGGTGTTTTACACTTCACAGGATGTATCTGACTGTGGGTCATGATATACACAGTGTGTCAGTGAGTGTGTTAATATTAATCTGTGTTCTCTGTCAGTGTGTTAATATTACTGAGGACAGTGGGGGTGTTTTACACTTCACAGGGAGTATCTGACTGTGGGTCATGATATACACAGTGTGTCAGTGAGTGTGTTAATATTAATCTGTGTTCTCTGTCAGTGTGTTAATATTCCTGAGGACAGTGGGGGTGTTTTACACTTCACAGGGTGTATCTGACTGTGGGTCATGATGTACACAGTGTGTCAGTGAGTGTGTTAATATTAATCTGTGTTCTCTGTCAGTGTGCTAATATTACTGAGGACAGTGGGGGTGTTTTACACTTCACAGGGTGTATCTGACTGTGGGTCATGATATACACAGTGTGTCAGTGAGTGTGTTAATATTAATCTGTGTTCTCTGTCAGTGTGTTAATATTACTGAGGACAGTGGGGGTGTTTTACACTTCACAGGGTGTATCTGACTGTGAGTCATGATATACACAGTGTGTCAGTGAGTGTGTTAATATTAATCTGTGTTCTCTGTCAGTGTGTTAATATTCCTGAGGACAGCGGGGATGTTTTACACTTCACAGGGTGTATCTGACTGTGGGTCATGATATACACAGTGTGTCAGTGAGTGTGTTAATATTAATCTGTGTACTCTGTCAGTGTGTTAATATTCCTGAGGACAGTGGGGTGTTTAACACTTCACAGGGTGGATCTGACTGTGGGTCATGATATACACAGTGTGTCAGTGAGTGTGTTAATATTAATCTGTGTTCTCTGTCAGTGTGTTAATATTACTGAGGACAGTGGGGGTGTTTTACACTTCACAGGGTGTATCTGACTGTGGGTCATGATGTCCACAGTGTGTCAGTGAGTGTGTTAATATTAATCTGTGTTCTCTGTCAGTGTGTTAATATTACTGAGGACAGTAGGGGTGTTTTACACTTCACAGGGTTTATCTGACTGTGGGTCATGATGTACGCAGTGTGTCAGTGAGTGTGTTAATATTAATATGTGTTCTCTGTCAGTGTGTTAATATTCCTGAGGACATTGGGGGTGTTTTACACATCACAGGGAGTATCTGACTGTGGGTCATGATATACTCAGTGTGTCAGTGAGTGTGTTAATATTAATCTGTGTACTCTGTCAGTGTGTTAATATTGCTGAGGACAGTGGGGGTGTTTTACACTTCACAGGGTGTATCTGACTGTGGGTCATGATATACACAGTGTGTCAGTGAGTGTGTTAATATTAATCTGTGTTCTCTGTCAGTGTGCTAATATTACTGAGGACAGTGGGGGTGTTTTACACTTCACAGGGTGTATCTGACTGTGGGTCATGATACACACAGTGTGTCAGTGAGTGTGTTAATATTAATCTGTGTTCTCTGTCAGTGTGTTAATATTACTGAGGACAGTGGGGGTGTTTTACACTTCACAGGGTGTATCTGACTGTGGGTCATGATATACACAGTGTGTCAGTGAGTGTGTTAATATTAATCTGTGTTCTCTGTCAGTGTGTTAATATTCCTGAGGACAGTGGGGGTGTTTTACACTTCACAGGGTGTATCTGACTGTGAGTCATGATATACACAGTGTGTCAGTGAGTGTGTTAATATTAATCTGTGTTCTCTGTCAGTGTGTTAATATTACTGAGGACAGTGGGTGTGCTTTACACTTCACAGGGTGTATCTGACTGTGGGTCATGATATACACAGTGTGTCAGTGAGTGTGTTAATATTAATCTGTGTTCTCTCACAGTGTGTTAATATTACTGAGGACAGTGGGGGTGTTTTACACTTCACAGGGTGTATCTGACTGTGGGTCATGATATACTCAGTGTGTCAGTGAGTGTGTTAATATTAATCTGTGTACTCTGTCAGTGTGTTAATATTGCTGAGGACAGTGGGGGTGTTTTACACTTCACAGGGTGTATCTGACTGTGGGTCATGATATACACAGTGTGTCAGTGAGTGTGTTAATATTAATCTGTGTTCTCTGTCAGTGTGTTAATATTACTGAGGACAGTGGGGGTGTTTTACACTTCACAGGGTGTATCTGACTGTGGGTCATGATATACACAGTGTGTCAGTGAGTGTGTTAATATTAATCTGTGTTCTCTGTCAGTGTGTTAATATTACTGAGGACAGTGGGGGTGTTTTACACTTCACAGGATGTATCTGACTGTGGGTCATGATATACACAGTGTGTCAGTGAGTGTGTTAATATTAATCTGTGTTCTCTGTCAGTGTGTTAATATTACTGAGGACAGTGGGGATGTTTTACACTTCACAGGGAGTATCTGACTGTGGGTCATGATATACACAGTGTGTCAGTGAGTGTGTTAATATTAATCTGTGTTCTCTGTCAGTGTGTTAATATTACTGAGGACAGTGGGGGTGTTTTACACTTCACAGGGTGTATCTGACTGTGGGTCATGATGTACACAGTGTGTCAGTGAGTGTGTTAATATTAATCTGTGTTCTCTGTCAGTGTGTTAATATTTCTGAGGACAGTGGGGGTGTTTTAAACTTCACAGGGTGTATCTAACTGTGGGTCATGATATACACAGTGTGTCAGTGAGTGTGTTAATATTAATCTGTGTTCTCTGTCAGGTGTTAATATTCCTGAGGACAGTGGGGATGTTTTACACTTCACAGGGAGTATCTGACTGTGAGTCATGATGTACACAGTGTGTCAGTGAGTGTGTTAATATTAATCTGTGTTCTCTGTCAGGTGTTAATATTCCTGAGGACAGTGAGGATGTTTTACACTTCACTGGGAGTATCTGACTGTGAGTCATGATGTACACAGTGTGTCAGTGAGTGTGTTAATATTAATCTGTGTTCTCTGTCAGTGTGTTAATATTACTGAGGACAGTGGGGGTGTTTTACACTTCACAGGGTGTATCTGACTGTGGGTCATGATATACACAGTGTGTCAGTGAGTGTGTTAATATTAATCTGTGTTCTCTGTCAGTGTGTTAATATTCCTGAGGACAGTGGGGGTGTTTTACACTTCACAGGGTGTATCTGACTGTGGGTCATGATATACACAGTGTGTCAGTGAGTGTGTTAATATTAATCTGTGTTCTCTGTCAGTGTGTTAATATTACTGAGGACAGTGGGGGTGTTTTACACTTCACAGGGAGTATCTGACTGTGGGTCATGATATACACAGTGTGTCAGTGAGTGTGTTAATATTAATCTGTGTTCTCTGTCAGTGTGTTAATATTACTGAGGACAGTGGGGGTGTTTTACACTTCACCGGGTTTATCTGACTGTGGGTCATGATATACACAGTGTGTCAGTGAGTGTGTTAATATTAATCTGTGTTCTCTGTCAGTGTGTTAATATTGCTGAGGACAGTGGGGGTGTTTTACACTTCACAGGGTGTATCTGACTGTGGGTCATGATGTACACAGTGTGTCAGTGAGTGTGTTAATATTAATCTGTGTTCTCTGTCAGTGTGTTAATATTCCTGAGGACAGTGGGGGTGTTTTACACTTCACAGGGTGTATCTGACTTTGGGTCATGATGTACACAGTGTGTCAGTGAGTGTGTTAATATTAATCTGTGTTCTCTGTCAGTGTGTTAATATTCCTGAGGACAGTGGGGGTGTTTTTCACTTCACAGGGTTTATCTGACTGTGGGTCATGATGTACACAGTGTGTCAGTGAGTGTGTTAATATTAATCTGTGTTCTCTGTCAGTGTGTTAACATTACTGAGGACAGTGGTGGTGTTTTACACTTCACAGGGTTTATCTGACTGTGGGTCATGATATACACAGTGTGTCAGTGAGTGTGCTAATATTAATCTGTGTACTCTGTCAGTGTGTTAATATTCCTGAGGACAGTGGGGGTGTTTTACACTTCACAGGGTGTATCTGACTGTGGGTCATGATATACACAGTGTGTCAGTGAGTGTGTTAATATTAATCTGTGTTCTCTGTCAGTGTGTTAATATTCCTGAGGACAGTGGGGGTGTTTTACACTTCACAGGGTGTATCTGACTGTGGGTCATGATATACACAGTGTGTCAGTGAGTGTGTTAATATTAATCTGTGTTCTCTGTCAGTGTGTTAATATTACTGAGGACAGTGGGGGTGTTTTACACTTCACAGGGTGAAGCTGACTGTGGGTCATGATGTACACAGTGTGTCAGTGAGTGTGTTAATATTAATCTGTGTTCTCTGTCAGTGTGTTAATATTCCTGAGGACAGTGGGGATGTTTTACACTTCACAGGGTGTATCTGACTGTGGGTCATGATCTACACAATGTGTCAGTGAGTGTGTTAATATTAATCTGTGTTCTCTGTCAGTGTGTTAATATTCCTGAGGACAGTGGGGGTGTTTTACACTTCACAGTGTGTATCTGACTGTGGGTCATGATATACACAGAGTGTCAGTGAGCGTGTTAATATTAATCTGTGTTCTCTGTCAGTGTGTTAATATTACTGAGGACAGTGGGGATGTTTTACACTTCACAGGGTGTATCTGACTGTGGGTCATGATGTACACAGTATGTCAGTGAGTGTGTTAATATTAATCTGTGTTCTCTGTCAGTGTGTTAATATTACTGAGGACAGTGTGGTTGTTTTACACTTCACAGGGTTTATCTGACTGTGGGTCATGATGTACACAGTGTGTCAGTGAGTGTGTTAATATTAATCTGTGTTCTCTGTCAGTGTGTTAATATTACTGAGGACAGTGGGGGTGTTTTACACTTCACAGGGTGTATCTGACTGTGGGTCATGATATACACAGTGTGTCAGTGAGTGTGTTAATATTAATCTGTGTTCTCTGTCAGTGTGTTAATATTACTGAGGACAGTGGGGGTGTTTTACACTTCACAGGGTGTATCTGACTGTGAGTCATGATATACACAGTGTGTCAGTGAGTGTGTTAATATTAATCTGTGTTCTCTGTCAGTGTGTTAATATTACTGAGGACAGTGGGGGTGTTTTACACTTCACAGGGTGTATCTGACTGTGGGTCATGATATACACAGTGTGCCAGTGAGTGTGTTAATATTAATCTGTGTTCTCTGTCAGTGTGTTAATATTGCTGAGGACAGTGGGGGTGTTTTACACATCACCGGGTGTAGCTGACTGTGGGTCATGATGTACACAGTGTGTCAGTGAGTGTGGTAATATTAATCTGTGTTCTCTGTCAGTGTGTTGATATTACTGAGGACAGTGGGGGTGTTGTACACTTCACAGGGTGTATCTGACTGTGGGTCATGATATACACAGTGTGTCAGTGAGAGTGTTAATATTAATCTGTGTTCTCTGTCAGTGTGTTAATATTACTGAGGACAGTGGGGGTGTTTTACACTTCACAGGGTGTATCTGACTGTGGGTCATGATATACACAGTGTGTCAGTGAGTGTGTTAATATTAATCTGTGTTCTCTGTCAGTGTGTTAATATTACTGAGGACAGTGGGGGTGTTTTACACTTCACAGGGTGTATCTGACTGTGGGTCATGATATACAGAGTGTGTCAGTGAGTGTGTTAATATTAATCTGTGTTCTCTGTCAGTGTGTTAATATTCCTGAGGACAGTGGGGGTGTTTTACACTTCACAGGGTTTATCTGACTGTGGGTCATGATGTACACAGTGTGTCAGTGAGTGTGTTAATATTAATCTGTGTTCTCTGTCAGTGTGTTAACATTACTGAGGACAGTGGTGGTGTTTTACACTTCACAGGGTTTATCTGACTGTGGGTCATGATATACACAGTGTGTCAGTGAGTGTGCTAATATTAATCTGTGTACTCTGTCAGTGTGTTAATATTCCTGAGGACAGTGGGGGTGTTTTACACTTCACAGGGTGTATCTGACTGTGGGTCATGATATACACAGTGTGTCAGTGAGTGTGTTAATATTAATCTGTGTTCTCTGTCAGTGTGTTAATATTCCTGAGGACAGTGGGGGTGTTTTACACTTCACAGGGTGTATCTGACTGTGGGTCATGATATACACAGTGTGTCAGTGAGTGTGTTAATATTAATCTGTGTTCTCTGTCAGTGTGTTAATATTCCTGAGGACAGTGGGGATGTTTTACACTTCACAGGGTGTATCTGACTGTGGGTCATGATCTACACAATGTGTCAGTGAGTGTGTTAATATTAATCTGTGTTCTCTGTCAGTGTGTTAATATTCCTGAGGACAGTGGGGGTGTTTTACACTTCACAGGGTGTATCTGACTGTGGGTCATGATATACACAGAGTGTCAGTGAGCGTGTTAATATTAATCTGTGTTCTCTGTCAGTGTGTTAATATTACTGAGGACAGTGGGGATGTTTTACACTTCACAGGGTGTATCTGACTGTGGGTCATGATGTACACAGTATGTCAGTGAGTGTGTTAATATTAATCTGTGTTCTCTGTCAGTGTGTTAATATTACTGAGGACAGTGTGGTTGTTTTACACTTCACAGGGTTTATCTGACTGTGGGTCATGATGTACACAGTGTGTCAGTGAGTGTGTTAATATTAATCTGTGTTCTCTGTCAGTGTGTTAATATTACTGAGGACAGTGGGGGTGTTTTACACTTCACAGGGTGTATCTGACTGTGGGTCATGATATACACAGTGTGTCAGTGAGTGTGTTAATATTAATCTGTATTCTCTGTCAGTGTGTTAATATTACTGAGGACAGTGGGGGTGTTTTACACTTCACAGGGTGTATCTGACTGTGAGTCATGATATACACAGTGTGTCAGTGAGTGTGTTAATATTAATCTGTGTTCTCTGTCAGTGTGTTAATATTACTGAGGACAGTGGGGGTGTTTTACACTTCACAGGGTGTATCTGACTGTGGGTCATGATATACACAGTGTGTCAGTGAGTGTGTTAATATTAATCTGTGTTCTCTGTCAGTGTGTTAATATTGCTGAGGACAGTGGGGGTGTTTTACACTTCACCGGGTGTAGCTGACTGTGGGTCATGATGTACACAGTGTGTCAGTGAGTGTGGTAATATTAATCTGTGTTCTCTGTCAGTGTGTTGATATTACTGAGGACAGTGGGGGTGTTGTACACTTCACAGGGTGTATCTGACTGTGGGTCATGATATACACAGTGTGTCACTGAGAGTGTTAATATTAATCTGTGTTCTCTGTCAGTGTGTTAATATTACTGAGGACAGTGGGGGTGTTTTACACTTCACAGGGTGTATCTGACTGTGGGTCATGATATACACAGTGTGTCAGTGAGTGTTGTAATATTAATCTGTGTTCTCTGTCAGTGTGTTAATATTACTGAGGACAGTGGGGGTGTTTTACACTTCACAGGGTGTATCTGACTGTGGGTCATGATATACAGAGTGTGTCAGTGAGTGTGTTAATATTAATCTGTGTTCTCTGTCAGTGTGTTAATATTCCTGAGGACAGTGGGGGTGTTTTACACTTCACAGGGTTTATCTGACTGTGGGTCATGATGTACACAGTGTGTCAGTGAGTGTGTTAATATTAATCTGTGTTCTCTGTCAGTGTGTTAATATTCCTGAGGACATTGGAGGTGTTTTACACTTCACCGGGTGTATCTGGCTGTGAGTCATGATGTACACAGTGTGTCAGTGAGTGTGTTAATATTAATCTGTGTTCTCTGTCAGTGTGTTAATATTCCTGAGGACAGTGGGGGTGTTTTACACTTCACAGGGTGTATCTGACTGTGGGTCATGATATACACAGTGTGTCAGTGAGTGTGTTAATATTAATCTGTGTTCTCTGTCAGTGTGTTAATATTACTGAGGACAGTGGGGGTGTTTTACACTTCACAGGGTGTAGCTGACTGTGGGTCATGATGTACACAGTGTGTCAGTGAGTGTGTTAATATTAATCTGTGTTCTCTGTCAGTGTGTTAATATTCCTGAGGACAGTGGGGGTGTTTTACACTTCACCGGGTGTATCTGACTGTGGGTCATGATATACACAGTGTGTCAGTGAGTGTGTTAATATTAATCTGTGTTCTCTGTCAGTGTGTTAATATTCCTGAGGACAGTGGGGGTGTTTTACACTTCAGAGGGTGTATCTGACTGTGGGTCATGATATACACAGTGTGTCACTGAGCGTGTTAATATTAATCTGTGTTCTCTGTCAGTGTGTTAATATTCCTGAGGACAGTGGGGGTGTTTTACACTTCACAGGGTGTATCTGACTGTGGGTCATGATATACACAGTGTGTCAGTGAGCGTGTTAATATTAATCTGTGTTCTCTGTCAGTGTGTTAATATTCCTGAGGACAGTGGGGGTGTTTTACACTTCACAGGGTGTATCTGACTGTGGGTCATGATATACACAGTGTGTCAGTGAGTGTGTTAATATTAATCTGTGTTCTCTGTCAGTGTGTTAATATTACTGAGGACAGTGGGGGTGTTTTACACTTCACAGGGTGTATCTGACTGTGGGTCATGATATACAGAGTGTGTCAGTGAGTGTGTTAATATTAATCTGTGTTCTCTGTCAGTGTGTTAATATTCCTGAGGACAGTGGGGGTGTTTTACACTTCACAGGGTGTATCTGACTGTGGGTCATGATGTACACAGTGTGTCAGTGAGTGTGTTAATATTAATCTGTGTTCTCTGTCAGTGTGTTAATATTCCTGAGGACATTGGAGGTGTTTTACACTTCACCGGGTGTATCTGGCTGTGAGTCATGATGTACACAGTGTGTCAGTGAGTGTGTTAATATTAATCTGTGTTCTCTGTCAGTGTGTTAATATTCCTGAGGACAGTGGGGGTGTTTTACACTTCACAGGGTGTATCTGACTGTGGGTCATGATATACACAGTGTGTCAGTGAGTGTGTTAATATTAATCTGTGTTCTCTGTCAGTGTGTTCATATTCCTGAGGACAGTGGGGGTGTTTTACACTTCACAGGGTTTATCTGACTGTGGGTCATGATGTACACAGTGTGTCAGTGAGTGTGTTAATATTAATCTGTGTTCTCTGTCAGTGTGTTAATATTACTGAGGACAGTGGGGGTGTTTTACACTTCACAGGGTTTATCTGACTGTGGGTCATGATATACACAGTGTGTCAGTGAGTGTGCTAATATTAATCTGTGTACTCTGTCAGTGTGTTAATATTCCTGAGGACAGTGGGGGTGTTTTACACTTCACAGGGTGTATCTGACTGTGGGTCATGATATACACAGTGTGTCAGTGAGTGTGTTAATATTAATCTGTGTTCTCTGTCAGTGTGTTAATATTACTGAGGACAGTGGGGGTGTTTTACACTTCACAGGGTGTAGCTGACTGTGGGTCATGATGTACACAGTGTGTCAGTGAGTGTGTTAATATTAATCTGTGTTCTCTGTCAGTGTGTTAATATTCCTGAGGACAGTGGGGGTGTTTTACACTTCACCGGGTGTATCTGACTGTGGGTCATGATATACACAGTGTGTCAGTGAGTGTGTTAATATTAATCTGTGTTCTCTGTCAGTGTGTTAATATTCCTGAGGACAGTGGGGGTGTTTTACACTTCACAGGGTGTATCTGACTGTGGGTCATGATATACACAGTGTGTCAGTGAGCGTGTTAATATTAATCTGTGTTCTCTGTCAGTGTGTTAATATTCCTGAGGACAGTGGGGGTGTTTTACACTTCACAGGGTGTATCTGACTGTGGGTCATGATATACACAGTGTGTCAGTGAGCGTGTTAATATTAATCTGTGTTCTCTGTCAGTGTGTTAATATTCCTGAGGACAGTGGGGGTGTTTTACACTTCACAGGGTGTATCTGACTGTGGGTCATGATATACACAGTGTGTCAGTGAGTGTGTTAATATTAATCTGTGTTCTCTGTCAGTGTGTTAATATTACTGAGGACAGTGGGGGTGTTTTACACTTCACAGGGTGTATCTGACTGTGGGTCATGATATACACAGTGTGTCAGTGAGTGTGTTAATATTAATCTGTGTTCTCTGTCAGTGTGTTGATATTACTGAGGACAGTGGGGGTGTTTTACACTTCACAGGGTGTATCTGACTGTGGCTCATGATATACACAGTGTGTCAGTGAGTGTGTTAATATTAATCTGTGTTCTCTGTCAGTGTGTTAATATTCCTGAGGACAGTGGGGGTGTTTTACACTTCACCGGGTGTATCTGACTGTGGGTCATGATATACACAGTGTGTCAGTGAGTGTGTTAATATTAATCTGTGTTCTCTGTCAGTGTGTTAATATTCCTGAGGACAGTGGGGTTGTTTTACACTTCACAGGGTTTATCTGACTGTGGGTCATGATGTACACAGTGTGTCAGTGAGTGTGTTAATATTAATCTGTGTTCTCTGTCAGTGTGTTAATATTACTGAGGACAGTGGGGGTGTTTTACACTTCACAGGGTTTATCTGACTGTGGGTCATGATATACACAGTGTGTCAGTGAGTGTGTTAATATTAATCTGTGTTCTCTGTCAGTGTGTTAATATTACTGAGGACAGTGGGGGTGTTTTACACTTCACAGGGTGTAGCTGACTGTGGGTCATGATGTACACAGTGTGTCAGTGAGTGTGTTAATATTAATCTGAGTTCTCTGTCAGTGTGTTAATATTCCTGAGGACAGTGGGGATGTTTTACACTTCACAGGGTGTATCTGACTGTGGGTCATGATCTACACAATGCGTCAGTGAGTGTGTTAATATTAATCTGTGTTCTCTGTCAGTGTGTTAATATTCCTGAGGACAGTGGGGGTGTTTTACACTTCACAGGGTGTATCTGACTGTGGGTCATGATGTACACAATGTGTCAGTGAGTGTGTTAATATTAATCTGTGTTCTCTGTCAGTGTGTTAATATTCCTGAGGACAGTGGGGGTGTTTTACACTTCACAGGGTATATCTGACTGTGGGTCATGATATACACAGTGTGTCAGTGAGTGTGTTAATATTAATCTGTGTTCTCTGTCAGGTGTTAATATTCCACCCGAGCCAAATCGCCCCTATCACATTTTGCTCTCTCTCTCCCCCCACAACTCCTCTTGCACTTTCTCCTCCTTTGAGCTCATCACTTTGTTCCCCAAATCCCATCCCCCACTCCCATACACCATTCCCCGATACCACTACCCCCTAACACCCCTCCCTCACTCCCACACCCCACATCCCACCCAGCCACCCCTCGCCCACTCCCCTTCCCCACTCCCCTCCCAACTTCCCTCCATCATTCCCCTCCCCCACTCCCCAACCCCTCCCCCAACCACACTCCCCTATCCCACTGCTTCCCCCACTGCCCTCCCTCACTCTCCTACCCCACACCCCTCCCCCACTCCCCTCCCCATCTCCCCTCAACCACTCCACTCCCCAACTCCATCACTATCGCCCCTCCCCCACTCCCCTCCCCCACTCCCCTCCGCCAATCCCCTCCTCCAATCCGATCCCCCACTCCCCTCCACACTCCCCTCCCCAACTCCGCTCCCCTACTCCCCTCTTCCCTCCCCTCCCACACTACCCTCCCACACTCCCCAGCCCACTTCCCTCCCCCACTCCCCTACCCCATTCCTGCTGCCACTCCCCTACCCTACTCCCCTTCCCCACTCCACTCCCCTCTCAATGCCTCCACTCCCCTACCGCACTCCCCTCCCCAGTCCCCTTACCACTCCACTCCCACACTCCCCTACATCATTCCCCTACCCCACTCCCCTACACCACTCCCATCCCCCACTCCCCTATCACACTCCCCTTCCCTACTCCCTTCCCACACTCCCCCTACCGAACTCCCCTCCCACACTCCCCGACCACACTCCCCTATCACGCTCCCTTCCCCCACTCCCCTCTCCCAGCCCTGACCCACCTACCGCACTCCCCTACCCCACTTCCTTTCCCCCACTCCCCACTCCCACTCCCTTCACCCACTCCCCTACCCCACTCCCATCCCCCACTCCCCTCCCCCACTCCCTGTCCCCCACTCCCCACTCCCACTCCCTTCACCCACTCCCCTACCCCACTCCCATCCCTCACTCTCTTACAACACTCCCCTTCCCTACTCCCTTCCCACACTCCCCCTACTGAACACCCCTCCCACACTCCCCGACTACACTCCCCTACCACACTCCCATCCCCCACTCCCCTCCCCCCACCCCAACTCACCTACCGCACTCCCCTACACCACTTCCTGTCCCCCACTCCCCTCTCCCACTCCCTTCATACACTCCCCTCCCCCACTCCCCTATATCATTCCCCTACCCCACTACCTATCCCCCACTCCCTGTCCCCCACTCCCCTCCCCCACTCCCCTACCCCACTCCCCTACCCCACTCCTCTCAAACACTCCACTAACCCACTCCCCTATATCACTCCCCTACCCCACTCCCCCTGTCCCCATTCCCTGTCCCCAACTCCCCTCCACAACTCACCTCCCCCACTCCCCTACACCACTCCCGCACCCCACTCCTTACCCCCACTCCTCTACCCAACTCCCCTCCCCAACTCCCGTCCCCAACTCCCCTCCCCCCTCCCCTCCCCCACTCCCCACCCAACTCATTACCCCACTCCCCTACCCCACTCCCCTCACCAACTCCATTACCACCCACCCCTACTCCACTCCCCTCCCAAACTCACCTCCCCCACTCCCCTCCACAACTCCCCTCCCTCACTTCCCTCCAGAACACCCCTCCCCAACTCCCCCCAACAGCCCTCCACCACTTCCCTCCCCCACCTCCCTCCCCCACACCCCTCCCCCACTCCCCTCCCCAACTCCTCTCCCCACTCCCCTCCCCCTCTCCCCGCCCCAGCTCCTCTCGTCCACTCCCCTCCCACATTAACTTCCCCCACTCTCCTCCCCACTCCCCTCCCCAACTAGCCTCCCCAACTCCGCTATCACACTCCCCTACCCCATTCACTGAACCCACTCCCTTACCACACCCCACCACCAATCCCCTCCCCTACTCCGATCCACCACTCCGCTTCCCTCCACCTCTTCACTGCCCTCACCTAAGACAATCCCATCCTCCACTACCCTCCCCCACTCCCCTGCCCCACTCCCCGACCCCACACCACGACCGCAGTGCCCTCCACAACTCCCCTACCCCACTCCACTACCCCACTCCCCTACCTCACTCCCCTACGCCACTCCCCGACCCTACTCCCCTACCGCACACCCCTCCACAACTCCCCTACCCCACTCCCCTACCCCATTCCCCTACTCCACACCCCTCCCCACTCCCCTACCTCACTCCCCTCCCCCACACCCCTACCCACCTCTCCTACCCCACCCCATCCCCCACTCACCTTCTCTCCACCACCTCACTGCCCTCCAATACCCAACGCCCCTACCCCACTCCACTATCCCATTCCCACTCCCCTACCACACTCCCATCCCCCACTCGCCTCCCCCACTCCCCTACATCACTCCCCTACCCCACGCCCTGTCCCCCACTCCCCTCCCCAACTCCCATCCCCCACTCCCCTATCCCACTCCCCACCCCACTTCCATCGCACACTCCTCTACCCCACTCCCCTCCCCAAGTCCCCTCCCCAACTCCCCTATCCCACCCCCTCCACAGCGCCCCCGCAACTCCCCTCACAAACTCCCATACCCCACTCCCCTCCACCACTCACATCCCCCACTCCCCTCCCCAACTCCCCTGCCTCACTTCCTTTCCCCACTCCCCTCCCCAAATCCTCCCAACTTTCCTCCCCCACTCCCCCACTCCCCGGCCTATCTCTCCTCCCCACTCCCCTCCCAAACACCCGGACCCCATCCCCTACCCCATTCTCCAACCCCACTCCCCTAACTCACTCCCTTACCACATCCCCTCCACCACTCAGCTTCCCTCCACCTCTTCACTGCCCTGCCCAACCACACTCCCATCCCCCAGTACACTCCCCCAATCCCCAACCCCACTCCCCTCCCCCACTCCCCTACTGTACTCCCTCTACAACTCCCCTACCCCACTCCCCTACCACACTGCCCTACCCCACTCCCCTACCCCAATCCCCTACCACACTCCCATACACCAATCCCCTCCACCACTCCCATACCTCACTACCCTCCCCTACTCACGTACCCACATCTCCTACCACACCCCTTCCCCACTCCCCTTCCCTCCACCTCCTCACTGCCCTCCACTACCCAACACCTCGACCCTACACACATCCTCACTCCCCTCCCCACTCCCCTTCCCTCCACCTCCTCACTGCGCTCACCTATCCCACGCCCCTTTCCCACTCCCTACATCACTCCCCTCCCCCACTCCCCTCCCCCACTCCCCTCCCCCACTCCCCTCCCCTACTCCCCTCCCGCACTCCCCTCCCCCACTCCCCTCCCAAACTCCCTGACCACATCCCCTACCCAATTCTCCGACCTCACTCCCCTACCTCACACCCTTACCACACCCCCTCCTCCAATCACCTCACCCACTCCCCTCCACCACTCAGTTCCCTCCACCTCTTCACTGCCCTGCCCAACCACACTCCCATCCCACAGTATACTCCCCCAATCCCCAACCCCACTCCCCTCCCCCATTCCCTTACTGCACTCCCTCTACAACTCCCCTACCCCAATCCCCTACCACACTCCCCTACCCCACTCCCCTCCACCACTCCCATACCTCACTATCCTCCCCTACTCCCGTACCCACATCTCCTACCACATCCCTTCCCCAATCCCCTTCCCTCCACCTCCTCACTGCCCTCCACTACCCAACATCTCGACCCTACACACAACCTCACTCCCCTCCCCACTCCCCTTCCCTCCACCTCCTTACTGCGCTTCCCTATCCCACGCCCCTTTCCCACAACCTACATCACTCCCCTCCCCCACTCCCCTCCCCCACTCCCCTCACAACTCCCATACCTCACTACCCTCCCCTACTCCCATACCCACCTCTCCTACCACACCCCTTCCCCACTCCACTTCCCTCCACCTCCTCACTGCCCTCCACTACCCAACACCTCGACCCTACACACATCCTCACTCCCCTCCCCACTCCCCTTCCCTCCACCTCCTCACTGCGCTCACCTATCCCACGCCACTTTCCCACTCCCTACATCACTCCCCTCCCCCACTCCCCTCCCCCACTCCCCTCCCCCACTCCCCTCCCAAACTCCCTGACCACATCCCCTACCCAATTCTCCTACCTCACTTCCCTACCTCACACCCTTACCACACCCCCTCCTCCAATCACCTCACCCACTCCCCTCCACCACTCAGTTCCCTCCACCTCTTCACTGCCCTGCCCAACCACACTCCCATCCCCAGTACACTCCCCCAATCCCCAACCCCACTCCCCTCCCCCATTCCCCTACTGCACTCCCTCTACAACTCCCCTACCCCACTCCCCTACCACACTGCCCTACCCCACTCCCCTACCCCAATCCCCTACCACACTCCCCTACCCCACTCCACTCAACCACTCCCATACCTCACTACCCTCCCCTACTCCCGTACCCACATCTCCTACCACACCCCTTCCCCACTCCCCTTCCCTCCACCTCCTCACTGCCCTCCACTACCCAACACCTCGACCCTACACACAACCTCACTCCCCTCCCCACTCCCCTTCCCTCCACCTCCTTACTGCGCTTCCGTATCCCACGCCCCTTTCCCACAACCTACATCACTCCCCTCCCCCACTCCCCTCCCCCACTCCCCTCACAACTCCCATACCTCACTACCCTCCCCTACTCCCATACCCACCTCTCCTACCACACCCCTTCCCCACTCCCCTTCCCACCACCTCCTCACTGCCCTCCACTACCCAACACCTCGATCCTACACACATCCTCACTCCCCTCCCCACTCCCCTTCCCTCCACCTCCTCACTGCGCTCACCTATCCCACGCCCCTTTCCCACCCCCTACATCACTCCCCTCCCCACTCCCTTCCCCCACTCCCCTCACCAACTCCCCTCACCCACTCCCCTACATCACTCCCCTACCCCATTCCTTGTCGCCCACTCCCCTCTCCCACTCCCCTCTGCCACTCCCCTAACGCAGTCGCCTTTCCCACTCCCCTATCTCACTCCCCTCCCCCACTCCCCTCTCCCACTCCCCTCCCCCACTCCCCTCCCCCACTCCCCTCACAAACTCCCCTCACCCACTCCTCTACATCACTCCCCTACCCGACTCCTTTTCCCCCACTCCCCTCTCCCACTTCCCGCTCCCACTCCCCTAACGTAGTCCCCTACCCCACACCCCTGCCTTACTCCCCTCCCCCACTCCCCGCCCCAACTCCCCTCCCCATTCCCATCCACCACTATTCTACCCCACACCCCTGCCCAACTCCCCTGCCTCACTCCCCTCCCCCACTCCCCTCAACAACTCCAATACACCACTCTCTATACTCCCCTCCCCCACTCCCCGCCCCAACTCCCTTCCCCATTCCCATGCACCACTATTCTACCCCACTCCCCTCCCCAACTCCCCTACATCACTCCCCTACCCCACCCCTTGTCCCCCACTCCCCTCTCCCACTCCCCGCTCCCACTCCCCTAACGTAGTCCCCTACCCCACACCCCTGCCTTACTCCCCTCCCCCACTCCCCGCCCCAACTCCCCTCCCCATTCCCATCCACCACTATTCTACCCCACTCCCCTCCCCAACTCCCCTCCCCAACTCCCCTCCCCCACTCCCATCCCCCACTCCTCTACCCCACTCCCCGCCCCAACTCCCCTCCCCATTCCCATCCACCACTATTCTACCCCACTCCCCTCCCCTACTCCACTCCCCTCTCCCCACCCCCACGGACCTATGCCACTCCCCTACCCCACTCCCTCTCCCCCACTCCCCTCCCTCCCCTCCCACACTCCATACCCCACTCCCCTACCCCACAGCCCTACCCCACTCTCATCCCCAACTCCCCTCTCCACTCCCCTACCCCACTCCCAAACCCCACTACCCTCCCCCACTCCTCTCACACACTCCCCTCCCCCTCTCCTCTCCGCAACTCCCCGCAACCACCTCTCCCCACGCCCCTCCCCCACTCAATTCGCCCACTCCCCTACCGCAGTCCCCTATCCAACCCTCCCCAATTCCCCTTCCCAACTACCATCCCCAACTCTCCTCCCCCACGCCCCCACCAATTCCCATACCCAACTCCCCTGCACCACTTACCACCCCACTCCCTTCCCCCACACCCCTTCTCAACTCCCCTCCCTCACTCCCCTCCCCAACTCCACTCCCCAACTCCCCTCCCGTACTACACTCCCCCACGGTCCTCCTCAACTCCCCGCACTAACTTCCATACCCGACTCCCCTACTCCACTCCCCTCCTTCACTCCCCTTCTCACATCCTCCCCATCTCCCCTCCCTCACTCCCCTCCCTCAATCCCCTCCCTCTTTCCCCTCCCCCACTCCCCTACCCCACTCCCCTACCCCATCCCGTACCCCACTCCCCTACCCCACACCCCTACCCCACACCCCACCCCCACTCCCATCCCCAATTCCCCACCCCCACTCCCCTCACTCACTCCCCTGCCCCACTCCGCTCACCCACTCCTCTCCCGAACTCTCCATCCCCACCCCCTCACCAACTCCCATACCCAACTCCCATGCTCCACATCCCACCCCACTCCCCACCCCACTCCCCTCCCCATGCCCCTCCCCCATTCCACTCCCCTCTCCCCTCCCCCACGGACCTTTGCCACTCCCCTACCCCACTCCCAGTCCCCCACTCCCAGTCCCCCACTCCCCTCCTCATTCCCCTCCCCAGTCCCCTTCCCGACTCCCCTACCGCACACCCATACCCCACTCCTCACACCCACTCCCATACCCAACAAGCCTCCCCCACTCCCCTACCCCATACCTGCACCCCACTACACTCCCCTCCCCCTCTCCTCTCCGCAACTCCCCGCAATCACTCCTCTCCCCACTCCCCTCCCCCACACCTTCCCCTACTCCCCTACGGCTCTCCCCTCCCCAACTCCCCTTCCCAACTCCCACCCCCAAATCTCCTCCCCCACTCCCCTCACCAACTCCCATACCCAACTCCCCTGCCCGACTTACCACAACACTTCCCTCCCCCACACCCCTTCTCAACTCCCCTCCCTCACTCACTCCCCTCCCCCACTCCCCACCCCAACGCTGCTACCCCACTTTCCTCACCAACACCCCTCCCCCACTCCCCTCCCCAGCTCCCCTCCCCAACTCCCGTACCGGACTCCCATCCCCCACTCCACTCCCACACTCCCCTCACCCACTCCAGTCCCTAACTCCCCTCCCCCACACCCCTCCTCAACTCCCCTCCCTCACTCCCCTACCCCACTCCCCTCAACCACTCCCCTCCCCCACTCCCCACCTCCACTCCCCTCCCCAACTCCCCTGCCCAACTCCCCACCCCAAATCCCCTGCCGCACTCCACTCCCCAACTCCCCTCCCCAACTCCCCTCCCCAACTCGCCTCCCTCACGCCCCTACACTACTCCCCTCCCCAAATCCCCACCCCAACTCCCCTACCGCACTCCACTCCCCAACTCCCCTCCCCCAATCCACTCCCCCGCTACCCTTCCTGCACTTACCTCTAACAACTCCCCTGCCCCCTCCCCTGCCCCCTCCCCTACCTCGCTCTCCTCCCCACTCCCATCCCCCACTCCCCTACTTCACAACAAATCCCCACTCCCCTACCCCACTCCCCACATCCAATCCCCTCCACTACTACCCTCCCAAACTCCCCTCCCCAACGCCCCTCCCCCACTCCCCAACCCACTCCCCTCCCCTCCTCTCTGTAACTCCCCTCCCCCACTCCCCTACCGCACTCCCCTCCCTCACTCCCCTCCCTCACTCTCTTCCCTCACTCCCCTACCCCACTACCCTCACTCACTCCCCAACCCCACTACCCTCACTCACTCCCCTCCCCCACTGCCCGACAGCACTCCCCTCCCCCTCCCCACTCCCCTACCGCACTCCCCTCCCCCACTCACCACCTCAACTCCCCTCCCTCACTCCCCTCCCCCGCTCACCTCCACAACAGCCCTCACTCACTCCCCTACCCCACTCCCCACCCCCACTCCAGTCCCAAACTCCCCTCCCCCACTCACATCCCCAACTCCACAACCCAATCACCTCCCCCACTCCCCTCCCCACTCCAGTAGCCAAATCCCCTCCCCCACTCCCCTCCCCCACCCCATCCCCCACACCCCTCCCCAATTCCACTCCCCAACTCCGCTCCCACATTCCCACCCACTGCCCTCCCCCACTCCTGTACCCCACTCCCCTCCCCATCTCCTCTCCGCAACTCCCCTCAACCACTCCGCTCCCCAACCCCTGCCGCAACTCCCCTCCCCCACTGTACTACCCCACTCCTCTACCCCACTCCCCTCCCCAACTCCCCTCCCCGAACACTCCTCCCGCACTTCCCTCACAATCTCCCATACCCCACTCCCCTACTCCACTCCCCGACACCACACCCCTACCCCAATCCCCTACACCACTCCACTCTCCTAACCCACTCCCTTCCCCCACTCCCTTCCACCACTCCCTTCCCCCACTCGCTTCCCCCACTCGCTTCCCCCACTCCCCTACCCCCAATCCCCTACCCCCACTCCCCTACCCCCACTCCCCTACCCCTACTCCCCTACCCCCACTCCCCTTTCCCACTCCCCTTTCCCACTCCCCTTTCCCACTCCCCTCCCTCACTTCCCGACCCCACTTCCCTACCCCACACCCCTACCACACTTCCCGACCCCACACCCCTACCACACTTCCCTCCCAAACTCCCCTCCCCACTCTCATTCCCTCCACCTCTTCACTGCCCTGCCCTGTCCCACTCCCCTGTCTCACTCCCCTCCCCCACTCCCCTAACCCACTCCCCTAACCCACTCCCCTAACTCACTCCCCTACCCCACACTCCCCTACCCCACACTCCCCTACCCCACACGACCCTCCCCCACACGACCCTCCACCACACTCCCCTCCCCTACACCACTCCCCTCCCCCACTCTCCTCCCCCAGTCCCCTCCCCGATTCCCCTACCTCACTCCCCTCCCCTCTGCCCAACCCCACTCACATAACACACACCCCTCCCCCACTCCCCGACCCCATTCCACTCCCCTTCCCTCCAAATCCTCACTGCCCTCCCCTACACCACGCCCCTACCCCACTCTACACCCCCACTCCCCCACCGCACACCCCTCCACAACTCCCCTACTCCACTCCACTACCCCACTCCCCGTCACCACACCCTTACCCCACTCCGCTACCCCACTCCGCTACCCCACTCCCTGACATCACAACCCTACCGCAGTCCGCTCCCCAACTTTCATACCCCACTCCCCTCCCCTCCACCTCCTCACTTCCCTCCACTACCCAACTCTCCTAACCCACACACCTCCCCCACTCCACTCCCCAACTCCCCTTCCCTCCACTCCCCTCCCCTCTCCCTGCCCCCACTCACTTACGCCACTCCCCTACCCCATTCACTGTCCCCCACTCCCCTCCCACACTCCCCTAAAGCACTCACAAACCCCACTCCCCTCTCCCACTCCTCCACCCGACTCCCCTCCCCCTCTCCTCTCCTCTCCGCATCTCCCCTTCCCCACTCCTCTCCCACAATCCCTGCCTCAACTCCCGTCTCTCACTCCCCTAAGCAACTCCCCTTCCCCCTCCGCTCCCCCACTACCCTCCCCCACTCCGCTACCCCACTCCCGTCCCCAATTACCTTCCTCACTCCCCTCCCATACTCCCCTACCCACCTCCCCTTCCCCACTCCCCTTCTCCACTCCCCTTCCCCACTCCCCTTCCCCACTCCCCTTACCTCCACCTCCTCACTGCACTCCAGTCCCCAACTCCCCTACCCCACACACCTCCCCAGCCCCTCCCTCACTCCACTTCTCTCCACATCCTCACTGTGCTCCAGTCCCCAACTCCCCTACCCGACATACCTCCCCCACTCCCCTCCCCCTCTCTCCTCCCCCTTTCTCCTCCCCCTCTCATCTCTGCAAAACTCCTTCCCCACTCCTCTATCTCACTCCTCTACCCCACTCCTCTACCCCAGGTACCCTCCCCAAGTCCCCTCCCCAGGTCCCCTTCCCAGGTCACCTCCCCAACTCCCCTCACCATCTCCCCTTCCCCCACTCCCCTCCCTCACTCCCATTCCTCACTCCCCTATCCCACTCCCCTCCCGCACACCCCTCCAGCTCTCCCCTCCCCCGCTCCCCTCCCCCGCTCCCCTCCCCCGCTCCCCTCCCCCGCTCCCCTCACACACTCCCCTCCCCCACTCCCCTCACCCACTCCCCTCCCCCACTAACTACCCTCACATCCCTCCCCACTCCCCTCCCCACTCCCCTCCCCACCTCCCCTCCCCCACTCCCCTCCCCAACACCCCTCCCCCAACTCCCCTCCCCACACTCCCCTCACCCCCCTCCCCACACCCCACTCCCCCACTCCACTCCACTCCCCCACTCCACTCCCCTACCCCACTCCCCCACTCCACTCCCCCACCCACTCCCCTCCCCAACTCTCCTCCCCAATCCCCTCCCCGACACCCCCCCTCTCCCCTGCCCCTCACCACTACCCCACTCCCCTCCCGTCCACCACTCCGCTTCCCTGCACCTCCTCACTGCCCTCCCCTACAACACTCCCATCCCCCACTCCACTCCCCAACTCTCCTACCTCACACCCCTTCACCACTCCCCTTCCCTCCACCTCCTCACTGCCCTCCACAACCCAACTCCCCTATCCCACTCCCCTATGCCACTCCCCTATCCCACTCCACTTTCCCACATCCCTACCACACTCCCCTAACTCACTCCGCTCCCCAACTCCACTACTCCACTCCCCTCCCACATTCCCCTACCCCCTCCCCTAGCCACCCCCTCCCACACACCCCTCCCCCCCACACTCCCCTCCCCTTACTCCAGTCCACCTCTGCGCTTCCCTGCAACTCTTCACAGCCCTCTCCTGCCACACTCCCATCACCCACTACCCTCACGCACTCCCCTACCGCACTCCACTCCCCCACTTCCCACAACAACTCCACTACCCCATTCCAAATCACCACACCCCTACCCCACTCCCCTATCCCACTCGTTACCGCACTCCCCTACCACACTCCCCTCCCACACTCCATACCCCACTCCCCTACCCCACAGCCCTACCCCACTCTCCACCCCCACTCCCATCCCCAACTCCCCTCCCCACTCCCCTACCCCACTCCCAAACCCCACTACCCTCCCCCACTCCTCTCACACACTCCCCTCCCCCTCTCCTCTCCGCAACTCCCCGCAACCACCTCTCCCCACGCCCCTCCCCCACTCAATTCGCCCACTCCCCTACCGCAGTCCCCTATCCAACCCTCCCCAATTCCCCTTCCCAACTACCATCCCCAACTCTCCTCCCCCACTCCCCCACCAATTCCCATACCCAACTCCCCTGCACCACTTACCACCCCACTCCCTTCCCCCACACCCCTTCTCAACTCCCCTCCCTCACTCCCCTCCCCAACTCCACTCCCCAACTCCCCTCCCGTACTACACTCCCCCACGGTCCTCCTCAACTCCCCGCACTAACTTCCATACCCGACTCCCCTACTCCACTCCCCTCCTTCACTCCCCTTCTCACATCCTCCCCATCTCCCCTCCCTCACTCCCCTCCCTCAATCCCCTCCCTCTTTCCCCTCCCCCACTCCCCTACCCCACTCCCCTACCCCATCCCGTACCCCACTCCCCTACCCCACACCCCTACCCCACACCCCACCCCCACTCCCATCCCCAATTCCCCACCCCCACTCCCCTCACTCACTCCCCTGCCCCACTCCGCTCTCCCACTCCTCTCCCGAACTCTCCATCCCCACCCCCTCACCAACTCCCATACCCAACTCCCATGCTCCACATCCCACCCCACTCCCCACCCCACTCCCCTCCCCATGCCCCTCCCCCATTCCACTCCCCTCTCCCCTCCCCCACGGACCGTTGCCACTCCCCTACCCCACTCCCAGTCCCCCACTCCCCTCCCTCATTCCCCTCCCCAGTCCCCTTCCCGACTCCCCTACCGCACACCCATACCCCACTCCTCACACCACTCCCATACCCAACAAGCCTCCCCCACTCCCCTACCCCATACCTGCACCCCACTACACTCCCCTCCCCCTCTCCTCTCCGCAACTCCCCGCAATCACTCCTCTCCCCACTCCCCTCCCCCACACCTTCCCCTACTCCCCTACGGCTCTCCCCTCCCCAACTCCCCTTCCCAACTCCCACCCCCAAATCTCCTCCCCCACTCCCCTCACCAACTCCCATACCCAACTCCCCTGCCCGACTTACCACAACACTTCCCTCCCCCACACCCCTTCTCAACTCCCCTCCCTCACTCACTCCCCTCCCCCACTCCCCACCCCAACGCTGCTACCCCACTTTCCTCACCAACACCCCTCCCCCACTCCCCTCCCCCACTCCCCTCCCCAGCTCCCCTCCCCAACTCCCATACCGGACTCCCATCCCCCACTCCCCTCCCCCACTCCCCTCCCCCACTCCAGTCCCTAACTCCCCTCCCCCACACCCCTCCTCAACTCCCCTCCCTCACTCCCCTACCCCACTCCCCTCACCCACTTCCCTCCCCCACTCCCCACCTTCACTCCCCTCCCCAACTCCCCTCCCCAACTCCCCACCCCAAATCCCCTGCCGCACTCCACTCCCCAACTCCCCTCCCCAACTCCCCTCCCCAACTCGCCTCCCTCACGCCCCTACACTACTCCCCTCCCCAACTCCCCACCCCAACTCCCCTACCGCACTCCACTCCCCAACTCCCCTCCCCCAATCCACTCCCCGCTACCCTTCCCGCACTTACCTCTAACAACTCCCCTGCCCCCTCCCCTGCCCCCTCCTATACCTCGCTCTCCTCCCCACTCCCATCCCCCACTCCCCTACTTCACAACAAATCCCCACTCCCCTACCCCACTCCCCACATCCAATCCCCTCCACTACTACCCTCCCAAACTCCCCTCCCCAACGCCCCTCCCCCACTCCCCAACCCACTCCCCTCCCCTCCTCTCTGTAACTCCCCTCCCCCACTCCCCTACCGCACTCCCCTCCCTCACTCCCCTCCCTCACTCTCTTCCCTCACTCCCCTACCCCACTACCCTCACTCACTCCCCTACCCCACTACCCTCACTCACTCCCCTACCCCACTACCCTCACTCACTCCCCTCCCCCACTGCCCGACAGCACTCCCCTCCCCCTCCCCACTCCCCTACCGCACTCCCCTCCCCCACTCACCACCTCAACTCCCCTCCCTCACTCCCCTCCCCCGCTCACCTCCACAACATCCCTCACTCACTCCCCTACCCCACTCCCCACCCCCACTCCAGTCCCAAACTCCCCTCCCCCACTCACATCCCCAACTCCACAACCCAATCACCTCCCCCACTCCCCTCCCCACTCCAGTAGCCAAATCCCCTCCCCCACTCCCCTCCCCCACCCCATCCCCCACACCCCTCCCCAAGTCCACTCCCCAACTCCGCTCCCACATTCCCACCCACTGCCCTCCTCCACTCCTGTACCCCACTCCCCTCCCCATCTCCTCTCCGCAACTCCCCTCAACCACTCCGCTCCCCAACCCCTGCCGCAACTCCCCTCCCCCACTGTACTACCCCACTCCTCTACCCCACTCCCCTCCCCAACTCCCCTCCCCGAACACTCCTCCCGCACTTCCCTCACAATCTCCCATACCCCACTCCCCTACTCCACTCCCCGACACCACACCCCTACCCCAATCCCCTACACCACTCCACTCTCCTAAACCACTCCCTTCCCCCACTCCCTTCCCCCAGCCCCTTCCCCCACTCGCTTCCCCCACTCCCCTACCCCCACTCCCCTACCCCCACTCCCCTACCCCCATTCCCCTACCCCTACTCCCCTACCCCCACTCCCCTTTCCCACTCCCCTTTCCCACTCCCCTTTCCCACTCCCCTCCCTCACTTCCCGACCCCACTTCCCGACCCCACACCCCTACCACACTTCCCGACCACACACCCCTACCACACTTCCCTCCCAAACTCCCCTCCCCACTCTCATTCCCTCCACCTCTTCACTGCCCTGCCCTGTCCCACTCCCCTGTCTCACTCCCCTCCCCCACTCCCCTAACCCACTCCCCTAACCCACTCCCCTAACTCACTCCCCTACCCCACACTCCCCTACCCCACACTCCCCTACCCCACACGACCCTCCCCCACACGACCCTCCACCACACTCCCCTCCCCCACTCCACTCCCCTCCCCCACTCTCCTCCCCCAGTCCCCTCCCCGATTCCCCTACCTCACTCCCCTCCCCTCTGCCCAACCCCACTCACATAACACACACCCCTCCCCCACTCCCCTACCCCATTCCACTCCCCTTCCCTCCAAATCCTCACTGCCCTCCCCTACACCACGCCCCTACCCCACTCTACACCCCCACTCCCCCACCGCACTCCCCTCCACAACTCCCCTACTCCACTCCCCTACCCCACTCCCCGTCACCACACCCTTACCCCACTCCGCTACCCCACTCCGCTACCCCACTCCCTGACATCACAACCCTACCGCAGTCCGCTCCCCAACTTTCATACCCCACTCCCCTCCCCTCCACCTCCTCACTTCCCTCCACTACCCAACTCTCCTAACCCACACACCTCCCCCACTCCACTCCCCAACTCCCCTTCCCTCCACTCCCCTCCCCTCTCCCTGCCCCCACTCACTTACGCCACTCCCCTACCCCATTCACTGTCCCCCACTCCCCTCCCACACTCCCCTAAAGCACTCACAAACCCCACTCCCCTCTCCCACTCCTCCACCCGACTCCCCTCCCCCTCTCCTCTCCTCTCCGCATCTCCCCTTCCCCACTCCTCTCCCACAATCCCTGCCTCAACTCCCGTCTCTCACTCCCCTAAACAACTCCCCTTCCCCCTCCGCTCCCCCACTACCCTCCCCCACTCCGCTACCCCACTCCCATCACCAATTACCTTCCTCACTCCCCTCCCATACTCCCCTACCCACCTCCCCTTCCCCACTCCCCTTCTCCACTCCCCTTCCCCACTCCCCTTCCCCACTCCCCTTACCTCCACCTCCTCACTGCACTCCAGTCCCCAACTCCCCTACCCCACACACCTCCCCCAGCCCCTCCCTCACTCCACTGCTCTCCACATCCTCACTGTGCTCCAGTCCCCAACTCCCCTACCCCACATACCTCCCCCACTCCCCTCCCCCTCTCTCCTCCCCCTTTCTCCTCCCCCTCTCATCTCTGCAAAACTCCTTCCCCACTCCTCTATCGCACTCCTCTACCCCACTCCTCTACCCCAGGTACCCTCCCCAAGTCCCCTCCCCAGGTCCCCTTCCCAGGTCACCTCCCCAACTCCCCTCACCATCTCCCCTTCCCCCACTCCCCTCCCTCACTCCCATTCCTCACTCCCCTATCACACTCCCCTCCCGCACACCCCTCCAGCTCTCCCCTCCCACGCTCCCCTCCCCCGCTCCCCTCCCCCGCTCCCCTCACAGACTCCCCTCCCCCACTCCCCTCACCCACTCCCCTCCCCCACTAACTACCCTCACATCCCTCCCCACTCCCCTCCCCACTCCCCTCCCCACCTCCCCTCCCCCACTCCCCTCCCCAACACCCCTCCCCCAACTCCCCTCCCCACACTCCCCTCACCCCCCTCCCCACACCCCACTCCCCCACTCCACTCCACTCCCCCACTCCACTCCCCCACCCCACTCCCCCACTCCACTCCCCCACCCACTCCCCTCCCCAACTCTCCTCCCCAATCCCCTCCCCGACACCCCCCCTCTCCCCTGCCCCTCACCACTACCCCACTCCCCTCCCGTCCACCACTCCGCTTCCCTGCACCTCCTCACTGCCCTCCCCTACAACACTCCCATCCCCCACTCCACTCCCCAACTCTCCTACCTCACACCCCTTCCCCACTCCCCTTCCCTCCACCTCCTCACTGCCCTCCACAACCCAACTCCCCTATCCCACTCCCCTATGCCACTCCCCTATCCCACTCCACTTTCCCACATCCCTACCCCACTCCCCTAACTCACTCCGCTCCCCAACTCCACTACTCCACTCCCTCCCACATTCCCCTACCCCCTCCCCTAGCCACCCCCTCCCACACACCCCTCCCCCCCACACTCCCCTCCCCTTACTCCAGTCCACCTCTGCGCTTCCCTGCAACTCTTCACAGAACACTCCTGCCACACTCCCATCACCCACTACCCTCACGCACTCCCCTACCGCACTCCACTCCCCCACTTCCCACAACAACTCCACTACCCCATTCCAAATCACCACACCCCTACCCCACTCCCCTATCCCACTCGTTACCGCACTCCCCTACCGCACTCCCCTTCCCCTTCCGCTCCACCATTCCCCTCCCCCACTCCCCACCCCCACTCCCCTAACTCACTCCACTCCCCCACTCCCCTCCCCACCCCACGCACGTCATCCACTCCCCTACCCCGATTACCCTACCTCACTCCCCTCCCCACTCCCCTACCAGACTCCCCTACCTCACTCACATAACACACACCCCTCGCCCACTCCCCTCCCCCAATACACTATCCCACTCCCCTTCCCTCCAAATCCTCACTGCCCTCCCCTACACAATGCCCCTACTCTACTCCACACCCCCACTCCCCTACCGCACTCCCCTACCGCACTCCCCTACCGCACTCCACGACCGCACTCCCCTCCACCACTCCCCTTCCACACTCCCCTCCCTCACTACCCTCCCCCACTAACCTCCCCAACTCCCCTCCCCAACTACCATCCCCAACTACCATCCCCAACTCCCCTCCCCAACTCCCCACCCCAACTCCCAACCCCAACTCCCCTTCCACAATCCCCTTCCACACTCCCCTCCTGCACTCCCCTCCCACATTTCCCTCCCACACTCAACTCCCCCACTCAACTCCCCAACTCCCCTACCCGACTACCCTCCCCAACTCCCCCCCAACTCCCCTCCCCCTACTCCCCTCCACCACTCCCATCCCCCTCTCCCCTCTCCCACTCCTCCACCCCACTCCCCTCTGTCTCTCCTCACCGCATCTCCCCTTCCCCACTCCTCTCCCACACTCCCTGCCTCAACTCCCCTCCCCCACTCCCCTAAACTACTCCCCTTCCCCCTCCCCTCCCCAACACCCTCCCCCACTCCCCTCCCTCAATCCCCTCGTCAACTCCCCTCCCTCACTCCCATCCCTCACTCCCCTCCCCCACTTCCCTCCCCAACTTCCCTCCCCAACTTCCCTATCCCACTCCCCTCCCCAACTCCCCTCCCCAACTCCCCTCCCCAACTGCCCTCCCCAACTCCCCTCCCCAACTCCCCTCCCCAACTCCCCTCCCAAACTCCCCTCCCCACTCCCCTACCCCACTCCCCTCTCCCACTCCACTCCCCAAATCCACTCCCCCAACTCCTCTCCGCCCACTCACTTCCCCCGCTCCCCTCCCCCACACCACTCCCCCGCTCCCGTCCACCACTCCGTGTCCCTGCACCTCCTCACTGCCCTCCCGTACCCCACTCCCCTCCCCATTCCCCTCCCCCACTCCCCTCACCCACACCCCTACCCCTACCCCACTCCACTCCCCAACTCCCCTACCTCTCTCCCCCCCCTCCCCCACTCCCCTCCCCCACTCCCCTTCCCCACTCCCCTTCCCCACTCCACTTTCCCACTCCCCGACACTACTCCCCTTACCCACATCCCTTCCCTCCAAATCCTCACTGCCCTCCCCGACACCACTCCCCTCCCCCACTCCCTTTTCCTCCACCTCCTCACTGTCCTCCAATCCCCTCCCCTACTCCCCTTCCTTCTCCTCCACACTGCCCTCCCCTACCCAACTCCCCTACGCCACTGCCCTGCCCACTCCCCACGCCACTCCCCTTCACTCCACCTCCTCACTGCCCTCCCCCACTTCCACCAGTCCCCAAACCCACTCCCCTCCCCAACTCCCCTCCCCCTCACACCACCCCCAGATCCCTCCCCAACTCCCCTCCCCGACTCCCCTCCCCCACTCCCCTCACCCATCCCCTCACCCACTCCCAAACACCCCACCCCCAAATCCCCTCCCCCACACCCCTGCACCTCTCCCCGACGCCACTCTCCTCCCAATTCCCCTATCACACTCCCCTCCAAAACTCCCCTCCCCCAATCCACAACTCCCCACCCCACTCCCATCACCCGCTACCCTCCGCCACTCCCCTCCCCCACACCCCTACCCCACACCCCTGCCCCACACCCCTGCCCCACTCCACTTCCCTAACCTCCTCCCCTAGCCAAACCCACCCACACTCACCTCCCCCCACTCCAGTCCACCTCTGCGCTCCCCTGCATCTCTTCACTGCCCTCCCCTAACACACTCCCATCCCCCACTACGCTCCCGCATTCCCCTACCCCACTCCCCTACCACACTCCACCCCCCACTCCCCTACCACACTCCCCTCCACAACTCCCCTACAGCACTCCAAATCACTACACCACTCCTCTCCCCCACTCCCTACCTCAACTCCCCTCCCCACTCCCCGAAACCACTCCCCTTCCCACTCCCCTCCCCACTTCCCTCCCCCACTCCCCTCCCCCACTCCCCTCCCCCACACCCATCACAAACTCCCCTACCCCACTCCCCTACTCCGCTCCTCTCCCACACTCCCCTCCCCCACTCCGCTCCCCCACTCCCCTCCCTCACGCCCTCCGCCACACTCCTACCACACTCTACTCCCTCACTCACCTCCCCAACTCCCCTCCCCCGCTCCCCTCCACACTAACCTTCCACACACCCCTTCCCACTCCCCTCCCCTCCGACACTCCCCTCGCCCTCTCTCCACCGGCACTTTCCTCCCGAACACCCCTCCCCCACTTCCCTCCCCCACTCCCCTCCCCCACTCCCCTACTCCAATCTCGTACCCCACTCCACTCCCCCACTCTCGTACCCCACTCCACTCCCCCACTCCCATACCTCACTCCCCTCCACAGCTCCCCTACCCCGCTCCCCTACCCCACTCCCCCACTCCGCACCCCCACTCCGCACCCCCACTCCCACTCCCATCATCCACTACCCTACCCAACTCCACTATCCCACTCCCATCCCCCATTCCCCTCCCCCACTCCCCTACCCCACTCCCCTCCCCCACTCCCCTACCCCACTCCCCTCCCCCACTCCCCTACCCCACTCCCCTACCCCACACCCCTACCGCACACCACTACCGCTCTCCACTCCCCCACTCCCCTATCGCACTCCCCTTCCGCACTCCCCTTCACTTCTCCCCGATCCCACTCCCCGACCCCACTCCCGACCCCACTCCCCGGCCCTCTCCCCGGCCCCACTCCCCAGCCCCACTCCCCAGCCCCACGCCCCAGCCCCACTCCCCAGCCCCACTCCCCCAACCCCACTCCCCCAATCTCACTCCCCAATCTCACTCCCCAACCTTACTCCCCAACCCACTCCCCTCCCCCACCCCCTGACACCACACCCGCTGCCCCACTCCCCTTCCCCACTCCCCTCCCCCACTCCCCTCCCCTGCCCCAGTCCCCTGCTCCACTCCCATGCTCCACTCCCCTGCTCCACTCCCATGCCCCACTCCCCTGACCCACTCCCCTGCCCCACTCCCCTGCCCCACTCTGCTACCCCACTCTGCTACCCCACTCCGCTCCCCCACTCCGCTCCTCACCATCACCTCCCCTATCGCAGTCCACTCCCCAACAATCCTAGCCCACTCCCCTCCCCTCCACCTCCTCACTGCCTTCCACTACCCAACTCTCCTACCTCACACACCTCCCCCACTCCACTCCACAACTCCCATTCCCTCCACACCCCTCCCCCACTCCACTCCCCTCTCCAAACCTCCACTCACTGACGCCACTCCCCTACCCATTCCCTGTCCCTCACCCCCCACCCTCACTCCCCTACCGCTCTCACAAACCCCACTCCCCTCTCCCACTCCTCCACCCCAACTCCCCTCCCCAACCCCCCTCCCCAATGCCCCTCCCTCGCTCCCCTCCCCCGACCCCTCCGCCACTCCCCTCCCCCGCTCCACTCCCCCGCTCCCCTCCCCCACTCCCCTCCCCCACACCCCTCGTCAACTCCCCTCCCCCACTCCCCTCCCCCACTACCCTCCCCCACTCCCCTACTCCGCTCCCGTAACCCACTCCCCTCCCCCACGCCCCTCGTCAACCCCCTCCCCCACTCCCCTCCCCCACTCCCCTCCCCAACTCCCTTCCGCCACTCTCCTCCCACACTCTACTCCCTCTCTCACCTCCCCAGATTCCCTTCCCCGCTCCCCTCCCCCGCCCTAACCTCCCCCACACCCCCCCCGCACTCCGCTCCCCTCAGACACTCCCCTCCCCCTCCCTCCTCCGCCACTCTCCTCCCCAACACCCCTCCCCAACTCCCCTCCCCCACTCCCCTCCCCCACCCCTCCCCTGCTCCACTCCCCTACACAACTCTCCTCCCCCACTCCGCATCCCTGCACCTCCTCACTGCCCTCCCGTACCACACTCCTCACCCCCACTCCACTCCCCCACTCTACTCCCCCACTCCACTCCCCCACTCCACTCCCCCACTCCACTCCCCCACTCCCCACACCCCATCCCCTCCACCACTCCTCTACCCCACCCCACTCCCCTCCCCCAATCCCCTGCCCCACTCCCCTCCCCCACTCCCCTACCCCACTCCCCTCCCCCACTCCCATACCTAACTTCCATCCACAACTCCCCTACCCCACTCCCCTACCCCACTCCGCTCCCCAAATCCGCTCCCCCACTCCACTCCCGACACCCCTCCCCAACTCTCCTACCTCACACCCCTCCCCCACTCCCCTTCCCTCCACCTCCTCACTGCCCTCCACAACCCAACTCCCCTACCCCACACACATCCCCAACTCCAGTCACCCACTCCCCTTCCCTCCACCTCATCACTGCACTCCCCAATCCCATTCCCCTATTCCACTCCCCAGCCCACCCCGTCCCACACTCACCTCCCCCCACTCCAGTCAACCTCTGTGCTTCCCTGCACCTCTTCACTGCCCTCCCCTACCACACTCCCATCCCTCACTACCCTCACGCACACCCCTACCACACTCCCCTACACCACTCCCCTACCCCACTCCCCTACCGGACTCCACTAGCGCACTCCACTCCCGCACTCCCCTCCACCAATCCCCTACCCCACTCCCCATCACCACACACCAACCCCACTCCCCTACCCCACTCACCTCCCCCACTCCGCTAACCCACTCCCTGACACCACACCGGCTCCCCCACTCACCTCCCCCACTCCCCTCCCCCACTCTGACCCACAACCCTCCCCCCTTCACCTCCCCCCACTCCCCTCGCCCACTCCCCTCGCCCACTCCCCTCCCCCACTCCCCTCCCCCACTCCACTCCCCTCCCCCTCACTCCTCCCCCACTCCCGTCCCCCACTCCCCTCCCGTCCAACACTCCGCTTCCCTACACCTCCTCACTGCCCTCCCTTACCACACTCCCATCCCCCACCTCCGCTCCCCAACTCTCCTATCTCACACCCCTCCCCCACTCCCCTTCCCTCCACCTCCTCACTGCCCTCCTCAACCCAACTCCCCTACCCCACACACTTCCCCAACTCGACTCACCCACTCCCCTTCCCTCCACCTCCTCACTGCGCTCCCCGATCCCACTCCCCTATCCCACTCCCCTATCGCACTCCCCTATCCCACACCACTATCCCACTGCCCTATCCGACTCCACTTTCCCACTTTCCTACCCCACTCCCCTAACTCACTCCCCTCCCCAACTCCACTAACCCTCTCCACTCCACCATTCCCCTAACCCCCTCCCCTAGCCAACCCCTACCACACTCCCCTCCCCCCACTCCAGTCCCCTGCATCTCTTCACTGCCCTCCCCAACACACTCCCATCCCCCACTACGCTCCCGCATTCCCCTACCCCCACTCCCCTACCGCACTCCACGCCCCCACTCCCCTACCGCACTCCCCTCCACAACTCCCCTACACCTCTCCAAATCACCACTCCTTTCCCCCACTCCCTAACTCAACTCCCCTCCCCACTCCCCTAAATCACTCCCCTTCCCACTCCCCTCCCCCACTCCCCTCCCCCACTCCCCTCCCCCACTCCCCTCCCCCACTTCCATCACAAACTCCCCTACCCCACTCCCCTACTCCGCTCCTCTGCACCACACCCCTCCCTCACATCCCTCCCCCACACCCCTCCCCCACACCCCTCGTCAACTCCCCTCCCCCACTCCCCTCCCCCACTCCCCTCCCCCACTCCCCTCCCTCACGCCCCTCCACCACTCTCCTACCACACTCTACTCCCTCACTCACCTCCCCAACTCCACTCCCCCCGCTCCCCTCTCACACTCTCCTCCCGAACACCCCTCCCCCACTCCCCTCCCCCCAGCCCCTCCCCCACTCCACTCTCCTCACCCACTCCCATCCCCCTCTCCCCTCCCCCACTCCCGTCCACCACTCCGCATCCCTGCACCTCCTCACTGCCCTCCCGTACAACACTCCCCTCCCCCACTCCCCTACTCCAATCTCATACCCCACTCCACTCCCCCATTCTCGTACCCCCACTCCACTCCCCCACTCCATTACCTCACTCCCCCTCCACAACTCCCCTACCCCGCTCCCCTACCCCACTCCCCCACTCCCCCACTCCGCTCCCCCACTCTGCACCCCCGCTCCCCACCTCACTCCCCTCACACACTACCCTACCCAACTCCACTACCCCACTCCCATCCCCCATTCCCCTCCCCCACTTCCCTACCCCACTCCCCTACCGCACACCACTACCGCTCTCCACTCCCCCACTCCCCTATCGCACTCCCCTCCACATCTCCCCGATCCCACTCCCCGACCCCACTCCTCGACACCACTCCCCGACCCCACTCCCCGACCCCACTCCCCAGCCCCACTCCCCAAACCTCACTCCCCAAACCTCACTCCCCAAACCCCACTCCCCAAACCCCACTCCACCAACCCCACTCCCCCAACCTCACTCCCCCAACCCCACTCCCAAACCCCACGCACCTCACCCACTCCCTGACATCACACCCGCTGCCCCACTCCCCTTCCCCACTCCCTGACACCTCACCCGCTGCCTCACTCCCCTGCCCCAGTCCCCTGCCCCAGACCCCTGCTCCACTCCCCTCTTCCACTCCCCTGACCCACTCCCCTGCTCCACTCCGCTACCCCACTCTGCTACCCCACTCCGCTACCCCACTCCGCTCCCCCACTCTCCTCCCCTCCCGCAGTCCGCTCCCCAACTTTCCTAGCCCACTCCCCTCCCCTCCAAATCCTCACTGCCTTCCACTACCCAACTCTCCTACCTGACACACCTCCCCCACTCCACTCCCCAACTCCCATTCCCTCCACTCCCCTCCCCCACTCCACTCACCTCACTCACTGACGCCACTCCCCTACCCATTCCTTGTCCCCCACCCCCTCCCTCACTCCCCTACCGCACTCACAAACCCCACTCCCCTCTTCCACTCCTCCACCCCACTCCCTGCTCCCTCTCCTCTCCGAAAATCCCCTTCCCCCTCCCCCTCCCCAACTCCCCTCCCCAACGCCCCTCCCTCGCTCCCGTCCCCCGCTCCCCTCCACCACTACCCTGCCCCGCACCCCTCCCCCGCTCCCCTCCCCCACACCCCTCGTCAACTCCCCTCCCCCACTCCCCTCCCCCCACTCCCGTAACCCACTCCACTCCCCCACTCCCCTCCCCCTCTCCCCTCCCCCACTCCCCTCCCCAACTCCCTTCCGCCACTCTCCTCCCACACTCTACTCCCTCTCTCACCTCCCCAGATCCCCTCCCCCGCTCCCCTCCCACACTAACCTCCCCCACACCCCTCCGCACTCCGCTCCCCTCCGGCACTCCCCTCCCCCTCTCTCCTCCGCCACTCTCCACCCCAACACCCCTCCCCCACTCCCCTCCCCCCACTCCCCTCGCCCACTCCCCTCCCCCCACTCCCCTCCCCTCCCCCCCACTCCCCTCCCCCACTCTCCTCCCCCACTCCGGATCCCTGCACCTCCTCACTGCCCTCCCGTACAACACTCCCCACCACCACTCCACTCCCCCTCCTCCCCTCCCCCACTCCCCCTCACCCCCTCCCCCTCCCCCACTCCCCTCACCCCCTCCCCTCCCCCACTCCTCTACCCCTCCCCACTCCCCTCCCCCACTCCCTCCCCCACTCCCCTACCCCACTCCCCTCCCCCACTCCACACCCCCACTCCCATACCTAACTCCCATCCACAACTCCCCTCCCCCACTCCCGTCCCCCACTCCCCTCCCGTCCAACACTCCGCTTCCCTGCACCTCCTCACTGCCCTCCCCCACCACACTCCTAACCCCCACTCCGCTCCCCAACTCTCCTACCACACACCCCTCCCCCACTCCCCTTCCCTGCACCTCCTCACTGCCCTCCACAACCCAACTCCCCTACCCCACACACGTCCCCAACTCCAGTCACCCACTCCCCTTCCCCTCCACCTCCCTCATTGCGCTCCCCTATCCCACTCCACTTTCCAACTTCCCTACCCCACGCCCCTAACTCACTCCCCTAGCCACACCGTCCCACACACCCCTCCCCCCCACTCCAGTCCACCTCTGCGCTCCCCTGCACCTCTTCACTGCCCTCCCCTACCACACTCCCATCCCCCTCTACGCTCCCGCATTCCCCTACCCCACTCCCCTACCGCACTCCCTTCCTCAACTCCCCTACCCACACCCCCTACCCACTCCCCGAAACCACTCCCCTTCCCCCTCCCCTTCCCCTCCCCTCCCCCACTCCCCTGCCCCAATCCCCTCCCCCACTCCCGTCCCCCACTCCCCTCCCCCCACTCCCATCACAAACACCCCTACCCCACTCCCCTACTCCGCTCCCCTCCCCCACGCTCCTCCCCCACACCACTCCCCCCCACCCCCTCGTCAACTCCTCTCCCACACTCCCCTCCCCCACTCCCATCCCTCACGTCCCTCCGCCACTCTCCTACCACACTCTACTCCCTCACTCACCTCCCCAACTCCCCTCCCCTAACCCCTCCCACACTAACCTCCCACACACCCCTCCCCACTCCCCTCCTCTCCGACACTCCCCTCCCCCTCTCTCCTCCGCCACTCTCCTCCTGAACACCCCTCCCCCACTTCCCTCCCCCACCTCCTGCCCCACTCCACTCTCCTCACCCATTCCCATCCTCCACTCCCCTCCCCCCACTCCGGTCCAACACTCCGCATCCCTGCACCTCCTCACTGCCCTCACGTACCATACTCCCCTCCCCCACTCCCCTACCCTACTCTCGTACCCCACTCCACTCCCCCACTCTCGTACCCCACTCCACTCCCCCACTCCCATACCTCACTCCCCTTCACAACTCCCCTACCCCGCTCCCCTACCCCTCTCCCCTACCCCGATCCCCCACTCCGCTCCCCCACTCCGCACCCCCACTCCTCATCCCCACTCCGCACCCCCACTCCCCACCCCCACTCCCCTGCCCCACTCCCCTCACCCACTCCCTGACACCTCACCCGCTGCCCCAACCCCCTGCCCCACTCCCCTGCTCCACTCCCCTGCCCCACTCTCGTACCCCACTCCACTCCCCCAATCCCATACCTCACTCCCCTTCACAACTCCCCTACCCCGCTCCCCTACCCCTCTCCCCTACCCCGATCCCCCACTCCGCTCCCCCACTCCGCACCCCCACTCCTCATCCCCACTCCGCACCCCCCACTCCTCACCCCCCCACTCCCCTGCCAAACTCCCCTCACCCACTCCCTGACACCTCACCCGCTGCCCCAACCCCCTGCCCCACTCCCCTGCCCCACTCCGCTACCCCACTCCGCTACCCCACTCCGCTACCCCACTCTGCTACCCCACTCCGCTACCCCACTCCGCTACCCCACTGCGCTACCCCACTCCGCTCCCCCCACTCCCCTCCCCTACCGCTGTCCGCTCCCCAACTTTCCTAGCCCACTCCCCTCCCCTCCACCTCCTCACTGCATTCCACTACCCAACTCTGCTGTCCGCTCCCCAACTTTCCTAGCCCACTCCCCTCCCCTCCACCTCCTCACTGCATTCCACTACCCAACTCTCCTACCTCACACACCTCCCCCACTCCACTCCCCAACTCCCATTCGCTCCACTCCCCTCCCCCACTCCACTCCCCTCTCCAAGCCCCCACTCACTGACGCCACTCCCCTACCCATTCCCTGTCCCCCACTCCCCTCCCTCACTCCCCTACCGCACTCACAAACCCCACTCCGCTCTCCCACTCCTCCACACCACTCCCTTCCCCCTCTCCTCTCCGCAAATCCCCTTCCCCCTCCCCCTCCCCAACTCCCCTCCCCAACGCACCTCCCCCGCTCCCCTCCCCCACTCCCCTCCCCCGCACCACTCGTCAACTCCCCTCCCCCACTCCCCTACTCCACTCCCCTATGTCCACTCCCCTCCGCAACACCCCTCGTCAACTCCCCTCTGCCACACCACTCGTCAACTCCCCTCCCCCACTCCCCTCGTCAACTCCCCTCCCCCACTCCCCTCCTACACTCCCCTACCAGCTCCCCTCACCCGCCCCCTCCCCCACTCCCCTCCCCCACTCACCTCCCCCTCTCCCCTCCCCCTCTCTCCTCCCCCTCTCTCCTCCCCCACTCTCACCTCCCCCCCACTCTCCTCCCCCACTCTCCCCTCCCCCACTCTCCTCCCCCACTCTCCTCCCCCACTCTCCTCCTCCACTCCCCTCCCCCTCTCCCCTCCCCCACTCTCCTCCCCCCACTCCCCTACCCCACTCTCCCCTTCCCCACTCTCCTCTCCCTCACTCTCCTCCCCCACTCCGCTCCCCAACTCTCCTACCTCACACACCTCCACCACTCCCCTTCCCTCCACAACCCACCTCCCCTACCCCGCACACGTCACCCGCTCCACTTACACACTCCCCTTCCCTCCACCTCCTCACTGCGCTCCCCTATCCCACTCCCCTATCCCACTCCACATTCCCCTATCCCACTCCACATTCCCACTCCCCTACACCACGCCCAAACTCACTCCCCTCCCCAACTCCGCTACCCCACTCCCCAACTCCGCTACCCCACTCCCCTCCCCCATTCCCCTAACCCCTTCCCCTAGCACACCCCCTCCAACACTCCCCTCCCCCCTCTCCAGTCCACATCTGCGCTTCCCTGCACCTCTTCACTGCCCTCCCCTACCACACTCCCATCCCCCACACCCCTCTCACACTAACCTCCCCCACTCCCCTCCCAACTCCCCTCGCCTACTCCCCTACCACACACCCCTACCCAACTCCGCTTACCTCCACCTCCTCACTGCCCTACTCTACCACACTCCCATCCCAAACTACCGTCCCCCCACTCCCCAACCGCACACCCCTCCGCAACACCCCGACCCCACACCCCTACCCAACACCCCTACCCCACTCCCCTACCCCACTCCCCTACCCCATTCCACTACCCCAGTCCCGTTGCCAATCCCCTACCTCACTCGCCTCCCACACTTCCCTACCCACCTCTCCTAACCCCCTCCCCGACCCCACTCCCCTTCCCTCCACCTCCTCACTGCACTCCAGTACCCAACTCCCCTACCCACACACCTCCACCATGCCACTCCCTCATTCCCCTTCCCTCCAGCTCCTCCCAGCGCTCCCCTACCCAACACCCCTATCCCACTCCCCTACCCCACTCCCCTAAACTACACCCCTCCCCCACTCCACACCCCCACTCCACTCCCCCACTCCTCTTACCTCCACCACCTCACTGCGCTCCCCTACCCCACTCACCTCCCCTACTCCCCTTCCTTCTCCTCCTCACTGCCCTCCCCTACCCAACTCCCCAACGCCACTGCCCTCCCCCACTCCCCACGCGACTCCCCTTCACTCCACTTCATCACTGCCCTCTCCTACCCCACACCGCTCCGCACTTCCCTCCTCACTTCCCTCCCCCACTCCCCTCCACATTTTCCTCCCTCACTCCCCACCCCATACCACTACCTCTCTCCCCTCCCTCACTCCCCTCCCCCACTCCCCTCCACCACTCCCCTCCTCTCCCCAACTCCCCTATCCCACTCTCCTCCCACACTCCACACCCTCACTCACCTCCCCAGATCCCCACACCCCGCTCCCCTCCCGCACTAACCTCCCCCACAACCCTCCCCACTCCCCTCCCCCACTCCCCTCCCCCACATCCCTCCCCCATTCCCCTACCCCTCTCCCCTCCCCCTCTCCCCTCCCCCTCTCCCCTCCCCCACTCTCCCCTCCCCCACTCTCCCCTCCCCCTCTCTCCTCCCCCTCTCTCCTCCCCCTCTCTCCTCCCCACTCTCCTCCCCCACTCTCCTCCCCCACACCGCTCCCCAACTCTCCTATCTCACAACCCTCCCCCACTCCCCTTCCCTCCACAACCAATCTCCCCTATCCAGCACACCTCCCCCACTCCACTTACACACTCCCCTTCCCTCCACCTCCTCACTGCGCTCCCCTATCCCACTTCCCTATCCCACTCCACATACCCCTATCCCACTCCACATTCCCACTCCCCTCCCCCCACACCAGTCCACCTCTGCGCTTCCCTGCACCTATTCACTGCCCTCCCCTACCACACTCCCATCCCCACTACCCTCCAGCACACCCCTACCCCACACCCCTACCGCACTCCGCTCCCCCACTCCCCTCCCCCACTCCCCTACCCCACACCACTCACACACTAACCTCCCCCACTACCCTCCCAACTCCCCTCGCCCACTCCCCTACCACGCACCCTACCCAACTCCGCTTTCCTCCACCTCCTCACTGTCCTACTCTACCGCACTCCCATCCTACACATACCCTCCTCCACTACCCTCCCCCACTCCCCAACTGCACACCCCTCCACAACACCCCGACCCCACACCCCTACCCCACACCCCTACCCCACTCCCCTACCCCATTCCACTACCCCAGCCCCGTTGCCAATCCGCTACCTCACTCCCTTCCCACACTTCCCTACCCACCTCTCCTAACCCCCTCCCCTACCCCACTCCCCTTCCCTCGACCTCCTCACTGCACTCCAGTACCCAATCCCCTACCCACATACCTCCACCACTCCCCTCCCTGATTCCCCTTCCCTCCACCTCCTCCCTGCGCTCCCCTACCCAACTCCCATATCCCACTCCCCTACCCCACTCCCTACCCCACTCCCCTAAATTACACCCCTCCCCCACTCCACACCCCCACTCCCCTTACCTCCACCACCTCACTGCGCTCCCCTACCCCACTCTCCTACCCCACTCTCCTATCCCACTCCACTTTCCCACTCCCCGACCCCACTCCCCTAACTCACTTCTCTCCCACTCTCACCACCCCTTCTCCCCTTCCTTCTCCTCCTGACTGCTCTCCCCTACCCAACTCCCCAATGCCACTGCCCTCCCCCACTCCCCACGTTACTCCCCTTCACTCCATCTCATCACTGCCCTCCCCTACCCCACACCCCTCCCCACTCCCATCCCCACTCCCCTCCCCACTTCCCTCCCCCACTCCCCTCCACATTCTCCGACCTCACTCCCCACCCCATACCCCTACCTCACTCCACTCCCCCACTCACATAACACTCGCCCCTCCCCCACTCCCCTCCCCCACTCCCCTCCGCCACACCCCTCGTCAACTCCCCTCCGCCACACCACTTGTCAACTCCCCTCCCCCACTCCCCTCGTCAACTCCCCTCCCCCACTCCCCTCCCACACTCCCCTACCAGATCCCCTCACCCGCCCCCTCCCCACTCCCCTCCCCCACTCCCCTCCCCCACTCACCTCCCCCTCTCCCCTCCCCCTCTCTCCTCCCCTCTCTCCTCCCCCACTCTCCCCTCCCCCCCACTCTCCTCCCCCACTGTCCCCTCCCCCACTCTCCTCCCCCACTCTCCCCTACCCCACTCTCTCCTCCCCCACTCTCCCCTCCCCCACTCTCCTCTCCCCCACTCTCCCCTCCCCCACACTCCTCCCCCCTCTCCTCCCCCACTCTCCTCCCCCACTCCCCTCCCACTCTCCCCTCCCCCACTCCCCTCCCCCACTCCGCTCCCCAACTCTCCTATCTCACACACCTCCGCCACTCCCCTTCCCTCCACAACCCACCTCCCCTACCCCGCACACGTCACCCGCTCCACTTACACACTCCCCTTCCCTCCACCTCCTCACTGCGCTCCCCTATCCCACTCCCCTATCCCACTCCACATTCCCCTATCCCACTCCACATTCCCACTCCCCTACACTACTCCCCTAACTCACTCCCCTCCCCAACTCCGCTACCCCTCTCCCCAACTCCGCTACCCCACTCCCCTGCCCCATTCCCCTAACCCCTTCCCCTAGCACACCCCCTCCAACACTCCCCTCCCCCTCTCCAGTCCACCTCTGCGCTTCCCTGCACCTCTTCACTGCCCTCCCCTACCACACTCCCATCCCCCACTACCCTCCCGCACTCCCCTACCCCACTCCCCTACCGCACTCCACACCCCCACTCCCCTCCCCCACACCCCTCTCACACTAACCTCCCCCACTCCCCTCCCAACTCCGCTCGCCCACTCCCCTACCACACACCCCTACCCAACTCCGCTTACCTCCACCTCCTCACTGCCCTACTCTACCACACTCCCATCCCAAACTACCGTCCCCCACTCCCCAACCGCAAACCCCTCCACAACACCCCGACCACACACCCCTACCCAACACCCCTGCCCCACTCCCCTACGCCATTCCACTACCCCAGTCCCGTTGCCAATCCCCTACCTCACTCGCCTCCCACACTTCCCTACCCACCTCTCCTAACCCCACTCCCCTACCCCACTCCCCTAAACTACACCCCTCCCCCACTCCACACCCCCACTCCCCTTACCTCCACCACCTCACTGCGCTCCCCTACCCCACTCTCCTACCCCACTCTCCTATCCCACTCCACTTTCCCACTCCCCGACCCCACTCCCCTAACTCACTTCCCTCCCACACTCACCACCCCTTCTCCCCTTCCTTCTCCTCCTGACTGCTCTCCCCTACCCAACTCCCCAACGCCACTGCCCTCCCCCACTCCCCACGTTACTCCCCTTCACTCCACCTCATCACTGCCCTCCCCTACCCCACACCCCTCCCCACTCCCCTCCCCACTCCCCTCCCCACTTCCCTCCCACACTCCCCTCCACATTCTCCTACCTCACTCCCCACCCCATACCCCTACCTCACTCCACTCCCCCACTCACATAACACACACCCCTCCCCCACTCCCCTCCCCCACTCCCCTCTCCCACTTTTCTCCGACCCAACTCCACTCCCCACTCCCCTTCCCTCCACCTCCTGACTGCACACCCCTACAGACTCCACGACACCACTCTGCACCCCCACTCCCCTCCTCTACTCCCCTACCCCACCGCCAATCCCTCCCAAACTCCCCTACCAGACGCCCTCCCCCACTTCCCTCCCCCTCTCCCCTCCCCAAATCGCCTCCCCCAGTCCCATTACCAAATCGCCTCCCCAGTCCCCTTACCAAATCGCCTCCCCCACTCCGCTTCCCTCCACCTCCTTACAGCCCTCCTCTACTCCACTCCCCTACAACACTCTGATCCCCCACTAGCCCCACCAATCCCCTACCCCGCTTCTCTCCAAAACTCCCCTACCCACTCCCCACCCCCCACTCACCTACACCACTTCCCTCTCCCACTCCCTGACATAACTCCCCTACCCCACTCCCCTACCCCACTCTCTTACCCCACTCCCCTTCCCTCCACCTCCTCACTGCACTCCAGTACCCAACTCCCCGACGCCACTGCCCTCCCCCACTCCCCACGACACTCCCCCACTGCCCTACCTCGCACCATTCCCCCAGTTACCACCCCCACTACCTTACCCCACTCCCCTCCACACTCCCCACCCCAATCCCCTCCCCACCCCCGTCCCCACTTCCCTCCCCACTCCCCCACCCCACTCACCTAACACACACCCTACCCCACTCCACTCCCACATTCCCCCTCCCACTCCCCTTCCCTCCATCTCCTCACTGCACCCCTACCCAACTCCCCTCCCCACTCCCCTTCCCTCCACCTCCTTACAGCCCACCCCTACCACACTTCCCGACACCACACTGCACCCCCACCCCCTCCTCCCCTCCCCTACCCCACTACCCCACCGCACCTCCCTCCCAAACTCCCCTACCAGACGCCCACCCCCACTCCCCTCCCCCAAACCTCTCCCACACCCCTCCCCACTCCCCTCCCCTACTCCCCTCCCCCACTCCCCTCCCCCACTCCCCTCCCCCAATCCGCACCCCCACTCCCCAAGCCCACTCCCCTCCCCCACTCCCCTCCCCAACTCTCCTTCCCTCCACCTCCTTCCAGCGCTCCCCTACTCCACTCCCCTACACCACTCCGATCCCCCACTAGCCTCACCACTCCCCTACCCTACTCCCCTTCAAAACTCCCATACCCTCTCCCCACCCCCACTCACCTACACCACTCCCCTAACCCACTCCCTGTCCCCCACTCTCCTCCCCCACTCCCCTCCCCAACTCCCCTCGCCCGGTCTCCTCCCACACTCCCCTCCCTCACTGCCCTCCAACTCCCCTACAACTCTAACCTCCCCCACTCCCCTCCGCACTCTCCTCCGCACTCCCCTCCCCACTCCCCTCCCTCACTCCTCTCCCCCACTCCCCTCCTCACTCACTTCCCACACAAACCTTCCCCACTCGCTCCCCCACGCCCCTCCCCACTCACCTCCCACACTAACCTCCCCCACTCGCCTCCCCACTCCCCCCCCCCCTCCCCTCCCGCTCTTGCCTCCCCCAATCCCCTCCCCCACTCCCAAACTCCCCTCCCCCACTCCCCTCACTCACTAATCTCCCCCACTCCCCTCCCACACTAACCTCCCCCACTCCCCTCCCAACTCCCCTCGTCCACTCCGCTACCCCACTCCGCTTACCTCCACATCCTCACTGCACGACTCCACCACACTCCCATCCCCCACTACCCTCCCCCACTACCCAACCGCACTCCCCTCCACAACACCCCTACCCCTTTCCCCTACCCCAAACCCGACCCCACACCCCTACCCCACACCCCTACCCTACTCCCCTACCCCAGTCCACTACCCCAGTCCCATCGCCAATCTCCTCTCTCACACCCCACCCATACTCCCATACCCACCTCTCCTACCCCACTCCCCTACCCCACTCCCCTTCCCGCCACCTCCTCACTTCACTCCAGTACCCAGATCCCCTACGCCACTGCCCTCCCCCACTGCCCTACCTCACTCCACTCCACCAGTTACCCCTCCCACTACCTTACCCCACTCCCCTCCCCACTCCCCTCCCCACTTCCATCCCCACTTCCCTCCCCCAATCCCCTCCCCTTTCTCCTACCACACTCCCCACCCCATACCCATACCCCACTCCCCTCCCCCACTGCCCTACCTCACTCCACTCCCCCAGTTAACGCACCCACTACCTTACCCCACTCCCCTCCCCACTCCACTTCAAACGTCCCTCCCCCACTCCCCTCCCCATTCCCCTACCTCACTCCCCACCCCATACCCATACCTCAATCCCCTCTCCCACTCCCCTTCCCTCCATCTCCTCACTGCCCCCCTACCAAACCCCCCTCCCCACTCCCCTTCCCTCCACCTCCGAACAGCACACCCCGACCACACTCCCCGACACCACTCTGCACCCCCACCCCCTCCTCCACTCCACTACCCCACTGCACTTCCCTCCCAAACTCCCCTACCAGACGCCCTCACCCACGCCCCTCCCCCAGGCCCCTCTCCCACGCCCCTCTCGCACTCTGCTCCCCAACTGTCCTCCCCAACTCCCATCCCCCACTATTCTCCCCACCCCAACTCCCCTACCACAATGCCCTACACCACGCCCCTCCCCAACTCCCCTCCCCAACTGTCCTTCCCTCCACCTCCTTACATCCCTCCCCTACTCCACTCCCCTACAGCACTCCTGTACCCTCTCCCCACACCACTCACCTACACCACTCCACTAACCCACTCCCTGTCCCCAATCCCCTCCCTCACTCCAGTCCCCCACTCACCTCCCAAACACCCATCACTCACTCCCCTACAAACTACGCTCCCCAACTCCACTACCGCACTGCCCTCCCCCACTCCCCGCCACAACTCCCCTCCCCCACTCCACACCTCCCCTACCCACTCCCCGCCCCCACTGCCCTACCTCACTCCACTCACCCAGTTACCGCCCCCACTACCTTGCCCCACTCCCCTCCCCACTCCCTTCCCCCACTCGCCTCCCCATACCCCTACCTCACTCCACTCCCCCACTCCCCTACCCCACTCACATAACACACACCCCTCCCCCACTCCCTCCCCCATTCCCCTCTCCAACCCCCTTCCCTCCATCTCCTCACTGCCCCACTACCCAAATCCCCTCCCCAATCCCCTTCCCTCCACCTCCTTTCAGCCCACCCCTACCACACTCCCCGACACCACTCTGCACCCCCACCCCCCTCCTCCACTCCCCTACCCCACTACCCCACCGCACTTCCCTCCCAAACTCCCCTACCAGACGCCCTCCCCCACTCCCCTCCCCCACACCCATCCCCACACCCCTTCCCCACTCGCCCACTCCCCTCGCCCACTCCCCTCCCCCCTCCCCCTCCCCCACACCCCTCGACCACTACCCTACCGCTATGGCCTACCCCACGCCCCTCCACAACTCCCTTCCCCAACTCCCCTTCCCTCCATCTCCTGACAGTCCTCCCCTACTCCAATCCCCTACAGCACTCTGCTCCCCCACTAGCCCCACCACTCCCCTACCCCACTCCCCTCCAAAACTCCCATAACCTCTCCCCACCCCCACTCACCTACACCACTCCCCTAACCCACTCCCTGTCCCTCAATCCATTCCCTGACTACCCAAACCCCACTCGCCTCCCCCACGCACCTCCCCAACTCCCCTCCTCCACACCTCGACCCCACTCTGCAACCCTCTCCTCGAGGCAACACCCCTCCCCCACACCTCGCCCCACTCCCTGCCTCAACTCCCCACCCCACACTCCCTCCCGCACTCCCCTCCACCACTCCCCTCCCCCACTCCCCTCCCCCACCCCCTTCCTAAACTCCCCTCCACCACACCCCTCCTCAACTCCCCTAACTCCCCTTCCCCACTCCCCTCCACCACTCCCCTCCCCAACTCCCCTCCCCCACTCAACTCCCCTACCACGCACTCTTCCCCACACTCCTCCCCACACCCCTCCCCTACTCCCCACTCCCACTCCCCTCCCCCACTCCCCTCCCCACTGCCCTCCACCAAAACCCCCACCACACTCCCCTCCCACACTCCCCTCCCCCAAATCCCCTGCCCCAATTCCCCTACCGCACTCCCATCCCCCACTCCCATCCCCCACTACCCTCCCCAACTACCCTCTCCCACTCCACTCCCCCCTCCCCACCCCCACTCTCCTCCCCCACTCCCCACCCCCACTCAACACCCCCACTCCACACCCCCACTCCACACCCCCACTCACCTACCCCACTCCCATCCCGCACTCCCCTCCCCCACTCCCCTCCCCCACTCTCCTCCTCCACTCTCCTCCCCCACTCTCCTCCCAAACTCTCCTCCCCCACTCCCCTCATCTAATCCCCTACCCCACTCCAATACACCACTCCCCTACTCCACTCCCCTACTGCGCTCCACTCCCCCACACCCCTCCTCAACTCCCCTCCCTCACTCCCCTAACCCACTACCCTCTCCAACACTTCTCCCCCACTCCCCTCCCCCACTCCCCTCCCCACTCCCCCACTCCCCTCCCACACTAACCTCCCCCACATTCCTCCCCACTGTCCTCCCCGACTCCCCTACCCCAAATCCCCTACACCAAATCCCTACCCCCAAATCCCCTCCCCCAAATCCCCTCCCCCAAATCCCCTCCCCCACTCCACTCGCATACCGCAGTCCCCTCCACAACTCCCCTACACGACTCCCCGAACCAGCCCCCCGTCAACACACCCCTACCACACTCCCCTCCCCCACTAACCTCCCCCACACTTACCTCCCCACACTCCTCCACACAGTCCTCCCCACTACCCTCCTCCACACGCCTCCCCCACTCCCCTACCCCAAATCCCCTTCCACAAATCCCCTACCCCAAATCCCCTCCCCAAATCCCCTCCCCCAAATCCCCGCCCCCACTCCATTCACATACCGCACTCCCCTCCACAACTCCCCCAGCACACTCCCCTCCCCCATTCCGCTACCCGACTCCCATACCCCACACCCCTACCCCACTCCCCGACCCCACTCCCCGACCGCACTCCACGACCCCACTCCATGACCGCAATCACCCGACCCCACTCACCCGACCCCACTCACCCGATCACACTCCCCACCCCCACACCCCAACCCCACTCTACACTCCCATGCCCCTCCCCTAATCCCCTCCCCCACACCTCTACCCCACTCTCCTCAACCTCTCCTCTCTGCAACACCCCTCCCCCACTCCCCTCCCCCACTCCCCTCCCCCCTTTCCCACACCCCGTACCACACTCCCCTCCCCCACCCCGCTCCCCCACCCCGCTCCCCCACTCCCCTCACTCACTAACCTCCCCCACACTCCTCCCCACACTCCTCCGCACACTCCTCCCCCACTCCCCTCCCCCACTGCCCTCCCCCAAATTCCGTACCCCAAATTCTGTACCCCAAATCCCCTACCCCAAATCCCCTCCCCCAAATCCCCTCCCACACTCCACTCGCTAACCGCACTCCCCTCCACAACTCCCCGACCCGACTCCCCTACCCAACCCCCCGTCAATACACCCCTACCACACTCCCCTCCCCCACTCCCCTCCCCCACTCCCTACCCAACTCCCCTACCCCTCTCCCAGACCCCACTTCCCAACTCCACTCCACAACTCCACTCTGCACTCCACTCCCCTACTCCACTCCTCTCCCCCACACCTATCCTCAACTCCCCTCCCTAACTCCCCTCCCTAACACCCCTCCCCAACTCCCTTCCCTCCATCCCCTCCCCCACTCCCCTCCCACACTAACCTCCCACACTAACCTCCCACACTAACCTCCCCCACACTCCTCCCCACACTCCTCCCCACACTCCTCCCCAAAGTCCTCCCCAATCCCCAACCCCAATTCCCCGACCCCAAATCCCTTCCCCCAAATCCACTCCCCCAAATCCCCTTCCCCAAATAACCTCCCCCACTCCACCCGTATAGCGCACTCCCCTCCACAACTCCCCTACCCGACTCCCCTACCCAACCCCCGTCACCACACCCCCTACCACACTCCCCTCCCCCACTCCGCTCCCCACCCCCTCCCACACTAACCTCCCCCACACTCCTCCCCACACTCCTCCGCACACTCCTCCCCCACTACCCTCCCCCACTGCCCTCCCCCACTCCCCTCCCCAAATTCCGTACCCCAAATTCCGTACCCCAAATCCCCTACCCCAAATCCCCTACCCCAAATCCCCTCCCCCAAATCCCCTCCCCCACTCCACTCGCATACCGCACTCCCCTCCACAACTTCCCTACCCGACTCCCCTACCCACCCCCCGTCAATACACCCCTACCACACTCCCCTCCCCACTCCCCTCCCCAACTCCCCTACCCCACTCCCTACCCCACTCCCAGACGGCACTCCCCTACTCCACTACCCTACTTCACTGTGCACTCCACTCCCCTACTCCACTCCTCTCCCCCACACCCATCCTCAACTCCCCTCCCTAACTCCCCTCCCTAACACCCCTCCCCAACTCCCCTCCCTTACTCCCCTAACCCACCACCCTCCCCCATTTCTCTAACCCACTACCCTCCCCAACTCCCCTCCCCCACTACCCTCCCCACTCCCCTCCCACACTGACCTCCCACACTAACCTCCCCCACACTAACCTCCCCCACACTCCTCACCACACTCCTACACACACTCCTCCCCAAAGTCCTCATCCACGCCCCTACCCCAGGTCCCCAAACCCAAATCCCTTCCCCAAATCCCTTCCCCCAAATCCCCTCCCCAAATCCCCTCCCACAAATACCTCCCCCACTCCACCCGCATACCGCACTCCCCTCCACAACTCCCCTACCCGACGCCCCTACCCAACCCCCCGTCACCACACCCCCTACCACACTCCCCTCCGCCACTCCCCTACCCCACTCCCCTACCCCACTCCCCTAACCCACACCCCGACTCCACTCCCCTACTCCACTCTACACACCCCTCCTCAACTCCCCTGCCTAACTCCCCTCCCTAACACCCCTCCCCAACTCCCCTCCCTTACTCCCCTAACCCACTACCCTCCCCCATTTCCCTAACCAACTACCCTCCCCAACTCCCCTCCCCCACTCCCCTCCCCACTCCCCTCCCACACTGACCTCCCACAATAACCTCCCCCACACTAACCTCCCCCACACTAACCTCCCCCACACTAACCTCCCCCACACTCCTCCCCAAAGTCCTCCCCCACTCCCCTACCCCAAGTCCCCTACCCCAAATCCCTTCCCCCAAATCCACTCCCCCAAATCCCCTCCCCCAAATAACCTCCCCCACTCCACCCGCATACCGCACTGCCCTCCACAACTCCCCTACCCGACTCCCCTACCCAACCCCCCGTCACCACACCCCCTACCACACTCCCCTCCCCCACTCCGCTCTCCCACTCCCCTCCTACACTAACCTCCCCCACACTCCTCCCCCACTCCCCTCCCCACTCCCCTCCCCCACTCCCCTCCCCCAAATTCCGTACCCAAATTCCGTACCCCAAATCCCCTACCCCAAATCCCCTACCCCAAATCCCCTACCCCAAATCCCCTCCCCCAAATCCCCTCCCCCACTCCACTATAAACCGCACTCCCCTCCACAACTCCCCTACCCGACTCCCCTACCCAACCCCCCGTCACTACACCCCTACCACACTCTCCTCCCCCACTCGCCTCCCCACTCCCCTCCCCCACTCCCCTATCCCACTCCCCTACCCCACTCCCAGACCCCACTCCCCTTCTCCACTCCCCTACTGCATTCTGAACTCCACTCCCCTACTCTACTCCAATCCCCCACATCCCACCTCAACTCCCGTCCCTAACTCCCCCCCTAACGCCCCTCCCAAACTCCCCTCCCTCACTCCCCTAACCCACTACCCTCCCCCATTTCCCTAACCCACTACCCTCCCCAACTCCCCTCCCCCACTCCCCTCCCCCACTCCACTCCCCCACTCCCCTCCCACACTAACCTCCCACACTAACTTCCCACACTAACCTCCCCACACTCCTCCCCACACTCCTCCCCACTCTCCTCCCCAAAGTCCTCCCCCACTCCCCTACCCCAGGTCCCCTACCCCAAATCCCTTCCCCCAAATCCCCTCCCCCAAATCCCCTCCCCCAAATACCCTCCGCCACTCCACCCGCATACCGCACTCCCCTCCACAACTCCCCTACCCGACTCCCCTACGCAACCGTCCGTCACCACACCCCCTACCACACTCCCCTCCCCCAGTCCCCTCCCCCTCTCCCCTCCCACACTAAACTCCTCCACACTCCTCCCCACACTCCTCCGCACACTCCTCCCCCACTCCCCTCCCCCACTCCCCTCCCCCACTCCCCTACACCAAATTCCGTACCCCAAATTCCGTACCCCAAATTCCGTACCCCACATTCCGTACCCCAATTCCCCTACCCCAAATCCCCTACCCCAAATCCCCTCCCCAATCCCCTCCACAACTCCCCTACCCGACTCCCCTACCCAACCCCCCGTCACCACACCCCTACCACACTCCCCTCCCCCACTCCGCTCCCCCACTCCCTGACCCCACTCCCAGACCCCACTCCCCGACCCCACTCACACGACCCCACTCAGCCGACCTCACTCACCCGACCCCACTCACCCGACACCACTCACCCGACCCCACTCACCCCACCCCACTCCCCACTCCTCATCCCACTTCCCAAACCCACTCCCCAACCCCACTCCCCACGACCATGCCCCTCCCCTAATCCCCTCTCCTAATCCCCTCCCCCACTCCTCTCCCCCTCTCTCCTCACCTCTCCTCTAACCCACTCTCCTCACCTCTTCTCTCCGAAACACCCCTCCCCAATTCCCCTCCCACACTCCCCTCCCCATCTCCCCTCCCCAAACCACTCCCCCACTCCACACCCCCTCTCCCCTCCCACACTCCCCTCCCCCACTCCCCTCCCCAAATCCCCTCCCCCAAATCCCCTCCCCCAAATCCCATACCCCAAATCCCATACCCCAAATCCCCTCCCCCACTCGCCTACTGCTCTCCCCTCCACAGACCCCCTCCACAACTCCCTAACCCGACTCCCCTACCCAACCCTCCGTCACCACTTCCCTACCACACTCCCCGACCACACTCACCTACTACACTCCTCTACCCCACTCTCCTCCCCTCTCCTCTCCGCAACACCCCTCCCCACTCCTCTCCCCCACTCCCCTCCCACACTCCCCTCCCACACACTCCTCCCCACACTCCTCCCCACACTCCTCCCCACAGTCCTCCCCCAGTCCCCTACCCCAAATCCCCTATCACAAATCCCCTCCACCAAATCCCCGACCCCAAATCCCTACCCCCAAATGCCCTCCCACAAATCCCCTCCCCCAATTCCCCTCCCCCACTCCACTCGTATACTGCACTCCCCTCCACAACTCCCCTACCCGACTCCCCTACCCAACTCCCCGTCACCACACCCCAACCACACTCCCCTCCCCCACTCCCCTCCACCACTCCCCTCCACCACTCCCCTCCCCCACTAACCTCCCCCACACTAACCTCCCCACATTCCTCCCCCACTACCCTCCCCCACTACCCTCACCCACTCCCTCCCCCACACCCCTCCCCCACACCCCTACCCCACATCCCCTACCCCAAATCCCCTACCCCAAATCCCCTACCCCAAATCCCCTCCCCCAATCCACTCGCATACCGCACTCCCCTCCACAACTCCCTTACCCGACTCCCCTACCCAACTCCCCGTCACCACACCCCTACCACACTCCCCTCCCCCACTCCCCTATCCCACTCCCCGACCCCACTCCCCGACCCCACTCTCCGACCCCACTCCCTGACCCCCACACCCTGACCCCACTCACCCGACCCCACTCACCCGACCCCACTCACCGGACCCCACACACCGGACCCCACACACCGGACCCCACTCACCCGACCCCACTCACCCGACACCACTCACCCGACACCACTCACCCGACACCACTCATCCGACACCACTCCCCACCCCCACACCCCAACCCCACTCCCCCACCCCATGCCCCTCCAATAATCCCCTCCCCCACTCCTCTACCCCACTCTCCTCCCCCACTCCTCTCTGCAACACCCCTCCCCCACTCCTCTCCCCCACTCTCCTCCCCCACTCCCCTCCCTCACTCCCCTCCCCCAGATCCCCTCCCCCACTCCCCTCCCCCAAATCCCCTACACCAAATCCCTACCACACTCCCCTCTCCCAAATCCCCTGCCCCAATTCCCCTACCGCACTCCCATCCTGCACTCCCCTCCCCCACTCCCCTCCCCCACTCCCCTCCCCCTCTCCCCTCCCCCACTCTCCTCCCCCACTCCCCTCATCCACTCCCCTACCCCACTCCCCTACACCACTCCCCTACCCCACTCCCCTGCCCCACTCCCCTACTCCACTCCCCCGACACCACTCCTCTACTCCACTCCACTCCCTCACACCCCTCCTCAACTCCCCTCCCTAACTCCCCTCCCCTACTCCCCTCCCTCACTCCCCTAACCCACTACCCTCCCCCATTTCCCTAACCCACTCCCCTCCCCCACTCCCCTCCCCCACTCCCCTCCCCCACTCCCCTCCCACACTAACCTCCCACACTAACCTCCCCCACACTCCTCCCCACACTCCTCCACACACTCCTCCCCAAAGTCCTCCCCCACTCCCCTACCCCAGGTCCCCTACCCCAAATCACTTCCCCCAAATCCCCTCCCCCCAAATCCCCTCCCCACTACACCCGCTTCCGCACTCCCTTCCACAACTCCCCCACCCGACTCCCCTACCCAACCCCGCGTCACCACACCCCGTACCACACTCCACTCCCCCACTCCGCTCCCCCACTCCGCTCCCCCCACTCCCCTCACTCACTAACCTCCCCCACACTCCTCCCCACACTCCTCCACACACTCCTCCCCCATTCCCCTCCCCCACTCCCCTGCCCCACTCCCCTACCCAAAATTCCGTACCCCAAATCCCTTCCACCAAATCCCCTCCCCCACTCCACTCGCATACCGCTGTCCCCTCCACAACTCCCTTACCCGACTCCTCTACCCAACCACCCTTCCCCACTTCAATACCCCACCCCCTCCCCCACTCCCCTCCCCCCACTCCCGTCCACCTCTCCGCTTCCCAGCACCTCTTCACTGCCCTCCCCTACCACACCCCTACCACACACCCCTCCCCCTCTCCCCTCCCCCCACTCCCCTCCCCCACTCCCCTACCACACTCCCCTCCCCCACTCCCCTAACCCACATCCCTACTGCACTCCCCGACCCCACTCCTTGACCCCACTCCCTGTCCCCACTCCCCTAACCCACATCCCTACTCCACTCCCCGACCCCACTCCCTGACCCCACTCCCTGACCCCACTTACCGACCCACTCACCGACCCACTCACCCGACCCCACTCACCCTACCCCACTCCCCACTCCCCATCCCACTCCCCAACCCCACTCCCCCACTCCTCTACCCCAGCCCCATGCCCCTCCCCTAATCCCCTCCCCTAATTCACTCCCCCACTCCTCTACCCCACTCTCCTCCCCTCTCCTCTACCCCACTCTCCTCACCTCTCCTCTCCGCAACACCCCTCCCCCATTCCCCTCCCCCACGCCCCTTCCCCTCTCCCCTCCCCAAACCACTCCCCCACTCCACACCCCCACTCCACTCCCCCACTCCGCACCACCTCTCCCCTCTTCATTCCCCTCCCCCACTCCTCTCCCCCACTCCCCTCCCACACTAACCACCAACACACTCCGCCCCACTCCCCTCCCCCACTCCCCTCCACCACTGCCCTCTCCAAATCCCCTCCCCCAAATCCCCTCCCCCAAATCCCCTACCCCAAATCCCCTCCCCCACTCGCCTACTGCTCTCCCCTCCACAACCCCCCTCCACAACTCCCTTACCTGACTCCCCTACCCAACCGCCCGTCACCACTCCCCTCATCAACTCCCCTCCCTCACTCCCCTACCCCTCTCCCCGACCCCACTCCCCGACCCCAAACCCTGACCCCACTCCCAGACCCCACTCCCCGACCCCCCTCCCCCACGCCCCTCCCCTAATCCCCTCCCCCACGCCCCTCCCTTAATCCCCTCCCCCACTCCTCTACCCCAATCTTCTCCCCTCTCCTCTCCGCAACACCCCTCCCCCACTCCTCTCCCCCACTCCTCTCCCACAGTCCCCTCCCCCACTCCCCTCCCCCAAATCCCCTCCCCCAAATCCCCTCCCCCAAATCCCCTCCCCCACTCGCCTACTGCTCTCCCCTCCACAACCCCCCTCCACTACTCCCTTACCTGACTCCCCTACCCAACCCACCGTCACCACTCCCCTCATCAACTCCCCTCCCTCACTCGCCAACCCCTCTCCCCGACTCAAGTCCCCGACCCGACACCCCTACCCGACTCCCCTACCCAAGCCCCCACCACACTCCCCTACCACACTCTCCTACCACACACCTATCCCCCACTACGCTCCCTCACTCACCTACCCCACTTCCCTACCCCGCTCCACTCCCGCACTCCTCTCCCCCAGTCCCCTCCCCCACTCCCCTCCCCCACTCCCCTACCCCAAATCCCCTCCCCCAAATCCCCTACCCCAAATCCCCTACCCCAAATCCCCTCCCCCACTCGCCTACTGCTCTCCCCTCCACAAATCCCCCTCCACAACTCCCCTACCCGACTCCCCTACCCAAACCCACGTCACCACACCCCTACCCCACTCCCCTACCCCACTCTCCTACCCCACTCTGCTCCCCAACTCTCCTACCCCACACTCCTCCCCGCTCCCCTTCCCTTCACCTCCTCACTGCCCTCCAGTACCCAACTCCCCTACCCAGACACATCACCCACTCCACTCCCCCACTCCCCTTCCCTCCACCTCCTCACTGCGCTCCCCTCCCTCACTCCCCGTCCCCACTCCCCGACCCCACTCCCCGACACCACTACCCGACCCCACTCCCCCACGCCCGTCCCCACGCCCTCCCCTAATCCCCTCCCCCTCTCCTCTACCCCACTCTCCTCCCCTCTCCTCTCCACAACACCCCTACCCCACTCCTCTGCCCCACTCCTCTCCCCCACTCCTCTCCCACACTCCCCTCCCCGCCTCAACTCCCCTGCCTCAACTCCCCTCCTCAACTCCCCTGCATCACGCACCTCCCCACTCCCCTCCCCACTCCCCTCCCCACTCCCCTCCCCACTCCTCTCCCCACACCCCTCCCCCACTCCCCTCCCCCACTCCCCTCCCCCACTCCCAGGTTCCCACTCCCCTCCCACACTCCCCTCCCCCACTCCACTCCACCACAACACCCCTCCCAAACTCCTCACCTCACTCCCTGCCTCAACTCCCCTCCCCCACCCCCCTACTCCACACCCCTACCCCACTCCCCTCCCCAACTCTCCTCCCCACTCCCCTCACCTAATCCCATACCCCACTCCCCTACTCCACCACCCCTCCCCCACTCCCCTCCTCAACTCCCCTTCCTCACTCCCCTCCCCCACACCCCTCCCTCACTCCCCACCCCCACTCCCCTCCCTAACAGCCCTAACCCTCTACCCTCCCCAACCCTCCTCCCATACTCCCCGCCCCCACTCCCCTCCCCCACTCCCCTACAACACTAACCTCCCCAACACCCCTCCTCACACCCCTCCCCACTCCCCTCCCCCACTCCCCTCCCCCACTCCCCTCATCACTCCCCTCCCCCACTCCCCTCCCCCACTCCCCTCTGCAAATCCCCTACCCCAAAACCCCTACCGCACTCCCCTCCCCCACTCCCCTCCCCCACTCGGCTCCCCAACTCGCCTCCCCCACTCGCCTCCCCCACTCCCCTCCCCCACCCCCTCCCCCAGTCCCCTCCCGTCCACCACTCCGATTCCCTGCACCACCTCACTGCCCTCCCCGACCACACACCTATCCCCCACTACGCTCCCTCACTCACCTACCCCACTTCCCTACCCCGCTCCACTCCCCCACTCCTCTCCCCAGTCCCCTCCCTCACTCCCCTCCCCTACTCCCCTACCCCAAATCCCCTCCCCCAAATCCCCTACCCCAAATCCCCTACCCCAAATCCCCTCCCCCACTCGCCTACTGCTCTCCACTCCACAAATCCCCCTCCACAACTCTCCTACCCGACTCCCCTACCCAAACCCACGTCACCACACCCCTACCACACTCCCCTACCACACTCCCCTACCACACTCCCCTCACCCACTCCGCTCCCCCACTCCCCTCCCCCACTCCCCTACCACACTCCCCTCCCCCACTCCCTGACCCCACTCCCTGTCCCCACTCCCCTAACCCACATCCCTACTCCACTCCCCGACCCCACTCCCTGACCCCACTCCCTGACCCCACTTCCCGACCCACTCACCGACCCACTCACCCGACCCCACTCACCCGACCCCACTCACCCTACCCCACTCCCCACTCCCCATCCCACTCCCCAACCCCACTCCCCCACTCCTCTACCCCAGCCCCATGCCCCTCCCCTAATCCCCTCCCCTAATTCACTCCCCCACTCCTCTACCCCACTCTCCTCCCCTCTCCTCTACCCCACTCTCCTCACCTCTCCTCTCCGCAACACCCCTCCCCCATTCCCCTCCCCCACGCCCCTTCCCCTCTCCCCTCCCCAAACCACTCCCCCACTCCACACCCCCACTCCACTCCCCCACTCCGCACCACCTCTCCCCTCTTCATTCCCCTCCCCCACTCCTCTCCCCCACTCCCCTCCCACACTAACCACCAACACACTCCGCCCCACTCCCCTCCCCCACTCCCCTCCACCACTGCCCTCTCCAAATCCCCTCCCCCAAATCCCCTCCCCCAAATCCCCTACCCCAAATCCCCTCCCCCACTCGCCTACTGCTCTCCCCTCCACAACCCCCCTCCACAACTCCCTTACCTGACTCCCCTACCCAACCGCCCGTCACCACTCCCCTCATCAACTCCCGTCCCTCACTCCCCTACCCCTCTCCCCGACCCCACTCCCCGACCCCAAACCCTGACCCCACTCCCAGACCCCACTCCCCGACCCCCCTCCCCCACGCCCCTCCCCTAATCCCCTCCCCCACGCCCCTCCCTTAATCCCCTCCCCCACTCCTCTACCCAATCTTCTCCCCTCTCCTCTCCGCAACACCCCTCCCCCACTCCTCTCCCCCACTCCTCTCCCACAGTCCCCTCCCCCACTCCCCTCCCCCAAATCCCCTCCCCCAAATCCCCTCCCCCAAATCCCCTCCCCCACTCGCCTACTGCTCTCCCCTCCACAACCCCCCTCCACTACTCCCTTACCTGACTCCCCTACCCAACCCACCGTCACCACTCCCCTCATCAACTCCCCTCCCTCACTCGCCAACCCCTCTCCCCGACTCAAGTCCCCGACCCGACACCCCTACCCGACTCCCCTACCCAAGCCCCCACCACACTCCCCTACCACACTCTCCTACCACACACCTATCCCCCACTACGCTCCCTCACTCACCTACCCCACTTCCCTACCCCGCTCCACTCCCGCACTCCTCTCCCCCAGTCCCCTCCCCCACTCCCCTCCCCCACTCCCCTACCCCAAATCCCCTCCCCCAAATCCCCTACCCCAAATCCCCTACCCCAAATCCCCTCCCCCACTCGCCTACTGCTCTCCCCTCCACAAATCCCCCTCCACAACTCCCCTACCCGACTCCCCTACCCAAACCCACGTCACCACACCCCTACCCCACTCCCCTACCCCACTCTCCTACCCCACTCTGCTCCCCAACTCTCCTACCCCACACTCCTCCCCGCTCCCCTTCCCTTCACCTCCTCACTGCCCTCCAGTACCCAACTCCCCTACCCCAGACACATCACCCACTCCACTCCCCCACTCCCCTTCCCTCCACCTCCTCACTGCGCTCCCCTCCCTCACTCCCCGTCCCCACTCCCCGACCCCACTCCCCGACCCCACTCCCCGACACCACTACCCGACCCCACTCCCCCACGCCCGTCCCCCACGCCCTCCCCTAATCCCCTCCCCCTCTCCTCTACCCCACTCTCCTCCCCTCTCCTCTCCACAACACCCCTCCCCCACTCCTCTGCCCCACTCCTCTCCCCCACTCCTCTCCCACACTCCCCTCCCCGCCTCAACTCCCCTGCCTCAACTCCCCTCCTCAACTCCCCTGCATCACGCACCTCCCCACTCCCCTCCCCACTCCCCTCCCCACTCCCCTCCCCACTCCTCTCCCCACACCCCTCCCCCACTCCCCTCCCCCACTCCCCTCCCCCACTCCCAGGTTCCCACTCCCCTCCCACACTCCCCTCCCCCACTCCACTCCACCACAACACCCCTCCCAAACTCCTCACCTCACTCCCTGCCTCAACTCCCCTCCCCCACCCCCCTACTCCACACCCCTACCCCACTCCCCTCCCCAACTCTCCTCCCCACTCCCCTCACCTAATCCCATACCCCACTCCCCTACTCCACCACCCCTCCCCCACTCCCCTCCTCAACTCCCCTTCCTCACTCCCCTCCCCCACACCCCTCCCTCACTCCCCACCCCCCACTCCCCTCCCTAACAGCCCTAACCCTCTACCCTCCCCAACCCTCCTCCCATACTCCCCGCCCCCACTCCCCTCCCCCACTCCCCTACAACACTAACCTCCCCAACACCCCTCCTCACACCCCTCCCCACTCCCCTCCCCCACTCCCCTCCCCCACTCCCCTCATCACTCCCCTCCCCCACTCCCCTCCCCCACTCCCCTCTGCAAATCCCCTACCCCAAAACCCCTACCGCACTCCCCTCCCCCACTCCCCTCCCCCACTCGGCTCCCAACTCGCCTCCCCCACTCGCCTCCCCCACTCCCCTCCCCCACCCCCTCCCCCAGTCCCCTCCCGTCCACCACTCCGATTCCCTGCACCACCTCACTGCCCTCCCCGACCACACACCTATCCCCCACTACGCTCCCTCACTCACCTACCCCACTTCCCTACCCCGCTCCACTCCCCCACTCCTCTCCCCCAGTCCCCTCCCTCACTCCCCTCCCCTACTCCCCCTACCCCAAATCCCCTCCCCCAAATCCCCTACCCCAAATCCCCTACCCCAAATCCCCTCCCCCACTCGCCTACTGCTCTCCCCTCCACAAATCCCCCTCCACAACTCTCCTACCCGACTCCCCTACCCAAACCCACGTCACCACACCCCTACCACACTCCCCTACCACACTCCCCTACCACACTCCCCTCCCCCACTCCGCTCCCCCACTCCGCTCTCCCACTCCGCTACCAAACTCCCCGGCATCTCACCCCTCTCCCCACTCCCCTACCCCACTCCCCTACTCTACACCCCTACCCTACTCCGCTCCCCAACTCTCCTACCCCACACTCCTCCCCGCTCCCCTTCCCTCCACCTCCTCACTGCCCTCCACTACCCAACTCCCCTACCCCAGACACCTCTCCCACTCCACTCCCCCACTCCCCTTCCCTCCACCTCCTCAGTGCGCTCCCCTCCCTCACTCCCCGACCCGACTCCCCTGCATCACACCCCTGCCCCACTCCCCTAACCCACTCCGCTCCCCAACTTTCCTAACCCCCACTCCTCCCCCGCTCCCCTTCATTCCACCACCTCACTGCCCTCCACTACACAACTCCCCTACCCCAGACACCTCCCGCACTCCACACCCCCACGCCCCTTCCCTCCACCTCCTCACTGCTCTCCCCTCCCCCACTCCCCGACCCCACTCCCCCACCCCTCTCCCCGACCCCTCTCCCCGACCCCACTCCCCGTACCCCCTCCCCCACGCCCCTCCCCTAATCTCCTCCCCCCACGCCCCTCCCCTAATCCCCTCCCCCACTCCTCTACCCCACTCTTCCCCCCTCTCCTCTCCGCAACACCCCTCCCCCAATCCACTCCCCAACTCCTTTCCCCCACTACTCTCCCCCACTCCTCTCCCCCACTCCCCTCCCCCACTCCCCTCCCCCACTCCCCTCCCCCAAATCCCCTCCCCCAAATCCCCTACCCCAAATCCCCTACCCCAAATCCCCACCCCAAATCCCCTCCCCCACTCGCCTACTGCTCTCCCCTCCACAAACCCCCTCCACAACTCCCCGACCCGACTCCCCCTACCCGACTCCCTCACCCAAACCCCCGTCACAACTCCCCCACCACACTCCCTTACCACACTCCCCTACCACACACCCCTACCCCACTCCCCTACCCCACTCCCCTACCCCACTCCCCTACCCCACTCCGCTCCCCAACTCTCCTACACTACACTCCTCCCCGCTCCCCTTCCCTCCACCTCCTCACTGCCCTCCACTACCCAACTCCCCTATCCCAGACACCTCTCCCACTCCACACCCCCACACCCCTTCCCTCCACCTCCTCAGTGCGCTCCCCTCCCTCACTCCCCGAGCCCACTCCCCGACACCACTCCCAGAACCTCACTCCCCGACCGCACAACCCGATCCCCACAACCCGACCCCACTTCCCCACGCCCGTCCCCCACGCCCTCCCCTAATCCCCTCCCCCACACCTCTACCCCACTCTCCTCCCCTCTCCTCTCCGCACACCTCTCCCCCACTCCTCTGCCCCACTCCTCTCCCCCCACTCCTCTCCCATACTCCCCTGCCCGCCTCAACTCCCCTGCCTCAACTCCCCTCCTCAACCCCCCTGCCTCAACTCCCCTCCTCAACTCCCCTGCATCACGCCCCTCCCCACTCCCCTCCCCCACTCCCCTCTCCACTCCCCTCCCACACACCCCTCTCCCACTCCCA